>NC_066584.1:241874659-242247993 GCF_024323335.1 Lathyrus oleraceus | reverse complement strand
GTTATACGATAGGCTTAGATCTAGAGGGGTAATGAATAGATCATTAGTTAAAAACTTTTACAATAAATAGTTTTAAAAAATTTATGACGCACGAAAGTAACCGAAAGTATCTCGAATCAAATCGATAACCTAACCCTCTATCAAAAAGCTCGGATATGTGTAATTCTAATCACGATATTGATAATGAATCACAAATTGACCAAACATAATTAATCACAACTAGTTGAATGCAAATCAACAAGGATAGTCTACTTCCAGTAATAATTCACTTAAAAAATCTATTGAGACAAATTATTGAACACCTAGTGTGCAATCGATATTGTTTGGAGTTTTATATGGTTTTGTTGATATTAAAATCCAATCATAATCAAAAGGATTCTTATCAACTCAACGACACCACTTTCAACTTGTAATAAAAAATATTATCCAAACAAATTGATCGGACGATCGATGAAATCAATAATTTACAAACGGAAAATAAAAGGGAGATAAAGATAGAGATAAAAACATATATATATATATAATATATATATATATATATATATATTATAATATATATATATATAATATATAATATATTATATATATTATATATATATAGAGAGAGAGAGGAGAGAGAGAGAGAGAGAGAGGAGAGGAGAGGAGAGAGAGAGAGGAGAGAGAGAGAGAGAGGAGAGAGAGAGGAGAGGAGGAGAGAGAGAGAGAGGGAGGGGGAGAGGGAGAGGGAGAGGCAGAGGGAGAGAGAGAGAGAGAGAGAGAGAGAATGAAATTGAGATAATGAATGGATAACCGTACTATGGGTACGTCTGCCCTTAATTCGAACTCAAATTGAGATAATGAAATTAATCGTACTTTGCAAAAGTATGTATTCACGAGAGATGTAGCAATCCAACTCTACAAACCCTAAGTTTGATGTTGATTATGACACCTTTTTTCCCTTGATCAAAGCTGGATCAAGTAACCCAACAACGTCAATTTGATTCACCGTCTCACACTTCTTGTTTGCAATAAACCCCTTGTTCTTCAAAGCTTTTCGAATCCAACACGCACAATGTTTATAACCCAAGATTTACTAATATGATCCACCGTTTCACTCTACTCCTTTGCAAGAACCTCCCTTTCTTCAAAGCCTTCACTTGATCAGATCCAGATTGTGTAATATTGTCCCAAACCTTCAAATCCCTAAACAATCTTGAAGGATAACCCCAACTCAGTTTTATTACTTGAAACCCTCAAAGATATCAACCCAATTTATAGTACAATCAACTTAAATTTAATGTTATCAATCCTAATTTTAGATGGCACCCAAACAAACAATGATTCTGTATAGTTTATTTGCGTGTATGCATAGAATGAGGTTGAAGATGATGGAGATTCTTTGAAATTCCGGTTTCTTATAGGTTTTACTCTCTAGAAACCTTACTAGAAATGATGCATGTATGTGAAGGAGTGAAAAATACAAGAAAGGGGGGTTGAATTGGGTTTTAAAAGCAAAATATTTTTCCAAAATAAAAACTCTACTAACAATTTAAATAATGAAGAGATAAAAACACAACGATTTTTATCCTGGTTCGCTTGAAACTCAAAGCTAATCCAGTCCACCCGCCAAGGTGATTTTCCTTATACATAAAGACTTAATCCACTATAATCAATAAATTATAATAAACACAAAGAATACCCTTCTTTGTCTTCTCAAGTATCCAACTAAACAGTAGTCTCCTTAAGGATTGACAAAGAACAACTTTCTTTGCCTTCTCAAGGATAACCTCCTTAAGGAATCAAACAAATAGTTTGAATACAAATTTATGTGTTACAAGATGCTTTTTCAAAAGCAGATTTTACACAGATGAATAATAAATACTGAATACAAAAGATGAACTTTTCACAAAGAAAATTAGCTTGTGTAGTTCAGCAGAAATAGAGCAAAATGAGAGCGAGCCAGAGTTCTTCAAGTCTCCAATGCATGCTTATATAGTGTAAGCATGTGACCGTTGGAGGGAAAAATGAGGAAAGCTCCTTGAGCGGTTGTCCACTGTTTGATGAGAAAGGAATGATACCACGTGTGAGACCCCAAATTTTGACCCTAAGATCCCTCATGCTATCTCATCATATGCATTGGCTTTGGGATCACACCTTGGCATCCTCCTTACCCCTCATTCATTGGGTTTGCATTGGGAGATGTCACAAAGCATATTTGATTATATCATACTTTATTTTCCTTTTCTTACTAACCAAAATGCCAAAAATATGTCAATGTGTAGTTTACTTCTTTTGTAGGTAGTGTGTGTGTTCACCTATGCTTCATCAAGCTCATATCTAGGGTTTGAGACCCTCAATGCAAGGAGAATAATCAAGATATTGTTTAAATTGACTCTAGACACCATATATGTATCCCCATGACCTTCACATATCATTTTGATCAAGAATTCATCAAGAGTTTGAAGCTTGTTTGCCTTGGAAGCCCTAATTCATCTGGGTATCTTGTGTGACTTCCTCAACAAGTTTCTTCATCATTTGATCAAATATTTCAAGGGATACTTCATACTGCATCATTTTATACATATATGATCCTCCATTAGTCTAAGAGATAAATACAATTTCAAGTTAGCAAGTTGGTTCATGGTGGTTGACCAGAGAAAGTCAAATATGATCCTCCATTAGTCTAAGAGATGAATAACGCCTTCATTCCAAATCCAAATATGGTCAAATCTATGACCAAATTTAATAGGTTTGAAAGATCTACAACTTTGATGAAGTAACTTTTTCCATTTGAAACCCATCGCAAAATCTATTCAAGGTGGAAGAAGTGAACATTTAACTTGATACTTAGGAAATTTTCAAATATGTTTGATTTCCCAAACTTCCACCTCAAACTTCATCATGATTCAAGCTTCAAATGGAAAAGTGTTCAACATGAAAGTTGTTCCCCTTGATCTCACCTTTCCAAAAAGTCCAAGATCATATCATTTGGCCAAGAATTGGAGGACTTGCGCATGTGTTCTTCACAAGGTTTCATTTGGATGAATTTCATGTTCAGATTCCAATTACCATTGCATGATCACATGACACACTTTCTGCATTGCACATGATGAAATTTGGACCTGATTACATCACTTCATGGGACTATCATATGCCCATGCATCCATGCAAGGGAGATTTCTATTTTTGGCCAATTTTTGAAATATGTAAAAAACAATTGCATAGCCTATAAATGAGACCCTTCATGCTCAGAATTAGACACACCTTGCCCAAGCTTTGAACCTGCAATCCAAACCCTCACCATTAGAGGAAAATCTTGAAGGTTTTCATTTGAAAGAGTTTCAATTTTACTTCAGTTTTGAAATTGAAACTCCAAGAATCCAAGCCTTTCCTTGATCCAATTCAACTTCTACAAGCTTCTGAAGTAAAGACAAGGTCAATTGGAAGCAACATTCAAGCTCCCTCGAAGGTGATTTTCTAGAATTTTCATCTCTTCGATTTTATCTTAATTCTTCACCATTCTCTTTAATTTTTGGTTGGCTGAAGTCCTACCAATGTAGGCAACAAGATTGAGTTGCTTTGAGGTCAAATCGAAACAACTCAGTTCGTGATCCTCTAAATTCAAATCCTTGTATCTTTTTATATACTTGGAATTGGAGAAAATTGAAGCCAGATTCGTGATCCCGATCATTTTCTCTTTAAAATAGTGCACTTGTTTTTCATTTTCCATTGAGATGAAGTTGGACCAGTCTGGTGGAGGTCACCGGAGAAGATGACCGAAGCCCTAGCGTTGGTTGTGTGTTGGCACACCTCCGGGCCATCTGATCATGTTTGGATGTTCTAATATGGACCTTTGGTTTGAATTACCACGCATACATCACGTTGAATGATGACCACCAAAGAAAACGCGCGTGTGGCCATCAGATCTGCCACCTCAATTAATGAGGGAGATCTGATGGCCCTTGTTTTTTCCTATTTTATTTTAATTTCTGATTTTATGTTTAATCCTTTTATTTTGTTTAATTCATATTAATTTCATTTTTAATCCAAAAAATATGGGACTTTCACCAAAAATCTTTAAATATTTTTCTCTTTAATTTCTTAATTTAAATTATTTTTTAGATTAATTTTGACATTTTTCATCAATAAATGATTTTGTGCATATTTTTAATTGTTTAAAAATACTTCTGACTTTTTAAAAATCATGAATTTTTTTGTCTAAGGTCATTTGACCTTGTTTGACCTAGGATAAATCTCTTGGCCATTTATTTGATGTTTTGAAGAGATTTTAGGTTTTGACCAAATTAAAATGTATTTTAATTCACTTTTAATTGGATTTTTAATTGATTAAATGTTTAAAAATTATGTTCAGCCATTTTTATGGTCTTGCGATGTTTGACTTTCTGTTTGGGCCTTGGTCAAGGTTGATTTGACTTTTGTTGGATCAAAACCATTGACTTTATGGGATTGATGAAATGTACATTTTATCTCCCAAAATGAAAGAATGGTTTTGATTTGATGAAATTCCTCCCATGACCAATTTGTGTTTCTATATTCCCCTCCCTCTTCATCTTCATCCCCATTATTTCTCATTCCCTCATTTGACCAATGAAATCTCTAATGTCTTAAGGCTATTTGGTTCATCAATGACTTTGTGTCAGATGAACCAATACAAGTATGACTGAGATAGGTCCCTCCCCCTCTGGATCTTTTCTTTTAGTGTGTGGTATGTTTTAGGAGTTTGGTTCTTCATACCAAATCTCTAACATTCATTAACACCTAAATTTTTATTGCCCGATCTCAGATAGTTGTGACTTCTAGATAAGTCCAATTATGATTGCTTAACATAGAGCTAAATTTTACTCTAATGGCATAACATTCTAGTAAGTGAGATTGTAAGTCTCCCGTTCTTCATGGTATTGTGTGAAGACTTGACCTTTTTTCCTTTCATGAGAGCTAGTGGCATACTTGTTGAATTATCCAAGTTGGAGCCCTTCTCATGGAAGGTGTCTTGGTTTAAGGATTCATACTTGTGAAAGAATGGTTGAGTGTTCTCCAAAGAATGACCTAATCAATTAAAAAAATCACCATTAAAACTGACTAACTTTTGACTAACATTTAACTAACCCTTGTTAATATTGCTTTACTTTCAAGTCATTTACTTTATGCAATTTAAGTTTCAGTCATTTATCATTCATTGCCATTTACATTTCATTTAACTTTTTTATGTTTAGGTCATTTTCAATTTGCTCATTTGAGCCATATCTTGTGATTGTATATATTGTTAGTGCATTTTGGTTTTGTTTGTGGTCTTAGGACCTTTAAATACTTAATAACAACAAAAACCCTAAAAAATGTCTGGTGGGTTGTTGATCTTGATCTGAAGTCTTGGATTTAGAACTAGGAAACATTCCCTGTGCAAAAAGGAATTGGCCAATGCCAATATTTTGAGATCAAGCTATGGTGGACTGAGCCTTCATCTGATGCAAGCCTTGGATCTTGTTTGAATTCATCTACTACTCTGTATTTGTGTTAAATGTTATTTTGACCTTATGTCTGATGCTTTGCTGTGAGTTGATCAAGGAATGTTTCATCTGATACATGAGAAGACAAAGAAGACTACTAGCTTTTGGGATTGTTTGCTTGGATGTGGCTATCTTTATTTGATGCCTTGATCTTCATTATGTTTGATATTGTTAATTTCTTATTGATGATTGCTTGATTAAAGTCCAAAGGGAAAATAGGTTTCTATATGACATTCTTGTCTGTTGGATTGCATCCCATTGGTGAGATCTTTTCAACTCTCAACTTTTAATTTTTTATGCTTAGGATAGCCTCTTCATCTCCTCCTACTTCTTAAATTTCAAAATCTCTTCCCTTTTTCAAAAACTTTCTTTGCTTGTGATTTCAAAGTTAGGCCTCACTTTAATGGTTAGAAACTTTGGCCTTATACCAATGAATTTTCAAACTCTTTCTTAAATCAAATTTGTAAATAAACTTAATCATATTGACTTAAATTTCAAAATACAAAAAGAACTAACAACTTCATTCAAACTTTTGGCCATTTGAGCCTTTTCTTATTAAACTTTTGTTAAAAGCAATTCACCAACTTGAATTTTTTATCACGAACTACGAGGTTTTGATCCCTCATTTTTATGTTGGTACATAGGCACAAGTACGAAGGTCTTGTCAAACACAAAAATATAATCAATGAATTATTTTCTCATCCCCACACTCTATTTTTCTCAAACATCTTTTATACCCAAATACATATGCAAACATAAAAAAGGCCTCCCTAGGACACTTTGGGTGCTAACACCTTCCTTCGGTGTAACCAACCCCCTTACCTGTAATCTGTAGCATTTTATTAGTTTTGATTTGAAAACTTCTTATCTTTTGGTTTTGTTCGTACTTTTCCCTTTTCCTTTGAAAACAATAAAAGCGTGGTGGCGACTCTGGTTTCATTAACGTCAAGCTTATCCATAGATTGATGGTCATGAATTTACCGCTACATCAGTACATCCTTTCGCCTACAAAATCAGTGGCATGTGTGATGAATAGTACAGTCCTTGCCCATAAAATCAGGTAGTGGAAAGGTTGTTCGATTTGTACTATGTATTATTTGATCACGTTCCCATTTTATCTTATATTCAGATAAAAGATGATTGAAGCATGAAGTGAAGAAATAGAGAGCTGGATTCAGAAACTTCAAATCCTTGGGTCAGAACCTTGACAATGTCAGTAGTCTGTCTTGAGTTCTTCAGTGTTTTTAGAATCTTCAAAGTCTTCAGAAACCTCAGTTAGACCCTTGATAACTTCAATCGTCTGTCTTGAGATCTTTAGAATCTTCAGCTACTTAACACAACTTCAGAAGCTTGCCAATCTTCAGGAGCTTGTTGATCAAAGTCACATCCAGAAGCAAAACAATTGAGAGAACATTGCAACAACAACATAATGTCTCCTCAAAAGCTTCTGATGGGTGAGATAACACAGAAGCAAAAAGAACATTGTAGTAGCATTATTGACGTCTTTCAGAACTTTTAATTGCAATTTAGAAGCGAATTTGGAGCACAAAGTTCAAAAACTAATGATGTTGCACATCATATGATTATAATCAAAAATGTTTGTTAAAGCTACACAATAACAAACCATTAGGGTTCCAAAATTGCCCCCACACAAATACAATGTTGTTATCATCAAAACTCAAGGTATATATGTAGAACCAAAATCTTGTATTAACAATCTCCCCCTTTTTTATGATGACAAAACATGTATTTTGATGAACAGTTTTGTACAGGTTAATCACATAATAATACATCTTTACAGAAGCACAAAGCTCCCCATAATATGTATAGTCCTATAAAGATAAACTCATAATGAAAGAGCACTTTCCTGATTTACCTATTGAAGTACCAGAATGAATAATTAGTCAGAATCTGGTTTAACTTCAGAAGTTGATTGATGTTGTCCAGAACACTGGTTGATAACATCATTATTTTGATAGACCTTTATAAGGGCTTTCCTTAGAAACTTCTTTGAAGAGGCTTTCTTCTGAACCTTCTTGAAGACCTTTCTTCAGAAAATTCTTGAAGACCTTTCTTCATAAACTTATTTGAAGAATCGTTCTGATTCTTGAGACATAAGCTTTAATAAATCATTCTGAATCTTGAGAGTTACCCCTGCAAAAACATTTAACGAACTTTTTTTCAAAGTATTTGTTAATAGAAACATTAAAACAATGTTTGGGTTTTTTACTTAGGAATTTAGATATCAAAATAAACTCTTAATTGTTCCCCTTTATAAGGTTATGTTTTCCCCCCCTTTGTCATCAATCAAAAAGAATAAAAAGACAAAGTAAATAAAAATAAACCAACAAAATATTTCATTAAAACATGCCAACCTAGCAGTGCAGAGTACAGAAAAAAATGCAAAAACAGTTAACAAGAACTACAAACGAAATGCAGAAAGAAAAACATAAAGAACATACAAACACACTTAGATAAAAAAACACATGTGCTAAGACATTTTATAAAAACCAAGGGTTTTGGGGGGAATGAGTAGGTGGAGAGTCAACCGGGTAGTTATCCGGGAGATTTAGGGGATCTACCAAAGGATCAACACCATCTTCATGACTGATATGCATGTAGAGAGCAAAGAATTGAGGAGGATCAACCTTTGTGAAGATATGATAGTTCTCCACCTAAGTAGTATTGTCATTTATTTCTTCCTTTACTGAAGAAGATCCTTCAACAGATACAGATCTTGGATGAGATCTAGTCTGATCTGATTACAGTTGTTGAAATTGTTGTTGAACCCTTTCTTGATGAGCATCCTTAGATCTACTAAGGGAGAGTCGTTGTTCAACATACTTTGCAGATTGTTGAGCCATTCAAGATTTTTATTCAGCCATTTGAGTGATGAATATGAAGATGGAGATGAAGAAAAGTTGAGAGAGAGATAGAGAGTTTTGAGGTTGAAAAACTTGAAAGTGTATGATAAATGTGCTCGTCGTGTGAAAATGTGAGTGATATGAGTTTAAATAGACAATTTTATTAATGATGACAAAAGGTGTGCGCATACATGGGGGAAGTGTAAGGGTTTAGAACTAATTCCAAGAATTGTTAAACCCAATGTCTCACGCTTTAATCACGCATGCTCAGAAAGTGGGACATCTGTCTCCACTAGGAATCACACGAAATCAAACGACAAGACAACCATTAAATGCTTCAACTGTTCAGAATCAGGAAGACAAATTGATAAGATTGCTTCTGATCAGAACCTTTCTGATTCTTGAAAACTTCCTTAATTCATAAAGCTTCAAGTTTCAGAGTCAGAAAGAAAACAATCTCAGAGTCTAATATAGAGTTCTGGAGAATTTACATTCTGAAAAACATCTTTTCATTCTGGACAAGGTTTCATAAACATATTTTCCAGAACGAATATGAATCTATCTTCAACAAGGGGTTTTGTAAAGATATCATCCCATTGATGGTCTGTATCAACAAGTTTTAAGTGAAAAATTCCCTTCTGAACATAGTCATGTAACATATGATGTTTTATTTCAATATGCTTATCTCTAGAATGTAAGATAGGATTCTTAGATAAACATATATCAAAAGTATTATCACAGAGAATAGGAATGTTACTCTCAGATATATGATAATCTTCCATTTGACCCTTCATCTAGAGTATCTGAGTGTTGCATCCAGAGGCTGCAATGTATTCAGCTTCAATTGTTGAAAGCACAATTGTTGACTGTCTCTTGCTGGACCATGAGATTAAGTTTTCTCCTAGAAATTGGAAACTTCCAAAAGTACTTTTTCTTTCAATTCTATCTCCAACATAGCCAGCATCACAATAGCCTACTAATTTATACTCACTTGATTTTCTATAAAATAAACCAAGATTAGTAGTACCTTTCAGATGCCTAAAGATTCTCTTAATAGCAATTAAGTGAGTTTTCCTAGGATCTGATTAGAAGCAAGCACATAAGTGTAAGACCCCAATTTTGACCCTAAGATCCCTCATGACATCATAACATTGCATTTGCGTTGCCTCAAGGATCTTTAGCATCCTGGTTCCCATTGCCTTTGGGTGGGACTCCTTGTGATTGGTTTGAGATCACCAAGCATGCTTGAATTATACATCATTGTTTCTCTTACTTTTGTTTACTAACCAAAATCACAAAAATGTGTCACTAACATCTTTTGTTTGAAGCTTGAGTATCATCCAAGACACTTTGTGGGTTCTATTTAGATGATCAGTCAACACAAGGGAACGGCTTGAGATACTTCCAACAGGTTCAAATGGGGTCTATTCGTCAGTTAAAACGTTAATCGTGAAGGAGCAAAAGTTTGTTCATGAGCTGTCATGCTCGCTAGGCGAGCAGAATGGGTCGCCTAGCGAGTCCCAAGAAAAGCCACCAGAATCACCTACGCTCAGAGGAATTTCTTGAACTGTCATGCTCGCTAGGCGAAGCCCACGTCTTTAAAAAAAAAGTAAATAAATAAATAAATAATAATAAATAAATAAATAAATAAAATATAACAGAAATTTTTTGGACTTGGGCCTCTCTCATTTGAGCCCATAGGTCCATAAAAATCAGGTTATAAATTCAAACTTTCAGTGAAACAAAAGGCCATTCTATTCCTATTACCTTGGCAGGGAAAAAGATAGTGAGAGAAGAGCTAACAGAGTTCAGAGCAACCTCCAGAGATTGAAGGGAACTCATCGGCAAAGAACCAATTCCCTCTCATATAAACCCTCAGATTGCTTTGCAAACCCAACCGGGCAATTCAATTTCATTCGATCTCTCCAGTCAGGTTTGCCTTATTCCCATTACTTTATGCTGTTAATTTGAATTCTCTGAATGTATGAGGTATTATGGGTGAATTTGATACCCTTTTGATGCATGTGTTTGACAAGAGGTTTAGGCCTCCTACCCTTGGTTGCTTTTTGTGAGCTTTTTGTGAACTTTAATGGCATGATTCATGTGGTTACATTTTGATTTGGGGGAAACTCTTGATTACCCTATCCTGTTTGCTCTAACCTGTTTTGTGTTTGTTATGGCATTGTTTTCTCCTAATTCCGTCATATTACTCTAACCTGTTTGTTGAGTTTTTGTGAGGGCTCACATACTCTTGCAGGGATAGCTTGCTTGGTGTTCCACTTTATTTGTGGGGTACCACCTGGAGGTCTATTCCGATTACCTGTACTGACTCGCTTTCTTTGGTGGTGCTAGCTTGAGAGATCTCTGGGTTTCTTATCTCTTTAATTGCTGTTACTTCGGATCTTTATCCGTACGGTAGATCTCTCGATCCCTTTACTTTTCCCGCATGTTACCGATTTCTTAGGTTTCGTATAGCCTCTCGTGGCATGTCATTTAAGGTAGCGCGGTTCCATCATCTAGGACTGCCTTTTTGCATGAGCATCCCTAAACACCCCAAACTCATTGAATTTTCTTCTCCTAAGAACACGTTATCTCCTTCTACTACAGGCGAGTAAGTCTCCAAAGGTCGAGCATCCGGTAGATTGCGTAGTAACATCGTTCACCCCAAAACACAACCCTTACCCCGTAGTTAGTCGAACTACGTTTTGCTCTGATTCTCATTCCAGATGAGATACGTAGGCATAAGATGCGATGTCTTACCGATCACACTCCTCTTTAACCCCTAGGTAGCCGAGCTACGAAGACTCTGATTTTCAGATTCAGATGAGATACGTATGTAGTGGATGCGACGTCCGTGCGAGTCATTTTCTTTTGACCCTTCTTTTAGTAAGTAGTACATTAGATAAACATACACGCTTTTCTCGTCCCTTCAATCATGTTTGCACAAATAAATTTTCACAAAAAAAAAACAACCTTTGCAACAAATGTGAAAAGGGCTCCCTAGGAGTACCTAGGATTCTTTGGGTGCCTAATACCTTCCCATTGCATAACCAACCCCTTTACCCAGATCTCTGACATTTTTACTAGTTTTTGATTGGATAAAACTTTTAGGTTTTTGTTCGCTTTCTAACCATTCCTTTGGATAAATAGAAGTGCGGTGGCAACTCGACTTGTATGATTTACCTTGGATTTAGTCAATATCTCTAATGGTAACGAATACCCCGCTACAGAAAAGTGGCGACTCTGCTGGGGATCGAAACATCCTAGTGGGTTTTGCCTACTTTTCATATTTGTTGTATTGTATTGTATATTTTTTTGTGTGATATATTTTTGTGCAATTTGGGATTACTGTATTGTATGTAATGATTGAATTGCTTGATATTAATTCCTTGTATGCTTGGTGATCTTTGTGAGATGAGTTCTATACCCGAACTCGAGTGCACTTAGGATAGGAAAATGGCATAGTCTTGTTGACTTGTGTAGAGTTATTCCTTAGCAAGTTGACTTGCAAATCCATTCACTTGGTGGAGGTCATGCCGGGATCAATAATGTCACACAAGTAAGTTGTGGTTAGACATTACTCTTTCCAATATAGACCTTAGAAGCCAAGGACCTTAGTTTACCAAGCCCATCTTGGCCTATTCTTAGGATGTAGTGCGAAAGTCGTTCAAGTGTAATATTTGATACGATTATTACACAATACTACACTCATAAGAGTCTCTCTTGAGAATATTTTTGGAATACGAGTAGTCGTTTCTCCGATAATATCCAAAAGATGGGATGATGACTATGGGAACCTTTTGTAGAACATGTTTGGCAGGTTTAAACCCTAGTAGACTCCCTTTTGGGTGGTTCTTAACCTAACTCCATGCTCGTGACTTACAACAAACCCTTGATTCATGGTTGATCCGTTCAGGTATCCTTAATATCAATGGAACTTGGGTGTTGATAAGGTGTAAACCATAATCCACCAAAATGGATGGTTGATATTAAGGATAACATGATCCATCCCATGACCTTTGTTTGGTGTGCTTTGCTTGATCCTTGAGTGTGATTGTTGCATTCATGCATTCATGCACCCATTTGCATTCATATCATCAAAATAATAAGAAATTTTTTAAGGAACTTAAGAGGTCTATTTGCAAAATTTTCAGACATGGAAAGACAAAGAAGGAATACAAAGAAGTACAGTTTCAGACAACCAGACTTAAAAGAGTTAAGGAATTTGACATCCTATGTACTAGATCCCTTGGGTTTCAAGGCTCGTTTCGGGAAGCTTCTTCCTATTCTGACTACTCAAGTGGATGAAGGGTTGATGAGTGTATTGGTGCAGTTTTATGATCCCTTGTACCGTTGCTTCACTTTTTCGGATTTTCAGCTTTTGCCTACACTTAAGGAGTATGCTTACCTTATGGGTATACCTATTCTGGATCAGTTGCCGTTCCGCGGCTTGGAAAGGGTTCCCACTTCTCAAGAGATAGCAAATATGTTACACATAGATGAATCTCTGGTTGATGCTCATATGACTACCAAAGGGGGAATTCAAGGTCTCCCTTCTGAGTTCCTCATCGCTCAAGCTACTATGTATGGGAAGGCCATGAGTGAGGACGCCTTTGAGGCCATATTTGTACCTCTCATCTATGGGCTAGTGTTATTCCCCAACATCGACAAGTTTGTGGATGTGAATGCTATTAGGATTTTCTCTACTCTTAATCCCGTTCCGACTCTGTTGGGCGATACCTACTTCTCTTTGCATATGAGGAATGCAAAGGGTGGTGGCGCCATTGTGTGTTGTTTGCCTGTGTTGTATAAGTGGTTTATTTCTCACTTACCTCAGACGGTCGCTTTCAAGGAGAACAAGGAATGTCTACGGTGGTCCACGAGACTTATGTCTCTCACTAATGATGATATCTCTTGGTATAACCATGTGTATGATGGTGTGCAGATTATTGACTCTTGTGGCAAATTCTCCAATGTACCTCTTCTTGGTACATGTGGTGGGATTAACTACAATCCTGTTTTGGCACGTCGTCAGCTTGGGTTCCCCTTAAAGGATAAACCCAATAACATTCTGTTAGAGGGTGTATTCTTTCAGGATGGTAAAGATCCCCAAGGCTTGAAAGCTAGGATGGTCCGCGCTTGGCACAAGATTCATAGGAAAGGAAGAAAAGAGTTGGGTCCTAAGAATTGCATCGCTTTGGAGCCTTACACTGTTTGGGTTAGGAAGAGGGCGTCTGAGTATCTCATGCCTTACGAGTATCCGAGACCTACACCTATGATTATGGTTGGGCCTTCAACCCTCCCTAATCAAGGAGTAGAGGAGTTGGGAGACGGAGACCGTTCACGTGCCTGGATCGGTGAACGGGAAGAGTTGCTTCAGTAGATTAAGGAGAAGGATACGTTGATTGAGTTTCTTGAGCATCAGGTTATTGATGACCCTGATGATGTATGGGCTTCTCTACTTCCTCAGTCTTCTAAGTTCTGGAAGAGGAGGTATGATCGACTCGCCAAAGAGAAGGCCGATATGGAGGCAGCCTACGAGAGGGAGGTGAAGAGGCTTCGCGCATCTTATCTTCCTGTGTCCCGAGCTTTAGATGATTGTTTCTAGGGATCCATAGGACGATTATTTTCCTTTTCTCTTGTATATGATTGACGATGCTCCACTTCTTTTCCCTGATATTATTTGATGAGATATTTCCATATGTGATAAAATGCTTAATATTTCCAAAATTTGCAAATAAAACTCTAAAGTTCCTTTGAAATAAAAAACAAATCATATGCACAAACATTGCATGCATCATATGCATAAGCAGGTTTTGTTTCCGGTCCCTTGCCCTGTGGTCTAACTCTGTGTCTTTCATTTATTTTGAAGACAAGCTGACTCACCGGTACTACACTAGAGCCAACATTTTGAGGCTGATGGATCACCTAGAACAAGAGAATTATCATTGCTTCTGAATTTGGAACCACATAGAGAGGCTCTGCAGAAAGTTTTGGATGTGGCATATATGGATCACGATGTCACTTTGGAGCAATTCGATAGCATTGTTGTAAACATTACTGCTTGTAACAACCTGAGTTTTTGTGACTCTGATCTCCCTGAGGAGGGAAGAGATCACAACTTGGCTTTACACATATCTATGAATTGCAGAGACGACGCCATGTCCAATGTACTGGTGGACACTGGGTCATCATTGAACGTATTGCCAAAGTCCACTCTCTCAAAACTATCATATCAAGGGCCTCCCATGAGGCAGAGTGGAGTAGTTGTGAAGGCTTTCGATGGGTCTCGCAAAACCGTGATTGGGGAAGTTGATCTCCCAATCAAGATCGAACCAAGTGATTTCCAGATTACCTTCCAGGTTATGGACATTCACCCATCATATAGTTGTCTCTTAGGTAGACCATGGATTCACGAGGCAGGCACCGTGACATCCACCCTACACCAGAAATTGAAATTCGTGAAAAATAAGAAGCTGGTGGTGGTAGGGGGAGAAAGGGCTCTCCTGGTTAGCCATTTGTCTTCCTTCTCTTAGATAGATGTTGAGGATGAAGTTGGAACTCCTTTCCAAGCGTTATCTATTGCTGAGCCTATTGAGAAAAGAGCTCCTTCATTTGCTTCCTATAAAGATGCAAAGTTGGCCATTGAGCGTGGTGCAACCACTGGCTTAGGAAAAATGATTGAGTTAGAAGACAACGAGTCCCGGGCTGGCATAGGTTTTTCTTCTGGTACTTTTAACAAGAAAGGGCTATTTAAGAGTGGAGGTTTCATCCACACTGGTCTAGATGAGGAGGCTGCTGCCGTTTTAGAAGAAGATACAAAGGATTCTGGCAATTTCATCATCCCTAGTGGGGTCTGCAACAATTGGGTCGCTGTGGATGTTCCAACAGTTGTCCATAAGTCAACGTAATAATCACTTTGTTTGAAAACCCTTCTCCCATGCCAAAAGGAGGAGTGATGACATTGTTGGCGCATAAAGACAATCATCTTTTCATTCAATCAATTCATGTTAAATGTTTGTTTTCCCATTTATTTTCCCTTTTTGCTTTTGCATGAAATTGGTGATCACATAAAACCCTAAAAAATAGAATAAAATTGATCTTTTTCATATGCATAATGGTTTGCCTTGTTTGAATTCTAAAGCTTTTCATATTCAAAAATCATTATGCAGGTTGATTTCTAAACCCATTGAACATAATGACCCAACACCATCTCCCAATTTTGAATTCCCTGTATTTGAGGCAGAGGAAGATGATGTTGAAGAGATTCCTGATGAGATCACCCGGCTACTTGAGCATGAAGAGAAGATCATTCAGCCGCATCTTGAGAATCTGGAAACAGTCAACTTGGGGTCTGAAGATTGTGTGCGAGAGGTAAAGATTGGGGCACTTCTGGAAGAATCTGTTAAGAAGGGGTTGATTAAGTTGCTACGAGAATATGTTGACGTCTTTGCCTGGTCATATGAAGACATGCCTGGTCTAGATACTTATATTGTGCAACATTTCCTACCTCTAAAGCCTGAGTGCATGCCTGTGAAGCAGAAGCTCAGAAGAACTCATCCTGATATGGCAGTAAAGATCAAAGAGGAAGTTCAGAAGCAAATTGATGCGGGGTTTCTGGTGACTTCTACATATCCTCAATGGGTGGCCAATATTGTGCCCGTGCCTAAGAAAGATGGAAAAGTCCGGATGTGTGTGGACTATAGAGACTTGAATAAAGCTAGTCCGAAAGATGATTTCCCTCTCCCACGTATTGATATGTTGGTAGATAGTACAACTAAATTCAAAGTCTTCTCGTTTATGGATGGATTTTCCGGATATAATCAGATTAAAATGGCACCCGAGGATATGGGGAAGACAACATTCATCACACCTTGGGGAACATTCTGTTATCGAGTGATGCCCTTCGGTTTGAAGAACGCCGGAGCCACGTATTAACGAGCTATGAATACCTTGTTTCATGATATGATGCACAAGGAGATTGAGGTATATGTCGACGATATGATCGCTAAGTCAAGATCGGAGGCTGTACTTCCTGTAGAGGTGGATATCCCATCAATGAGAGTCTTGATGGAAGCCAAGTTGACTGATGCTGAATGGGTTCAGAGTCGTTATGACTAGCCGAATTTGATTGAAAAAAAGAGATTGACTGCCATGTGCCACGGTCAGTTATATCAGCAAAGGATGAAGAAAGCTTTTGATAAGAAGGTCAAGCCTCGTGTGTTCCGAGAAGGTGACCTTGTGCTCAAGAAAGTTTTGTCTTTCGCGCCCGATTCCAGGGGCAAGTGGACTCCGAACTATGAGGGTCTGTATGTTGTTAAGAGAGCCTTTTCAGGCGGTGCTTTGATACTTACAACTATGGATGGGGAGGATTTCACTCGTCCTGTGAATTCAGATGCAGTCAAGAAATACTTCGCCTAAAAAAAGAAAAAACTGCATAGCTCGCTAAGTTGAAAACCCGAAAGGGCGGCTTAGGCAAAACTGAGCGTCTCGGTGGATTGAAACCCCGAAAGGGCGATCCAGGCAAAAGTTAGAGACATAAAAAAAATGAATATTTGTATCCCGCTAGATTGAGTACCTCACCCTGGGGCAATCTAGGCAAAAATTAGGGATTTGGCAAGTAACTGCATCCTGACAAGACTTTGTTCTACAACTGTCGTCCGTCAGAGATTCTTGCTCATTATCAACCAAAGCTTCAAATACATCGGATTCAGAATTGGTGGAGAAATGGTCATTATGTTCAATGTAGCCCTTTTCCAATATATATCACCAATTTCAAATTTGTAAAGATCTTTGGAGTCTTGCCATTTGCAGACTACCATTCTATCAAATAAATTTGAGCCTTTTATCCAATTATTGGCATTCTTATCTGTTTCTATTCAACAAATGTTTTGCATATTTTGATTAAGAAAATATCATTGTTTTAAACGATGAATTTTTTTATATAATTTGTTTTTAAACAAAGTGACATTCACAATGAAGAAAGGATACTTAGGAGATCCTCAGTGCTCTCCCAAGGGTGGTACGATCCCCAACAGGGTAAGATTTTTGTCCATATTCCTGGCATGACTGTATCTCCTCCCTCCGGAACCCCTTGTGGTTTATCCTACTAAGTGGATTGATTGTTGAGAGTCACCTCTCTTCCCTTCAGCAGAGTAACAATCTTTCTTCCTCAACAACTTGGATCTCTTTGGGCAAGAGCGGTATTTGGTGGTTGATCCCGATAAATCCTTTATCTCCTCGGATAGATTCCCCAGTAGAGTTGTTGGTGTGGTGGACCTTGTCTGTGATAACTCTCGTCCCCAGCTGGAATGATTGATGATTCATCCCTTGCAGAGTTCTTTGCTTCCTGGTATATCTGATCCCCAACAGATTGGATACTCCCCGGTGAACTTGGCTTTCTCTCTTGAGATGTAGTACCGGGTGGTTGATTCCTGGACCTGGTTGTGTTAGATATGTCTGTTTGTCAGCATACATCATACATAAACCACGCATATACATGCATAATTATAACATTCAGATATTCATGTTGCATTCTTTGCCATATATCGTTGTTTGCTGTCTCCTGCTATTTGGTGATATACTTCCCCGAGCAGATGTGTGTGTCTGATCTCTCCATATAGAGTCAGCTCCATAAGCAGAAAGCGTCTATCCTTTCTTCCATATTCCCCATCGGGTTATATCCTCGTGGATGTTGATTGTTTTTGTTCCGTCCCAACACATATACTGGGATGGTTTTCCCCATTGAGTTATATATTCACCGGGACAAGTCTTGATTTGGTGTGCCTATCTAGTTTGATCCTAGATCGGTCTCTTGAGACTCTTTTCCTGTTTCCCCGTGGTAAATGAATAATTGCTCAATAATTAGTAATTATTATCCCCGACGGAGTCTATGTTTCTCTACCCTCATACCGGTAGTTGTAAACCCCATTTCTTCCCTTTTTGCAGAGTAACTATTTTTGCTCATCTTTAATTGGTGACAGTTATCTTCATCCAATATTCAGTGATGATATCCCCTCATCTGCTTGGATAATTGCCCTGATTACGCAATTTATCCCCAGCGGGTCATTTCTCGTCTACCTTGTTGTTGTTGGTAACGATTGTTTCTCCCCTGAATTGGTCATCATTATATACCTAGTTTCGGTATCCTGATGCCTTTTATTTTCGGTCGATTTATCCTTTATTAACCCAGTAACCGGTTATGGATAATCGTCCATGCGAGTATATTATCTACGTTCTGACGGTAATAGATAGTATATCTCATGCACTCTCGGGTCTGAAGCCTTTTGTTCTTCCCCAGTTGAGTAAGATTCGTATCCCCTTTGTGGAGTCGAATATCCATCCTGTAATCGAGTTTGCTTTTAGCCCTCTTTTGGATGATGAGTGTTTTGGGAATATTCCCCAATTCACGCCTTGGTTGGTCACCTATTATATGCCCAGTAACCGGTATCCCTGATGTTCCTTCCTCTCTGCTCCCTATTATGACTTTTTGTCCCCTGTGGAGTCAAAATCCCTGAGTTGAAGTATACCTTTTAGGTTTTCCTCAGACGTTTTAAAGTTTTGATATCTCTCACCCTTATGCCGGTCTTGGATATTCATCTCTTCCTGAGCATGTTGTATCTCTCACCCTCATACCTGGCGTTCAGATCACATGTCTCCTTGAGCTTATTACCCAGTAACTGGTAATACCTCGTCCCGCTGCTTCCCCAGGAGTGTCCTTGTGGACATCCCCAGCAAAGTCCCTTAGTGGATTGTTTTCATCCGGATTTTATCCGAAGTATCCGCTGTGGATAGTTTTTGCTGTATTGGCATATTCCCCAATACATGCATCTTCGAGTCAGCTCGAGTCTTTCCATTGGATCTTTTCCTTTTGGAATTCTGTTCCCCACGCTTTAAGTCGTGACCTGCTCGCGCATTTTTATCCCTTTTCTATCCCCAGGAGAGTCCCTAGGGTCTTGGTCCCATGGAGTGAATTGCTCATATGAATTATCAGTGGCTTCTGATTTCTTTGCTTTTGTGGACACATATCTCCACAGAGTGCTACCATTTTTCATACCTACATTTGCATCATGAGGTCTCTTAGGGACCAAAATTCGCCTCTTTGTTATTATTTAAGCCCATTCTACCCCGTCGAGACGAAGATTTTAACCTTCACTTCTCCGGCTAGAATGACCTTAAATAGGGGCATCTGTAAGACCCCAATTTTGACCCTAAGATCCCTCATGACATCATAACATTGCATTTGCGTTGCCTCAAGGATCTCTAGCATCCTGGTTCCCTTTGCCTTTGGGTGGGACTCCTTGTGATTGGTTTGAGATCACCAAGCATGCTTGAATTATACATCATTATTTCTCTTACTTTTGTTTACTAACCAAAAGCACAAAAATGTGTCACTAACATCTTTTGTTTGAAGCTTGAGTATCATCCAAGACACTTTGTGGGTTCTATTTAGATGATCAGTCAACACAAGGGAATGGCTTGAGATACTTCCAACAGGTTCAAATGGGATCTATTCGTCAGTCAAAACGTTAATCGTGAAGGAGCAAAAGTTTGTTCATGAGCTGTCATGCTCGCTAGGCGAGCAGAATGGGTCGCCTAGCGAGTCCCAAGAAAAGCCATCAGAATCACCTACGCTCAGAGGAATTTCTTGAACTGTCATGCTCGCTAGGCGAAGCCCACGTCTTTAAAAAAAAGTAAATAAATAAATAAATAATAATAAATAAATAAATAAATAAAATATAACAGAAATTTTTTGGACTTGGGCCTCTCTCATTTGAGCCCACAGGTCCACAAAAATCAGGTTATAAATTCAGAGTTTCAGTGAAACAAAAGGCCATTCTATTCATATTACCCTGGCAGGGAAAAAGATAGTGAGAGAAGAGCTAACAGAGTTCAGAGCAACCTCCAGAGACTGAAGGGAACTCATCGGCAAAGAACCAATTCCCTCTCATATAAACCCTCAGATTGCTTTGCAAACCCAACCCGGCAATTCAATTTCATTCGATCTCTCCAGTCAGGTTTGCCTTATTCCCATTACTTTATGCTGTTAATTTGAATGCTCTGAATGTATGAGGTATTATGGGTGAATTTGATACCCTTTTGATGCATGTGTTTGACAAGAGGTTTAGGCCTCCTACCCTTGGTTGCTTTTTGCGAGCTTTTTGTGAATTTTAATGGCATGATTCATGTGGTTACATTTTAATTTGGGGGAAACTCTTGATTACCCTATCCTGTTTGCTCTAACCTGTTTTGTGTTTGTTATGGCATTGTTTTCTCCTAATTCCGTCATATTACTCTAACCTGTTTGTTGAGTTTTTGTGAGGACTCACATACTCTTGCAGGGATAGCTTGCTTGGTGTTCCACTTTATTTGTGGGGTATCACCTGGAGGTCTATTCCGATTACCTGTACTGACTCGCTTTCTTTGGTGGTGCTAGCTTGAGAGATCTCTGGGTTTCTTATCTCTTTAATTGCTGTTACTTCGGATCTTTATCCGTACGGTAGATCTCTCGATCCCTTTACTTTTCCCGCATGTTACCGATTTCTTAGGTTTCGTATAGCCTCTCGTGGCATGTCATTTAAGGTAGCGCGGTTCCTTCATCTAGGACTGCCTTTTTGCATGAGCATCCCTAAACACCCCAAACTCATTGAATTTTCTTCTCCTAAGAACACATTATCTCCTTCTACTACAGGCGAGTAAGTCTCCAAAGGTCGAGCATCCGGTAGATTGCATAGTAACGTCGTTCACCCCAAAACACAACCCTTACCCCGTAGTTAGTCGAACTACGTTTTGCTCTGATTCTCATTCCAGATGAGATACGTAGGCATAAGATGCGATGTCTTACCGAACACACTCCTCTTTAACCCCTAGGTAGCCGAGCTACGAAGACTCTGATTCTCAGATTCAGATGAGATACGTATGTAGTGGATGCGACGTCCGTGCGAGTCATTTTCTTTTGACCCTTCTTTTAGTAAGTAGTACATTAGATAAACATACACACTTTTCTCATCCCTTAAATCATGTTTGCACAAATAAATTTTCACAAAAAAAAAATAACAACCTTTGCAACAAATGTGAAAAGGGTTCCCTAGGATGCTTTGGGTGCCTAATACCTTCCCATTGCATAACCAACCCCCTTAGCCAGATCTCTGACATTTTTACTAGTTTTTGATTCGATAAAACTTTTAGGTTTTTGTTCGTTTTCTAACCATTCCTTTGGATAAATAGAAGTGCGGTTGCGACTCGACTTGTATGATTTACCTTGGATTGAGTCAATATCTCTAATGGTAACGAATACCCCGCTACAATAAGCATACATTAAACAAGATATCATGTCTAGAAGCTATTAGATAGAGAAGAGAACATATCATACCTCTGAAAAGCTTCTGATTTACCTTACTGTTTACCTCTTCTTTTCTTAGAATGCATGTAGAATGCATCAGAGTCTTGGCTAGATTACATTATGATAAGTTGAATTTTTCAGAAGTTACTTTGATTATTTACTTTGATGAATATATGTGCCTTCTAGTATTTGATTAATTTGAATTCCCATAAAGAACTCCAATTCTCCCATCAGACTTATTTCAAATTCTGCCTGCATAGACTTGGCAAAATCCTTGCATAACGACGCATTAGCAGAACCAAAAATAATATCATCAACGTATATTTGCACAACCAGAATGTCATTCTTGAAGGTTTTGAAAAAGAGAGTTGTGTCCATTTTTCCTCTGGTAAAATTCTTTTCCAACAAAAAGTTGCTTAGTCTGTCATACCAAGCTCTTGGAGCTTGCTTTAGACCATACAAATATTTTTTTAGTTTAAAAACAGAATTAGGATTTTGAGAACTTTCAAAATCAGGAGGTTGATGCACATAAACTTCTTCAGAAATATAACCATTCAGGAATGCACTCTTAACATCCATCTAATAAAGTATGATGTTATGATTGACTGCAAAAGAAATTAAAAGACGAATACACTCTAATATGGAAACTGGAGCAAAGGTTTCTGTATAGTCTATACCTTCTTACTGACTATAACCTTGAGCTACCAATCGAGCTTGATTTCTGACAAAGTCACCTTTCTCATTCAGCTTGTTTTTGAAAACCCATTTGGTTCCAATGACATGGAAGCCTATTGGATTCTGAACAAGATCCCAAACATCATTTCTGGTGAATTATTTAGTTCATATTGCATGGCCAGAATCCATTCATTATCCAAAAGAGCTTCATCAATGGAGGTGGGTTCTATTAGAGACACCAAACCTAGAAGGGTTTCTTTAGAGGGTCTGAATGAAGATCTAGTCTTGACTGGAGAATCCTTATCTCCCAGAATCAGTTCTTCGGAATGAGAAGTTCTTGATCTACTCTTCTTCTGATGAGTTGGATCAACAGTTGCTTCTGGTTGAGTCATTTCTTCAGACTCTTTAGCCTTGCCTTCTGAGTCTTTTTCTTCAGAGACAATTTCTTTAGATTTTGAAAGAGAAATCTCCAAATCTGCAAATTTCTCAACTAGCTTTGACTTTTCAAGTTCAAGCTTATCATTGAATCTAACATAATTGATTCTTCAACAATTCGTGTTTATGTATTAAAGATTCTGTAGCCTTTAGAGCGTTCAGAATATCCTAACAATAAACACTTTTTTTGCCTTAGAGTCAAACTTACCAAGATTCTCTTTAGTGTTTAACATAAAGCATTCACATCCAAAAGGATGAAAGTAAGAAAATTTGGGTTTTCTGTTCTTCTATAATTCATAAGGAGTCTTACCCAAAATAGGTCGGATAGAAATCCTGTTCTGAATATAGCATGTTGTGTTGACTGTTTCTGCCCAGAAATGCTTAGCCATATTAGTTTCTTGGGTCATGGTGTGGGCCATTTCTTGTAAAGTCATATTCTTCCTTTCTACAACTCCATTTTATTTTGGAGTTCTAGGACATGAGAAATAATGGGAAATACCATTTGAATCAAAAATAATTTCAAAGTGTTTATTTTCAAATTCGCCACCATGATCACTTCTGACTTTGACTATTTTGCAATTCATTTATGTTTGCACTATTAAGCAGAAGGTTGAGAACACAAGGTGGGACTCATCCTTACGTTTCAAGAACTTTACCCATGTCCGACGACTGTAGTCATCAACAATGACTAATCCATACTTCTTTCCATTTATAGAAGCAGTTTTCAATGGTCCAAACAAATCAATATGCAGAAGTTCTAATGGTCTAGAGGTAGAAACAATAGTTTTAGCTTTGAAAGATGTTTTAGAAAACTTGCCTTTCTGACATGCTTCACAAAGAGCATCTGAAGCGAACTTCAATTTGGGTAGACCTCTGACTAATTCAAGCTTATTTAGCTTAAAAATCCTTCTCATGCTAACATGAACCAAACGTTTATGCCAAACCCATTGATCTTCATTAACAGACATTAGACATTTTACATTTTGATCTTCAAGATCAGAAAGTCTAATTTTATAAATGTTGTTTTTCCTCTTTCCATTAAAAATAATTGTGCCATCTTTATGACTAACAACCTTACAAGACTTTTGATTGAAGATGATATCATAGCCATTGTCACTAAGTTGGATAATGGACAATAGATTATGCATTAGACCATAAACTATAAGAACATTAGTAATAGAAGGAAGTTTACCGTTACCAATGGTTCCAAAGCCAATGATCTTTCCTTTCTGGTTTCCTCCGAAACCAATAAATCCTCCACGCGTAAGTTCCAAATCTTGGAACATAGACCTTATGCCCGTCATGTGTCGCGAGCATCCACTGTCCAGGTACCATGATTGATGTTTCAGCTGAGCTGTTAAGGATGTCTGCAACATAAATGATTTTATCCTTAGGTACCCACTTTTTGGGTCCTCTTTTGTTAGTTTTCCCAGAGTTTCTTACAACTTTGGGTCTTTTAGTATAAGGATAATCATGAGATATTTATGCATGATACTTAGGTTTCAAAACAAAGTTCTTATCCTTAGTATGCTTCTGTGTCTGTGCAGTAATATCAGACTTAGTGCCAGCAGGCACAAAATGCACATAGAGAGGTTTTGGTTTAACCTTCTGACTTTAGTCAGGTTTTGTAGTTTTTGTACAACCCAAACCTTTATTGCCATTTCTGCTAACTCCATAGATTAAGAAAGCCATTTTTATTCTATTTATGCTTTTAGCCAAAAAGTACTGGAATGCATTGTCATATCTGATGATGCAATCAATAGCAAAAGCTTCTGAAGTTATTTACTCCTCTAGTTTTGAAATTTTTCTTTTCAAAGCAGAGTTATTACTTTCTAAAGAAAATACTTTTTCATTTAGATAGGAAATATCATTCTCAAGCTCTTTCTGAGTTTCAAAAGAAATTACTTGGACGGGTTTAAGGTCCTTGTATTTGCTTTGAAGACTCTAGTTCTTTTCCAGCATTTCAGAAAGACAACCTTCAGTATCAGAATGAGATATATTAGAGAATACCTCTTCAAAATTGGAGTCTGATTCTGATTATGACAGAACCTTGTCTTCTCGTTCCTCGGAGCTTGTGGGATCCTCAGTTGTTTCCATCAGTGAAACATTAGCTTTTTCTTTGTTAGAATCTTCTTCTTCAGATTCTGAGTTATCCCAGGTAACCATCAGCCCCTTCTTGACTTTGGAGAAGTTCTTCTTGGGCCTTCTGTCCTTCTTCAGCTTGGGACAGTCATTCTTGTAATGACCTGGCTCTTTACACTTGAAACAGATAACTTCTTTCTAGAAGTTTTCTTATTTTGACCAACAGTCCTTCTGATTCCTCTTAATTTCCCTTGACCACTTTGCTTGTGTTTCCAGAGTCTGTTGATCTTCTTGAGATCAGAGATAGTTCATCATCATCTTTTGATTCTTCATCATATCCTTCTGATTCTTCCTCAGCTTGATATGCTCTAGTCTTCTCAAGCATAGATTTTAGGGCTACAGATTTACCTCTCCTCCGAGGTTCACCTTCTTCTAACTCAATCTCATGACTTCTTAAATAACTAACAAGTTCTTCAAGACTAATGCTATTAAGATCCTTAGCCAGCTTTAGAGCAGTTAACATAGGTCTCCATTTTTTGGGAAAACTTCTGATAATTTTCTTGACATGATCAATTGTAGAATATCCTTTGTCCAGAACCTTAAGTCATACAACAAGCATCTGAAACCTTGAGAACATGGTTTCAACATTTTCATCATCTTCCATTTTGAAAGCCTCATATTTCTGGAATAAGGACAAGGCCTTTGTTTCCTTTACTTGAGGGTTTCCCTCATGAGTCATTCTCAGAGAGTCAAACATGGATGTTATAGAATCTTTGTTTGTTATCTTCTCATACTCCATATAATAGATATCATTGAGAAAAATGGTTTTGGCCTTATGATGATTTTTGAAGTCTTTCTTATTTTAATTGGACATAACACTTCTTGCTAACATATTTCCCTTAGCATTTACCAGGTGAACATATCCATCAACTACAAGATCCTAGAGATCAACATCATAACCAAGAAGGAAACTTTTTATTCTGTCTTTCCAGTAGTCAAATTTTTCACCATCAAAAATAGGTGGATTAGCATTGTATTGATCTCTATTATTATTAATGTTAGCAGCAACCATTGTTTCTTACACAACTGGATCGGTACTGAACACTGTGAGGTGTTTATAAAAACTTTTCATCACAATCAGAACCGGACTTTGATACCAATTGAAGGTGTGAAAACACAAGAAGGGGGGGGGGGGGTGAATTGGGTTTTAAAAGCAAAAGATTTTTCCAAAAAAAAACTCTACTAACAAGTTAAATAATTAAGAGATAAAAATACAATTATTTTTATCCTGGTTTGCTTGAAACTCAAAGCTAATCCAGTCCACCCATCAAGGTGATTTTCCATATACACAAGGACTTAATCCACTATAATCAACAGATTACAAAAAACACAAAGATTACCCTTCTTTGTCTTCTCAAGGATCCAACTAAACCTAAGTCTCCTCAAGGATTCACAAAGAACAACTTTCTTTGTCTTCTCAAGGATAACCTCCTTAAGGAATCAAACAAATAGTTTGAACATAAGTTTATGTGTTACAATATGCTTCTTCAAAAGCATATTTTACACAAATGAATAATAAATACTTAAATATTACTGAATACAAAAGATGAGCTTTTCACAAAGAAAATTAGCTTGTGTAGTTCAGCAGCAATAAAGCAAAACACGAGCGAGTGAGCGAGAGTTCTTCAAGTCTCCAATACATGCTTATATAGTGTAAGCATGTGACTGTTGGAGGGGAAAATAAGGAAAGCTCCTTGGGGGGATGCCCACTATTGGATGAGAAAGGAATGATACCACGTATGTCCTTTCACCCACAAAATCAATGATAGGTGTGATGAATAGTACAATCCTTTCCCACGAAATCAGGTAGTGGAAAAGTTGTTCAATTTGTACTACGTTCTATTTGATCTCTTTCCTATTTGATCTTATCTTCAGATTCAATGGCTTTTGATAAAAGATGATTGAAGCATGAAGTGAAGAAATAGAGAGTTGGATTCAGAAACTTCAGAACCTTGACAACATCAGTAGTCTGGCTTGAGTTCTTCAGTGTCTTCAGAATCTTTAGAGTCTTAAAAAACCTCAGTCAGACCCTTGATAACTTCAATCGTTTGTTTTGAAATCTTCAGAATCTTCAGCTACTTAACTCAACTTCAGAAGCTTACCATTCTTCAGAAGCTTGTTGATCAGAGTCACGTCCAGAAGAAAACAACTGATAGAATATTGCAATAACAACATAGCGTCTCCTCAGAAGCTTCTTATGGGTGAGATAACGCAGAAGCAGAAAGAACATTGCATTAGCAATATTGATGTCTTTTCAGAACTTCTAACTGCAACTTAGAAGCGAATTTGGAGCACAAAGTTCAGAAACTGATGATGTTGCACATCATATGATCAGAATCAATTTTTTTTGTTAAAGCTACACAATAACAAACCATTAGGGTGCCAAAATTGTTCTTACACAAATACAACATTGTTATCATCAAAACTCAAGGTATAAATGCAGAACCAAATCTTGTTCAAATAGTTTGAAGTATTTATATGCATGCATATTTGGAGGTAAAAGGAATGCAAAAGATTTGAAAGATTTATGAATTTTTGGAAAAATATGTTGCATGAGTCGGCCTGTTAGACGCATGTGCCGACCTGTATAGGACATTCGTCGACCTGTAAAGGTCATGTGCCAACCTGTAGAGGCGACACATCTAACAAAAGCTATAGAGTTTAAAAATGCAGTACATTAGCCGACCTAAAAAATGGATGTGTCGACACATAGAAAAAAATTTCTTCTATGTGTCGACCTAAAAGATGCATGCGTCGACCTGTAGCTTAATTCTCCCATAAAATTTGTTTTGATGCATTTTTGATGTATGATACCTTTTCCAACTTATTTCCAAATATTTTTATGCTTCCTAATGCTAAGATGCATATTGAGAATCAGAGGAAACTGTCCAATATACATTAACGCTCCTAGTTTCGACATCATGCAAAATACATCTAACAGAAAGTTTCACTCACATACTCCCCCTTTTTAATAATGGAAAAACTTTAGACGATACATTTCGTGTTTTCATTAAGGCTCCCCCTGAATGTATGCATCCCAATTTCATCTTACTACTTATCCCCCTTTGACAATATCAAAAAGAGACAAAGCAATACATGAGAAGTATTTGATATCACACATAAACCAATATAACTTACAGAGGCGGTTTGCAAAGATAAGATCATCAATACCACTACACTCACATAGAATGATGTACATATTGAAAAAGAATGCCTAAACATAAATAAAAGCATTCAAAGCAACAATATAACATGATTGACACAACTTATGTCAAATAACATATACAATAAACATGAAAGATGAAGTATGCAATGTAATAAAAAACTCTTGAGTTGCTAGAAAAGCGACACAGTTATGTGACATATTCCTTTGGTGCTCCTGAAATTCTGCACACGCATGTGCTCTAGCAAGGAGATATATAGATTTACCATAACTTAAACTAAAACCAGAGATGTTATCACAATAATGACACACAACAAGAATTTTTCTAACATTATAGCATGTTCAAACATATTTCATGTCGAAATAGATAACAATCCAATGCACCAAGAACATATTTCACGCATGAAGACAGGATATCATAAAGTCACTATAAGCATATAAATTGACATATCAATAGAAATTTTTGGAAGTGAACATTCATATAATATTTCATATATCAAGAATATCAATCATTTGGAATATAAACATCATGCAAAAGTAAAAGCTTACTTTCAAAAAAGAAAAGGAAAACGGAACAACCTCTCTTATAAATTGATGAAGGATGCACTCTTATGTGATTGAAATTCAAAGGAAAGTTAGAGAAAAAGTATATAAAGTGCATGCAACAAATCATATTTAGGCAAGATTTGAGATATCAAGTATCCCCAATTCCATTCGAATGTTGAAAAATGGTTCGATCGCAAGAGATTTTGTAAAGATATCCGCAAGTTGATTTTTGCTATCAACATGCTCAAATACGATGTTTCCTTTCTCAACATGGTCATGTAGGAAATGGTGAAGGATCTCAATATGCTTAGTGTGAGAATGTAACACCGGATTTTTGGTTCGATTAATATTACTAATGTTGTCGCACATAATAGGAACGCGTTGTAGTTTAATATCAAAATTTGAGCCACAAAATTTGAGCACAACAACTACCGGATGCGATGTACTCCGCCTTAGCAGTTGGCAAAGCAACAAAAACCTGTTTCTTGTTATTCCAACTTACTAAGGAATTTGAAAACATGTGGCAAGTTCCATTAGTACTCTTCCTATCTGATTTGAAACTAGTAAAATCAAAATTGGTATAACCAACCAAATTACAATCTCTTCCCTTAGAATACCAAAGCCCTTACTTTGAAGTACCATGAAGATATCTAAGAATGTGTTTTATGGCTTTTAAAAGAGATTCCTTAGGATCCGATTGATAATGAGCGCACATACACACGTTAAACATAATGTCCGACCTATTAAGATATAAAGAAAACTAGTCATACCTCTATACTTCTTGACATTAACATCCTTACCATTTTAATTTCTTTCCATGTTTCCATTTCTAGGCATTGGAGTGTGAATTGATTTTGCATCTTTCATACCAAATCTCTTTAGTAATTCATTTCAATATTTGGTTTGACACACGAATGTCCCTTCATTGAGTTTCTTGATTTGAATCCAATGAAGTAATTCAACTCCCCAATGAGACTCATCTCAAACTCACCCTGCATAAGCTTAGAAAACTCCTTGACAAGTTACACGTTAGTCAAACCAAAAATGATATCATCGACATAAACTTGAACTGGAAGAGTATGATTTCCTTGAGGATTAATGAAAATTATAGTATCTACCTTCCCCCTAGAGTATCCTTGATCGATTAAAAACTTATTAAGTCGCTCATACCAAGCCCTAGGTGCTTCTTTGATACCATACAAAGCTCATTTTAGTTTGTAAACATGATTAGGATACTCGCCATTTTCAAAAACGGGAGGTTTAGCTACATAAACTTCCTCATTAATATAGCCATTAAGGAGTTCACTTTTCACGTCCATTTGAAATAACTTGAAATCTTTGGAGCAAGCATAAGCTAGTAGAAGGCACATAGCCTCGAGGCGAGCAACCAAAGCATAACTCTCCTCATAGTTAATGCCCTCATATTGCTTATAACCTTGAGCCACTAGCTAGGCTTTATTCCGAGTTATCACTCTATTTTCATCGAGTTTAGTTTTTAAAAACCTATCTAATACCAATTACTTGATGATTTCTCAAATAAGGGACAAGGTCTCAAACATCATTTGTTTCTCGTATTCCACCGCTTTAGGCTGATCACTTTATTTTTTGGGTTCCTTAAGAATATCTTATGAAGGTACACCTACATTATGAAAAGAAACACCTTTCCCGACATTTTTCGGGTAAGACTCATCAAAAGTAACATGAACTGACTCTTCAATGATAAGTAATCTTTTGTCATAAACCTTCAAGCCTTTAAACATATAATCCTTCTTTTCATTATGTTTAAACAAGCAACAAGATTTTATAAAATTAACCTTAAATCCCTTTTCGCATAGTTGACTAATGCTAAGGAGGTTATGTTTAAGACCATCAACTAACATAACATCAGAGGTAGTAGTGGATGAGGGATTACCTACACTACCTTTTCCAAGTATTACTCCCTTGTTGTTGTCTCCATAAGTAATGTAACCCTTCTTCTTTGGCATGAAGTCAATTAATAGAGATATGTCACCCATCATATGTCTTGAGCATCCACTATCGAGAAACCACATCTTCTTCGTAGAGTCGAGGCTTTCAACCTATATAATCAAACAAGGGAAAGAGGTACCCAATTTTCATTGGGTCCTTAAGAGTGAGTGAAATAAAGGTTGCATTTTGGAAACCATTGAAAAGCTTCTTTAGGAACAAAAAGTTTCCTAAACTTTCATTTTTCAATAGTGTGACCTTTCTTGAGACAACGGTGACAAGATAAGTTGTGATGAGATGTGCTTTTTCTATTTGAGTCCTTTTTAACATATGTATGCCTTTTATATGAAGGTTCAAAGACCGTTCAAACTTTGATCGATCAATAGCAAATGCAATATTTGGTTGTACAACTTTGTCCAATTTGACTTGAAGAGAAGTTATCTCTTTTTACCAATCGTGACAAGATTCACAACCAAACCTTGAAGGTTAATCACCTCATTCCTGTCATTTTGAATATCTATCATAGATATCTTTAAAGCCTCCATCTTATTTTCGGATTCTAAAACTGTAGCTTCCAAATGTAAAAGTATTCTTTCATGTGAAGTTAACTTCTTAAAAACATCTAAGGCTTCTCTATGAAGGTTTTCAAAAGCTTTTTGTAATTGAGAATAAGATAATTCATTAACAAATTTAAGCTTAACTTACATCACTTGATACTTGAAGTTGAGATTTCATCACTTGAGGAATCACTTGTGCTCTCCCAAGCAACATAGGATCTTTTAGATTTGGTATATTTCTCGTGATGACATATCTCTTTGTCTTTATTAATCATATGATGTTCCAGTATATGATGACCAACTTCTCCATAATTGTAGCAAGAAATTATAAGTTTACCTTTCTTATTGTCATCTTCCTTTAAGGATTTAGATAGCCTTATAAACTTAGTTAGGTTCTTGTCTGAGTGCTTGACTCCATTTTTCCTTATATGCCTTTGCTACCTTTGACAAAGAATCCCATGTCTTCATCATCGGAGTTCTTGTCATCTCTTATTTCAAAATCACTTTGCTCATTTTGTGAGGGCTTTAAGCTTGAAGTATTTAGAGCAATAGAGTTCTGCCTTTCCTCCTTGTCGTTACCTTTCTCCTTCTTTACCTTCGTCTCTTGCTCTTTTTCTTGTTTTTCCTATCAAATGAGTTCTTGCTCATGTTCTTCCAATTTTCCAAACAAACTAGTGATATCAAGTGTTTTAATATCATTAGCCTCTTTAATTATGGTTACCTTGGCTTTCCATTCCTTATTAAGACACCTCACAAATTTATGAGTAACAATATTATTGGAAATAGGCTTACCTAGATTATTCAACCGGTTTATAAGACGTGTGAACCTCTTTTGCATGTCGGCAATGGTTTCACCACGCTTCATACGAAAGAGTTCAAACTCTTGATTCAATGTATTGATTCTAGCTTGTTCCCTCATGGTCAACTTCTAATGCATCCCACATAGTCTTGGAAGTTTCACAATGGGAAACACGATAATACTCATTAACACCTAGTGCGGATATGAGAATATTTTATACCTTCCAATCATGTGACCATAATTTCTTATCATTATCATTCCATTGATTTTTCGGTTTTGGTACGACAACGCCTTCACCATTGGTAATTGTAATTTGATTTAGACAATTGATGATAACGTCTCATACACCCTTATCAACCAGGTTGATATGGATACACATACAAGCTTTCCAATAGCCATAATTATTTCCGGTGAAAATTGGTGCACTATTGTACGCCTTTTTAGGTTAGGTAGCAATTTTTTAATAAACACATATTTAAGCATGGAATTAACCGGAGCTCGTGATACCACTTGTTGGATGATAAGCTTAGATCTAGAGAAGGTTTAGTAGATCACTAGTTAAAAACTTTGACAAAAAATAGTTTTGAAAAATTTATGGCGTGCAGAAGTAAGCAGTAGTATCCCGAATCAAATCGTCTAACCAAACTCGTTATCAAAAAGCCCAGATATGCGTAATTGTAATCATGATATGATAATGAGTCACAAATTGACCAAACACAATTAATAAAAACTAGTTGAATGCAAAGAAAAAAGGATAGTCTACTTCCAATGATAATTCACAAAAAAAAAATTAATGAGACAAATTATTGAACACCTAGTGTGCAATCGATATTGTTTGGAATTTTATATGATTTTTTGATCTTAAAATCCAATCACAATCTAAAGGATTGTGATCAACTCAACAACACCACTTTTAACATGTAATCAAAAATGTTATCCAAACAAATTTATCGCACGATCAATGAAATCAATGATTTGCAAATGAAAAATAAAAGAAAGATGGAGAGAGAGAGAGAGAGAGAGTACACAAGGATTTGTTTAGGTAGTTCCCCAATCCACCTCGCTATGGGTACGTCTTCCCTCAATTCGAACTCGAATTGTGATAATGAAATTAACCTTACTTTGCAAAATTATGTATACAAGAGAGATGTAGCAATTTAACCCTACAAACCCTAACTTTGATGTTGATTCTGACACCTTCTCTTCCCTTGACCAAAGCTTGATTAAGTTACCCAACAATGTTGATTTGATTCACCGTCTCACGCTACTTATTTGCAATAAACCCCTTGTTCTTAAAAGCATTCACTTGATCAAATCCAAAACACACGATTGTAGTAACCTAAGATTTACAAATATGATCCACCGTCCCATGCTACTCCTTTTCAAGAAACTCCCATTCTTCAGAGCCTTCACTCGATTGGATCCAGATTGCATAATCTTGTCCAAAACCTTCAAATCCTTAAACAAACTTGAAGGAAAATCCCATGTTGGTTTTTTTATTTGAAACCATAAAAGATCTTAACCCAATTTACAATAAAATCAACCTAAATTGGATGTTATCAACCCTAATTCTAGATGGCACCCAAACAAAGAATGATTATGTGTAGTTTGTTTGTGTGTATGCATAGAATGAGGTTGAAGATGATGAGAGTGCTTTGAGATCCCAGTTTCTTATAGGTTTTTCTCTCTAGAAACCTTACTAAAAATGATTCATGTATGAAGTGTTTATATGCATTCATGTTTGGAGCTAAAAGGAATGCAAAAGATTTGAAAAAGTTATGAATTTTTGGAAAAATAAATTGCGTGAGTCGACGCATGTGCCGACCTGTATAGGTCATACGTTGACTTGTAAAGGTCATCTACTGACCTATAGAGGAAGCACATCTAACAGGAGTTACATGCTTTAAAAATGAAATACATAAGCCGAGCTGAAAAACAGATGTGTTGACCTAAAACATGCATGTGTCGACCTGTAGGTTAATTTTCCCATAAAACTTATGTTTGATGCATTTTTTATATATGAGACCTTTTCCAACTTACTTCTAAATATTTTTATGCTTCCTAATGCTAAGATGCACATTAAGAATCAGAGGATATCGTCTAATATACATTAATGCTAAAGTATCCTAGTTTTGACATCATGCAAAATACATCTAACGAAAAGTTTCACTCACAAGAACCTCCTCTCACTTTCTCTCAATCACTAATCCCAAGTGATCAACATTAACAAACAAAATGATGAATTTTAAATACAACTCAACTAAACAAACCAACTACTATGCCTTTAAGTTTAGCAATAGCATGGTGTACAATTAACACAAATACTTTGTTCTCAAGCTTATAAAATTAGTATCTTGGAAAAACGTTTTATAACTCAAAAAACAGTTCAAACTATATGCCTTAAGATATGATTTCAGGCGCTAGAATAGTGCACAACCATAACTAAAATAAAGATTCAAAAATAGAAACCCTAACACAAAGAGTCTTCAAAACATGCACACCTTAAACGTCAGGTTTAAGTCTCCTTAAATAGCAATGCAATTCTGAGCTTTTTTTATCCTTTAGATATTTTATTTTATTTTGTTTAAAATAATATATGATACTTTTGGGTATGATTTGATCCATAAAAATCTCCAACAAAATATGTGATTTGTTTTTAATTCAAATTCAAATTTAAATCTCCATTTAAATTAGTTTGATCTTACATCCAAGTTGTCAAAAAAATCTTCACAAATGCATTGCTAAAAGAGTAACGAATATGATTTAATCTCAACCAAAATTTTGCTCAAAAATTGCAACAACATTGGCCTGCTGAGTAAGGGTTAGATGTTGCAATGCACACATGCTGGAACATTGTGTTCCACATGTTGCACTAGAACATCCAAATTAACTCTCTTCATCTAAATCTTCTTTGACTGAATCAAATCAAATTGATATGGATTAACAAAGCCAACTTCTGCATCTTCTGAAAAAATTAACACCACAACAATTCTGAAGGAAATGTGAAGATGATCAGAACCTAATCATTACACCAAGATGTCACACATCATGTGTTGAACATATTTCATAACAAGTTGCTTACAACCAAATATTCCTCTTAAGCACTATAGCAGAAACTTGGACGAAACAAATCTTTTTAGAAACAAACACAATCATGCTCAGATTTCTTCATGAAATCTAGCTAGTAGACTTAGGCCGGATGCTGGAACACATGCGGGAACATCTTGTTCCACATGTTTCCTCTGTACAAAATACATCTTGTACATATATTGATTTACCCGACGTGATCTTCAAGAAGTAGAAAAAATAGCATACCGTACAACTATCATACCATATCAAATTTCAGAACCAACAAATCAAACATCAAGATATCATATCGACACATACATATAAGATCAAGAATTTCATAAAACATCTTGTCCCACATGGTCATTACTCCCCCTTTTTTTCCATAATTTGGCAAAGGTATGCAAATAATCACAAAAATAAAATTAAGCATCAAGATTCATAACAAAAGCTTCATAGGAGCATCAGCCAATTAGACCAGCAAATAGAGTAGCAGCACAAATTTGTAGCATAGTCATAATTCATGAGGTTTTTACACACATCAATAAAAATGCTCTCATACAGCCAGTCATGCATTCACACAACCAATCATGCATGTGCACATAATTAGTAGTCAAGTAAGAATAAATAGATACTACTAACACACAGATAAGCTCACACAAGGGCTAGATGCCATACCAGATGCTCCAACATGTAAGCACACACTAGGTCAAAACAATTAGTACCAAACACACTAGTTACTACTAAGCACACCAGTCAACAACATATCATTCGTACTCATACACCACAAAGTCAGTAGACATTAGTTAGTTTGAACATACCACCCCTACTCACCATGACACACCCCCCCCCCCCCCATTTTCCATAATTTGGCAAAGCTCCATTAGCACAGTTAAAAGCAGCTTGGTCAGTATTTTACATGAGCACAATCAGTGAAATTGACAGTCAAGAGCACATAAAAGGTCAGGAGTAGACACTATAAATAACAACCATGAGCATAAATGTAAAACGAAAATCCAGAACATCAACACTAAAGCTAGAGCATCCGAATAAAAAGTTAGAATATATTTTTATGAAACAAAAATTAACCCAGTCTTTATCATCATCTAAGTAGGTTTATCTTCAGAATCAGTTATTTGTGTAGGCTTGTTCTTCAATGAAAACCCAATCTTCCAAATCTTCTTGATTAATCCAAATCTTTTTTTGAAGCAACTACAACATAAACTTACTTAGACTTGAACAAACCTTGGACTTGAAAAAACTTGAAGCAAATATGAAGTGCATGAGAATCCAACCAGTATAGCACACACGCCAAGATGTCACACAACATGTTCCAGACAACTTGCTTTAAATTTTTCCTATAAGCCAATGAAAGAAACACCATTCCCATTTGGGTAATTTTTAGACAAAGCACAAATTAAACACGTCTTCAAGATTGCACCACAACTCAGCTAGTGCACAAGAGACAAAGATTATTAGAAAACATTATCAAATAAGTGTCCCATTTTTTTAATCTCCTCCTTTTTCCCTAAATAGAGAAAAAGGACATAGGACCATCATCAAACAAACAACCCAACAGAAGATCCCGTAGACAAACATGATACTACGAACATTCTCATAGTCATTCTTCAGATAACACTAACATACAACTACTTATGAACACCCGATAGAAGCATCATCTTTTCTTGAATATCATCATCTCCTACACACATTTGTAGTGGCAAAAACAAGTTGAGGTGAAAATAGTTCCAGTATTCCTCCATTATAAACCAGATTAGTTTTAACAACACGCGCATAGATGTGTATCACAATGTCTAGGACATCTTTCCCAACGTTCAGTATACAACAATCCATGAGTAATACCACCACACAATCCTTTATCAACTTAGGATAACAAGCTCTATAATCCAACAATGTCTTCAAAAACTGAAAATCACTATGAAGCTCCATAAAATCATTATACTTCAATGCTTCAACAAAAATTTATTTTGCATCCTCATTTGCAGTTTCTTCTTCCTCATCTCCCTTTTCCTTAGTCATAATATTAACCTTACTTTTTCCCAATTAATTATTACCAATTCAAGGTGAAATCCTCAAACACTTTCCTCTTTCATACACCTTTCTAAACTCCTTATTTCCTTCAATATTACACTTAACTATAATGTTCACAATGAAATTCTTGACCATATTTTCATAAGAATGGCCAACATCAGTTGCAGTCTTCATTAACCCAACTGTTTTTCAGCATATTTATAATCTTTTTACAATCAAGTGCTTCTTTAAATAGTACTCCCTCAGTTGTAATCCTTCTTTGAATACATATATTCACTTATGAACACTTGTTTCTAAGTAGAATGACATATTATCCATGTGAGCAGAGGAGACATTCATAAGAATTCTCTTTCCACCAACCTTTATCCTTATGATGGACACAATGTTATGGACATATGCTTAAACATTTGTCTCAAATTCACTTGTTTGATCAAGCTTTCTATTCACTTCAGAATTAGTTAGGGAAACTTGTTCATCCTTCTTCTGAGTTGGAAACTCAGTCACCAACATGTCATACATGTTTTCTGGAATATCCTATTTGACATCTTCATTGTCATCTTTGATGACATATTTGAGCATTTAGTTATTCCACAAAAATTGAGTGCAGTTACTCCCAACATATATACTTTGGGAATCAAAGGTGTAGTCCTTCATTTGCTTCACTTGAAAATCAGGCAAGTAGGTAACGTCTCCTGACATGCTCAACTCAAATTCATATTGTATTTGTTTAATCAAATGCTCTAAGATCTTAACTGGCATCCTATACAGCACAATCTCTTCAACATAAATGTGAACTATCATCATATTATCATTGTTTTCCATATTGACACCCTCCATGTTATTCATATCAGTAGTATAATCCATATTGACATTTACATAATCATCCTTCATAATGACACCATCCTTGTAAGTGACATGATTATTATCATCTTGATTGACTTCCACATCAAATTCCTATTGTGGTAGGAAATTTTCAAATCCATCTGATAAAGTTTGAGCTTTAGAATACATGATAGTCTTGGTATCAATATGATGGCTCTAAGATAGGCAATAGAATCAAAAGTTTTAGGATCATCAAAACTTCCATCATCTTAAGTAGACAACATAGTTTTTCCTAATTTGTCAGCAACAAGTTGCTCCACATCAAGACCAGTGAGATCAAAATCTTCATCTTCATGGGGATTCATTTTATTTTGAACATCATCTATAGATTGTGTTCCCTTGGTAAACAATATATATACCTTGTTATTGACAACACACCTCATAATTATGCTTTCATCATTACTTACCACATCTTCACACAATGTCTTAACTTTTTTCTCCACATCTTGTTTTGCAGGATCATTATTTCCTTTTGATGTAGATTTTATTTTCTCATTCTGGTTATTAGCAACACCACCATTAGATACAACAATATCATCTTCAACATCTTCATGAGCATCATCACTCATAGAAATTATTCTTAGTGATCACATCATCATTATCCTTATGAATTTTAAACTTTGTCAACATGTTGGACATGATGTGTGACACATTTTTATCAACATCTTGATTTCCCATATTGGTTTCCTGGGTCTCCTCGACAAAAGACTTTTGACTGAGATGATGATTTCTTATAGGACCATACATGAATGGGTCATTAAGCCGACTTCCACTAGTAACTAGATCAGTCTTTTCAAAATATGGAATATTATGTAGAGTAGTGTATGGTACATACCTTTTGTCGCTAATATTCAACAAACTAAGAGGAACATAACTATCAATTTCACCACACATAATATCATGTATCAAAACTCCAGGAATATGAGAAGAAACTCCAATAGGAAGAATTATGCCATAATCATTCTTCTTCTTTAGCTTCTTCTTCTGAACCACTATTGGTTGTTCAATGTTGGGAGGACCTCCAGTCTGACCATCAACCTTACCTTCAATGACAACTTCTTGCATGAGTCTCATAAAGTTCATATGTGTAAATTCAGAACCATGAGTAAGATGTTAAACCATCTTTTATGACATCTTGGCTTTCTTCTCAAGTTGACAAACTTCATAAGTATTTCCTTATTCAATTTTGGCATCAGTACACATATGACATATTTCTCTTCAACAACCCCAAGCTTTCTGTTCCATTGCTTAGTTTAAGTTTCTATCATGTCTTCCATGTTGTTTGAAACATGATCTTCAACATTCTATTATGGCAGCAACCATCTTCATCTTAAAAAAATTATTTCTCTTATGGCTGCCACAAAATGTAATAGGTTTATTTCTCCTATCAACTATCTATTGCATTTACTTCAAAAATAACAATCTACACAAGAGAATACCTTGTGGGAGGAACAAACAATATGAACAAGAATATTAGGCCTTTTATGTCAAACCTGTTGATGATCCCTTTGAGAAATCTCATTCCACTAACGGTACATATTTTGATGGTATGGTTGTATACCATACAACCTAGAATAGTACAAGGGAATAGAGGAGACACAATTAGTGCATTGGTAAACAGGTTTGACAGGATGTTGAGACATGTTACCTTACATTTTGCACTCTATTTTCTGAATAAGAGTAATACACTTTGAATTTGATGGCTCACCAGTATGTATAACCTATTTCATCTCTTTGAAGGTCACAACATTATTTTCTTAATTAGATTCACCTTCTTCATCATTAGTGACATTGGATATTCCTCTTTATTTCCTTGGAAAACTTAAGCACTCAGGTTGAATATGTCCAAAATATTTTCATTTAAGACTCTGAATACCTTTGCACATGTAAGAATAGTTAAGATTTTGTCTTTCACCGTCCTTTTATTTATGTTGAATGTTCTTAACATTGGTATGGACATTATTCCTAGATCTCTTGTCAAGTTTTCTCATGACTTTACTGAATATCTTATAAATTCTGAGATTTTCTTCATAATTAAATTCTACTTGTACTTACAAATCTTCATAACAACCATTGGCTCTATTCTTTGAATGATAAAGAATATTTAATCTATGAATTTATCCTCCTTCATTGAAATTCTACATCTAAAACAGACTAAGAACCCTAGAAAACACCCAAACAGAAAATGGTGCTTGCTCTGACGCCAAATTAAATTTTGTTCTCAGGAAGACAAATTATTGCGACAACGTGTACAAACAGTTTATAACAGATAACAAATTCTAGGGAAAAATATTAGACAAGATGTTTGGGGACATTGTATACCATAAAATAAAAACCACTTACACAACCAAAATTTTTTAGACGATATGCCTAGATCTAGAAGAGGGTGAATAGATCCAAAGTTTAAAACTTGACAAAATATAGATTGAAAAATTTATGGCGTGGAGCAAGTTACAAATATCTCGGATTAAAAATCGTCTAACCAAGCCTGCTATCAAAAAGCTCGGATATGCGTATTAAAGGCAACAATATGATAATGATTCACAAATTGATCAATAAAAAATAATCACAACTAGTTGAATGCAAAGTAATGCGAATAAGTCTATCTCCAATGAAAAATCACACAAAAATACAAGTGAGACAAGTTTTTGAACACTTAGTATGTGATCAAGAATGTTTGGAATTCTATGTGCTTTTTTTGTTCTAGAAATCCAATCACAACCAAATGGTTTGTGATTTAATCAACAACACCAATTTCAAAATGTCTTCAAAATTATGATCCAAACAAAATTTATCAAACGATCAATGCAATCGATAATTTGCAAACCGAAAATAAGAGAGAGAGAGAGAGAGAGAGAGAGAGAGAGAGAGAGAGAGTACACAAGGATTTATTTAGGCATTCCCCAATCGACCTCATTATGGGTACGTCTACCCTCAATTCAAATTCAAATTGAGATATTATATTATATCTTACTTTCAAAATGTGTGAATACAAGAGATGAAAAATTCTAACCCTAGGTTTGACGTTGATTTTGTACCCAATTTTGACCCTAAGATACATCATGTCATCTCATCATATGTATTAGCATTGGGATCATACCTTCGCATCCTCCTTACCCCTCTTTCATTGAGTTTATTTTGGGATAGATCACCAAGCACCATGTGATTGTATCATACTTTGTATTTTATTATTTACTAACCAAAATACCAAAAATATGTCTAACTCTTTTGTAGGTATGACACATGATCACCTTTGATCTATCAAGTTCACATCTAGGGTTTAAGACCATCATTGCTAAGATCTCAACCAAGAAATGATCCACAATGCTTCTAGGCATCATATATGAGTCCTAATGATCTCTACATGTTATTTATATCAAGCATTCTTCAAGAGTGTGGAGTTGGTTGCCTTGGAAACCCTAGTTCATCTGGGTATCTTGAGTAACTTCTTCAACAAGCTTCTTCACCAATTCATCAAATACTTCAAGGTACACTTCAAATTTCATCATCTTATGAATATATGATCTCCCATGAGTTTAAAAAGTCAAGATAGTTGCAAGTTAGCAAGGTGGTTGATGATGGTTAACCAGAGGAATTCATCTGATCAAAATTGGGTTCCCCTAGACCCTATCTCCTACAATTTTAATCATATGAAAATGATCCCAAGAGAAACGTTACTCTAAATGACATTAAAAACAACTTTCATGTTTAGGTCTAGAGCTAGTTTTGCTTGGAAAGTCATTTTTTATGTTGAAAGATTATAGGTCATTTTGTCTAAACCCTAATTTGAAAGTCAACTTCCCAAGGCCATAACTTGCTCATTTTTTATGAGATGAAACACTTCCAAGTTGCACAATCAAATTTAAGGTGTCTACTTAAACTTTTATGTTTGGAAGAAGAGCTAAATCAACTTTTATGAGCATGTGATATGAGGATACATTATAGGTCATTTTGGACCAATACCATTTAACAAGTGATTTTCCTCAACTTCAAAAATGCATAACTCATTCTTCCCAAATCCAAATGATGTCAAATTGGTGAACATTTTGAAGCTTTTTTAAAGGGATACAACTTTTATGAAGACACTTTTCTCATTTGGAGCTCACATAAAAAGTTAGCCAAGGTGGAATAATTGAACATAGGCTTAACACTTAGAAAATATTTTGACATGTTGAAATTTCTAAACTTCCACCTCAAAATTCACCATGATACAAGTTCCAAATGGAAAACTGTTCAACATAAGAGTTTCTCCTCTTGATCTAACCTTTTCAAAGAGTCCAAATTCATTCATTTTAGACAAAGTTTGAGGGGTCTGCGCATGGCTTGAACAAGGTTGTATCAGTTGGCAAGAATCATGTTTCAAATATCATTACATTTTTGCCTTGCATCACAATTATCATTTAGACTTCATTTCACTTGCATTTGGACCTAATTGAGTTGCTTTGTGGGCCTGTACATGCCCATGCAAGCGTACACTTCATATATCCATTTTTGGAAGCATTTTCAAGTGTGTAAATATCACTTACATTTTGCTATAAATAGAGGTCCATTGCATCAGTTTGAAGGGAACTTGCGCGCCAACTTTTCCTCCAACCATTGAAACCCTCATAATTCAAAGGAAAACCTGATAAATCTCACTTGAAATTTGAGTTTGAATCTCACTGTTTGGAGATTCAAGAACTCCAGGATCCAAAGCCTTGCATCATTCCTAATCTACTTCTGCAAGCTCCATAAGCAAGATCAAGCACAAATTGAATCAAAAGAGATCCAGTTCTGCACATCATTGAAGGTATTTTTCCAGATTTTTCTTTCCTTCGATTCTCTCAATTCTCATCAATTCTCTTGGATCCTTGGTTGTCTGAAGTCCTACCAATGTAGGCAACAAGATTGAGTTGCTTTGAGATCAAATCGAAACAACTCAGTTCATACACCTCAAAATTCAAATTCATGTATCTCTTAATATACTTGGAGTTAGGTTAAATTAAGGTGATATTCGTGATCTACACCATTTTTTCTTTAAGATCATGTCCTTTTTTTTCATTTTTGTGATGGTGATGAGAGGACCAGACCGGCCAGGGTCGCCTGAGAAGACGACCAACGCTTTGCTCTGGCAATGAGGTGGCATGGTCCAGAGCCATCTGATCAATTCAAATCGTTTTAATCTTGAGCGCTCATTGTGAATAACATATGTGTGGCACGCTGACTCAAGCGTATCATAGAACGCGCATTTTCACCCACTTGATCTTCCACCTCAATTAATGAGGGAGATCAAGTGGTCCACATTTTTCTGATTTAATTTATTTTCATTTTATTTCTTTTATTTGCATTTATTCATAATAATTTTAATATTGATAAAAAAAAATGAGAGTTTCACCAAAAAATTTCAAATAAAATCCTATTTTATTTTCTGAATTAAAATTAATTTTTGGATCATTATTAATATTTTTCATGATTTAATTGATTTTGTGAATATTTTAATTGTTTAAAAATACTTTTAAGTTTCCAAAAATTCTAAAAAAAATTCTCCAAGGTCCTTTGACCTTGTTTGACCTATGGTAAATCTCATGGCCATTTCTTTGGTGTTTTGATGAGGTTTTAGGAAATTGACCAACCATATTTAATTTAATGCATTATTTTTCATATTTTTAATTGATTAAATGCCAAATTAATTGTGTAGAGACATTTTGATTGACTTTGTGAGTTTGACTTGTGTTGTTGGACCTTGGTCAAGTCTGATTTGACTTTGTTAGGTTAAGATCATTGAATTTAGGGGATTGATGGAATGTACATTCAATCTCCCAAAATGAATGAATGATCTTAACTTGGTAAAATTCCTCCTTTGTCCAATTTGTGTTTGATCCATTCCCCTTCCGTCTTCATCACATTCCCCTTCTTTATGCATTCATGTCATGGACATATGATATCTCAATATCCTAAAGCTAGTTGATTAGAAAATCAACATAAGTATGGATTAGATTAGGTCTCCCACTTTGCATATTCTTTTTGTGTGTGGTATGTTTCATGAGCATAGTTCATCATACTATGTCTCTAACATGCATTAACACCAAAATTCTATTGCCCGACCTCAAATAGTTATGACTTCTACATAAGTCCAATTACGATTGCTTAACATAACACTAAACTTTGACACAAAAAGGCATAGCATTCTAGTTAGTGAGATTGTAAGTCTTCCGTCTTTCATGGTATTGTGTGGAAACTTGGCATTTTTTCCTTCCTTTGGAAGATATCTTGGTTCAAGGATCCATGCTTGTGTTAAGTGGGTTGAGTGTTCTCCAAATATTGACTTAAACAAAAGCAAAGCAAAAGTAATACTAACTTCTAATTCATTAACAACTAACATTTAATTTCAAGTCATTTACTTTTAATGTACTTTAATTTTTTTAAGCTTTATTCATTTTCCATTATTCATACCATTCAAGTTGTTTGTGTATATAATAAGAACAAAAACCCTAAAAAATATGTTGTGTGGACTGTTGGTGTGATCTGAGACAATTGAACTTAGAATTTAGGCAACATTCCCTATGCAAAGAAGTTGGTAAATACCAATTTTCATGAGACCAATTGCTTGTGAATTGAAACTTCATCTGATACATCATTGAAGATCCATTTGAGTTCATCTGCAACATGATCATTGTGAAGCTGTTATTTTGAACCTGTGACTTATGCCATCTTGGAAGTCATCTGATACATGGGAAATCTTGAAGAAGATCATGGAGTTGCTAAGCTTGGATGTGGCTATCTTTATTTGATGACTTGCTCTTCAACTTGCTATTTGTGTATTAATTGTTGTGTGATTCTAAAGTCCAAGGGAAATTTGGGTTTCTATATGACATTCTTGTCTATTGGATTGTAGCCCATTGGTCAGATCTTTTCAACTCTCAACTTTTAATTTTGTTCTTAGGATTAGTCTCTTCATCTCCTCCTTACCTCTTTAATTTCAAAAATCTCTCCCTCCTTTCAAAAATCTTCTTTGTTTGTGTCTGTTTTCTAAACTTAGACCAATTTTGCAAACTAGAAACTTTGGCCTTATGCCATTGCATTTTCAAACTTTTTCTTAATCAAAATTGTAAATGAACTTAACTATACTTGACTTAAAATTTCAAAAGCCAAAAACAACTAACACTCATTCAAACCATTTTTAGGCCCTTGTGCCTTAAACTTAAAATTTTGTTAAAAAGCAATGCACCCACTTTGAAGTTGATACCACGAACTACGAGGTTTTGATCCCTCATTTTTATGTTGGTACATAGGCACAAGTCCGAAGGTCTTGTTAAACACAAAAGTATAACTAATGAATTCTTTTCTTATCCCCCCATTCTATTTATTGCAAACATCATTTTATACAAAAACACATATGCACACAAGAAAGGGCTCCCTTGGAGTACCTAGGAGACTTTGGGTGCTAACACCTTCCCTCTGTGTAACCAACCCCCTTACCTGTAATCTCTGGCATTTTATTAGTTTTGATTTGAAAACTTCTTATTTTTGGGTTTTGTTCGTACTTTTCCCTTTTCCCTTGGAAACAATAAAAGCACGGTGGCGACTTTGGTTTTATTGACGTCTAGCTTTTCCATAGCTTGATGGTCATGAATTTACCGCTACAGATTCTACCACCTCCAAAAACCTTGATCAAAGATTGATCAAGTAACCAACAACGTCACCTTGATTCAACGTTCTCATGCTACTTCTTTGAATGAAACTCCTTTTTCTTCAAAGCTTTCACTAGGTCGAATTAATTCCAAGCACACACTTCTTGAAATCGAATATTTATAAATACGATCCACCATCTCACTCTAGTCCTTTTCCCAAGAATATCCCGTTCTTCAAAGACTTCACTAGGTCATATCTGATTGCATAATCTTGTCCAAAACATTCAAACCCTAACAGTCTTGAAGGAAAACCCCACCTTGGTTTTCTAATTTGAAATCCTCAAAGTTCTCAACCCAATATCAATGATACAAATAACATAATTAGACATTATCAACCTTAATCTAGATGGCATCCAATCAAAAAAATGATTATGTGTAGTTTGATTATGTGTATAGAAGACAAATTGAAGATGATGTGAATGATTTGAAATCCCGATTTCGTATAGGTTTTACTCTCTAGAAACCTTACTAGACAATGATGCATGTATGAAGTATTTATATGCATTTGTGTTTAGAGGCAAAATAAATGCACAAGACTTGGAAAAATTATGAATTTTTGAAAAAAATTGTCACATAGGTCGACCTATGGAAGTCATGTGCCGACCTGTTCGACACCTAGGTTAACCTATATAAGGTCATGCGTCGACCTATGTATATCATGTACTGCCTATGTGTCGACCTGGAGAGGCGACACACGGTTCAAAACCTATAGGCTTCAATATTGCATCATGGGTGTCGACCTATGGAATGCATGTGTCGACCTATAGCAAAATTATTTTTTCTATAGGTCGACATGTAGACGTATGTGTCGACCTATACTATAAGTTTTCGCAAAAAAAATATTTTTTATGCATGATACTTTTTCCAAGTTGTTTCTAAATGTTTTTATGCATCTTAATGCAAAGATCCACATAGAGAATCAGAGGATACTGTCCAATATACGTTAACACTAAAGTATCCTATTTTTGACATCATGCAAAGTACATCTAATGGAAGTTTCATTCACATGCTCCCCTTTTTTTATAATGGAAAAACTTGAGACAATGCATTTCTTGTTTTCAATGAAAGGCCCCCCCTGAATATATGCATCCCAAATTCATCTTGCTTCTACCCCTTTGACTACATCAAAAAGAAATGAAGCAATCCATGAGAAGTATCATAAATCACGCATACATCAATATAACACACAAAGGGAGTTTACAAAGATAAGAACATCAATATGATAACACTCATATATAATGATTTTCATATTGAAAAAGAACGTCTAAACATAACTACAAGCATATAAAGAAACAATAGAACATAATTACCACAACTTATGCCAAATAACATAACACATACATTAAAGATGAAGGATGCAATGAAATATATAAAAAAAAATTGAGTTGCTACAAAAGCGACATGATTACGTGACATATGCCTTTGGTGCTCGGGATATGTTGCACATGCATGTGCTCTAGCAAGGCGATATATAGATTTACCACCACACAAACCAAAAACAGAGATATTATCATAACAATGACACATAACAAGAATTTTGCTAACATTATAACAGGTTCAACCGCATTTCATGGAAAGAATAAATAACAACCCAATGCACCAAAAGCATATTTCAAGCATATGGATAAAATAGCATAAAGTCACTATAAGCATATAATTGACATACATCAATAGAAAATTTTGGAAGTGAATATTCATGAACTATTTTATACATCAAGAATATCAATTGTTTGGAACACAAGCAACATGCAAAAGTAAAATCTTACTTGCAAAAGGGAGAAAAGGGAAAGTGGACTAATACTACCTCTCTTATGAATTGATGAAGGATTCACTTTGAAGTGATTTAACTTCCAAGGAAAGTTAGAGAAAAAATACATATAACGTGCATGCAACAAATCATACTTAGGCAAGATTTGAGAAATCAAGTATTCCCAATTCCCTTCGAATGTTGAAAAAATGTTCGGTTGTAAGAGGTTTTATAAAGATATCCACAAGTTTATTTTAACTATCAACGTGCTCAAATACAACGTCTCCTTTCTCTAACATGGTCACGTAGGAAGTGGTGACGAATCTCAATATGCTTAGTGCGAGATTGTAGCACCGGATTTTTTGTTAGATTAATAACACTAGTGTTATCGGACATAATAGGAATACATTGTAGTTTAATATCAAAACCAAGTAGTTGTTGTTTGAGCCACAAAATTTGAGCACAACAACTATTGGCAGCTACGTATTATGCCTCAGAAGTTGACAAAGCAACAAAAACCTATTTCTTTGTATGCCAACTTACTAAGGAATTTGAAAACATGTGACAAGTTCCACTAGTACTCTTCCTATCCAATTTGCAACTAGAAAAATCAAATTCGGTATAACCAACCAAATTACAATTTCTTCTATTAGAATATCAAAGCATGTACTTAGAAGTACCATGAAGATACCTAAGAATACGTTTTATGGCTTTTAAATGATGTTCCTTAGGAGACGATTGATAACAAGCGTACATACACACGTGAAACATAATATCAGCCTAGATTCACTGAGATATAGAAGATAATTGATCATACATCTATACTTATTGACATATGCATCCTTACCATTTTCATTCCTATCCGAGTTTCCATTTGTAGGCATCCGAGTGTCAATCGACTTAGAACTTCCATACCGAATCTCTTTAGTAAGTCATTGAATTATTTGGTTTGACACACAAATGTTCCTTCATTAAGTTGCTTGATCTAAAGCCCAAGGAAGTAATTTAACTCCCCCATGAGACTCATTTTAAACTCACCATGCATAAGCTAAGAAAACTCCTTGGCAAGTTGCATATTAGTGGATCTAAAAATAATATCATCAACATAAACAAATAACTTGAAATCTTTGAAGCAAGCATAATCTAGAAATGGTACAACATACATGTGAAGACATTTAGATAAGGTCACTGGAATCATTTTAAATGAAACGCACACTGGTTATCACTTGAAATTTTCACAAGTGAGCACTCATACTGTATATCATACACAAAGTAAATTATATACCTTTGAAATAATAAACAGGTAAAAGAAAGAATTTCCATACAAAGCGAAAGGTGAAAAGATATTACCTCACCGTACGAATGACGAAGGATGCACATGCATTGCATAAGAAACTTTTGAATGAAAGTTGGAATGAATTAAAATTGTGCCCAAAACTATATGAACAACAACAATCTTACCACTTTTCTTTGTGTCAAAGTACTTGAAAGTGTGATTAATAATGTATCCAAGAAGATTATTGGTTTGATGACCATTGAAGATTCTCCAATTCAAAGATAAATCATCCACTGCATTTGGACTTTCACCTTCTCCTTTTCACAATCGTTATCTTCTTATTTCTCACGTTCCACCACTTTAGGATGATCAATTACTTTTTCGGTTTCATTGAGAATGTCTTGTGAAGATATACCTCCATTGTGAAAAGAAATACCTATTCTGACATTTCTCGAATAAAAAATTAATAGTAATCAACACACTTTTACCAATTAAATAACATTAGATGTTGTTTCCTTTTGGTCACACAACCCTTCTACCTTGCCACAAATTCAACGAAATAGGGAGATGTAACGCATCACGTCTCTTGAGCATCCACAAACAAGATCAAATACTCTCTTCATATTTATCTTGTAAAATCAACAACAAGTTCTAGGTACCTAATCTTCATTGGGTCCTTAGGGGTGAGTGGAAATAAGGTTTCATTTGGGAAACCATTGAAAAGCTTCTTTAGGAACCAAAAGTTTCCTAAATTTGCATTTTTCAATAGTATGACCTTTCTTGCAACAATTGATACAAGACAAGTTTTAATGATATATGCTTTTGCTATTAGACTCCTTTTTGGAAAATGTATGCTTCTTATATGAATAGTTTAAAGGCCTTTCATACTTTTATGGATAAATTGCAAATGCAATCTTTGGTTGTAAGGCTTTGTCTAATTTGACTTGAAGAGCATTTATCTCTTTTTTCCAATCATGACAAGATTCAAAACCAAACCTAGAAGATTTTTCATCCTCATTCTTGTCACTTTTAATATCTATCGTAGATCTCTTAATAGCTTCCAACTTCCTTTCGATTTCTAACACTTTAGCTTCTAAGTGTAAAAAGACTTTTTCATGTGAAGTTAATTTGTTGAAGGCATTTAAGCCCTCTCTATGAAGATCTTATTTGTAATTAAACATAAGATAAGTCATTAACAGTTTCAAGCTTAGAAAAACTTACATGTTTGTTCTTCTTTCTATTTGCCATAAGGTAAATCCAGGTCGATTCTACACTTGAAGTTGAGCTTTCATCACTTGAGGAATTACTTTCACTCTCCCAAGTAACATATGCTCTTCTAGACTTGATAGATATCTTTTGATGGTCTTTGTCTTTGTCTTTCTTAATCTTACGAAATTCCGGTCTATCGTGACCTAATTCTCCATAATTATAGCAAGAACTTCTAAGTTTACCTTTCTTGTTATCATCTTCCCTTGGGGATTTTGCTACCCTTCCAAACTTAGTTAAGTTCTTGTCAGAGTGCTTGACTTCGTTCTTTATTATGTACCTTTGGTATCTTTTAACAAACAATCCCATGTCCTTATCATTAGAGTTCTTATCATCCCTTATTTCACAATCAGTTTGCTCAATATATTAGGGATTTGAGCTTGAAGTCTTTAGAGCAATAAACTTCTTCCCTTCAACCTTGTCTTTTCCTTTCTCTTTCTTTACCATCTTCTCATGCTTTTTTTTGTGTTTTTCTAAGTAAGAGAGTTCTTGCTCATGTTCTTCCAATTTTACAAACAAAGTAGTGAGACCAAGTACTTTAAGATCATTCGCCTCTTTGATTGCGGTGACCTTCGGCTGACATTTCCTATTAAGACATCTCAAAATCGTATTAGTAGTAATATCATTGGAAATAGGCTTACCTAGAGCATTCAACCGGTTAATAAGATGTGTGAACCTCTTTTGCATTTCGGTAATGGTTTCACCATGCTTCATACGAAAGAGTTCAAATTCTTGATTCAATTTTTTTATCCTAGGTTTTTTGACCTCGTTAGTTCCCTCATGGGTAACTTCTAACGTGTCTCATATAGCCTTGGAGGTTTCACACTAGGAAACATGATAAAATTCATCAACATCGAGTGTGGATATGAGAATTTTTTGTGCTTTCCAATCATAAGACCACAATTTCTTATCATTATCATTCCATTGATTTTTCGGTTTTAGTACGACGACTCTTTCAGCATTGGTCATAGTGATTTCACGAGGACCATTGATGATGATGTCCCATACACCCTTATCAACCGAGTTGAAATGGATACACATACAAGCTTTTCAATAGCCATAATTTTCACCGGTGAAAATTGGTGCTCTATTGTAAGCCCCTTTAGGTTCGGTAGCCATTATCTAATAAGAAAATCTTAAGCACGGAATTAACCGGAGATTGTGATACCACTTGTTTGATGATGGGCCTAGATCTATAGGGGTGAAAAGATCTCGAGTTTAAAACTTGACAAAAAATAGTTTGAAAATTTTATGGCGCGGAATCAAGTTAAAAATATCCTGGATCAAAAATCGTCTAACTGAAACCGCTATCAAAAAGCTCGGATATGCATATTAAAGGAAACAGTATGATAATGATTCACAAATCGATCAACAACAACGAATCACAACTAGTTCAATGCAAAGTAATGTGGATAGGTTTATCTCCAATGATGAATCACACAAAAATACAAGTGAGACAATTTATCAAACACTTAGTGTACGATCAATAACATTTGGAATTCTATGTGATTTTGTTGTTCTAGAAATTCAATCACAACCAAATGGTTTGTGATCTATACAACAACATCAATTTTAAAATATATTCAAAATTATGATCCAAACAATATTCATCAAATGATCAATGCAATTGACAATTTTTGAACCAAAATTAAGAGAAAGATAGATAGATAGATAGAGAGAGAGAGAGAGAGAGAGAGTACACAAGGATTTGTTTAGGTAGTTCTCTAATCAACCTCGCTATGGGTACATCTGCCCTCAATTCAAATTTGAATTGAGATATTATATTATATCTTACTTTACGAATGTGTGAGTACAAGAGATAAATAATTCTAACCCTACAAACCCTAAGTTTGATGTTGATTCTACCACTATCAAAAACCTTGATCAAAGATTGATCAAGTAACCAACAATGTCGCTTCAATTCACCATTCTCACGCTACTTCTTTGAACAAAACCCCTTATTCTTCAAAGTTTTCACTAGGTCGAATTAATTCCATGCACACACTTGTTGAAACCCAAGATTTACGAATCCAACCCACCGTCTCACGCTACTCCTTTGCCCAAGAACCTCTCGTTCTTCAAATACTTCACTAGGTCGGATCCGGATTGCATAATCTTGTCCCAAAACTTCAAACCCTAACAATTTTGAAGGAAAATCCCACATTTGTTTTCTTATTTGAAATCCTTAAAGTTCTCAACCTAATATCAATGTTACAAACAACCTAATTGGATATTATCACCCATAATCTAGATGGCACCCAATCAAAAAATTATTATATGTAGTTTGATTGTGTGTATGCATATGCTTTGAAATCCCGATTTCGTATATCTTTTACTCACTAGAAACCTTAGTAGACAATGATGTATGTATGAAGTATTTGTATGCATGTATGTTTAGAGGCAAAAGAAATGCACAAGACTTAGAAAAATTATGAATTTTTGAAAAATTTCGGCGCATAGGTCAACCTTTGAAAGTCATGTGCCGCCCTGTTCGACGCATAGGTCGACCTATATAAGGTAATGTATCTACCTGTGTATACCATCCACTGCTTATGTGTCGACCTGAAGAGGCGACACATGAGTCAGAACCTACAGGCGTTTTATCATGGGTTTCGACCAATGGAATGCATGTGTTGACCTATAGCAGAAATATTTTTTCCATAGGTCAACCTATAAACATATGCGTCGACTTATACTGTAAGTTTTCATAAAAAAAATTATGCATGAGACCTTTTCCAAGTTGTTTTCAAATGCTTATATGCTTCCTAATGCAAAGATGCACATAGAGAATTTGAGGATATCATCCAATATACATTAACGCTAAAGTATCCTCGTTTTTGAAGGTTTCAAAACACAAGAAAGTAGAGGTTTGAATTAGGTTTTAAAAACAAAATATTTTTATCAACTAAAAAATAACGCATAATACTAAGAACAAAGAGATTAAAACATAAGTATTTTTACCCTGGTTCGCTTAAAACTCAAACCTACCCCAGTCTACCTATGATTTTTCCTTTGTGAGACCCCAATTTTGACCCTAAGATCCCTCATGCTATTCTCATCATATGCACTAGCATTGGGATCACAACTTGGCATCCTCCTTACACCTCATTCATTGGGCTTGTATTGGGAGAGATCACCAAGCACCATTTGAATGTATCATATTTCTTTTTTCTTTTTTTTTTACTAACCAAAATACCAAAAATATGTCATTGTATAGTTTAACTTTTGTAGGTAGTGCACATGCTCATTTATGCTCTATCATGCTCACATCTAGGGTTTAAGACCCTCATTGCAAGGATCTCAATCACGAATTGGTTTACTATGGCTCTAAGTATCATATATGAATCCCCATGATCTTCACATGTTATTTTGATCAAGAAATCATCAAACGTTTGGAGTTGGTTTGCCTTGGAAACCCTAATTCATCTAGGTATCTTATGTGACTTCTTCAACAAGTTTCTTCACCAATTTATCAAATATTTCAAGGGATACTTCACATTTCATCATCTTATGCATATATGATCCTCCATGAGTCCCAAAAGTCAAGATAATGTCAAGCTAGCAAGTTGGTTCATGGTGGTTGACCAAAGAAAGTCAACTGATCAAAATTGGGGTTCCTTAGACCCTATCTCCTACAATTTTTGTCATATGGAACTGATTCCAAGAGAAACATTACTCTAAATGACATTCCAAACAACTTTCATGTTTATGTCTAGAGCTAGTTTTTCTTGTAAAGTCATTGTTTATGGTGAACGATTATAAGTCATTTTGTCTAAACCCTAATTTAGAGGTCAACTTCCCAAGACTATAACTTGCACAATTTTTATGAGATGAAAACCATTCAAGTTGTATAATCAAATTGAACATGTACAATTCAACTTTTATGTTTGGAGGAAGTGCAAATTCCACTTGCAAATACATGTGATATGAGGAAACATTATAGGTCATTTTGGGCCAATACCATTGAACAAGTGATTTTCCTCAACTTCTAAAATGCATAACTCCTTCATTATAAATCCAAAAGAGGTCAAATTTATGACCAAATTGAATGTAATTGTAAGAGCTATAACTTTCATGAAGGAACGTTTCTCATTTGAAGCCCATAGAAACATTATCCAAGGTGGAAGAAGTGAACATATGGTTTGGTACTTAGAATTTTTTTGATATGTTTGATTTTCCAAACTTCCACCTAAAAATTCACCATGATCCAAGCTTCAAATGAAAACGTGTTCAACATTAAAGTTGTTCCCCTTAATCTAACCTTTCCAAAAAGTCCAAATTCATCCCATTTGGACAAAGAATGAATGACTTGCACATGGCTTAAAGTTGAAGGATCATTTGGAAGATTTGAAGTTCCACTTTCCATACACTAATGCATGGCCTTTCCACATGACTTCAGCATTTCCTAACTCATTTTTGGACCTAAATACATCATTACATGGGCCTATCACATGCCCATGCATCCATGCAAAGGTAAATTTTTATTTTTGGAATTTTGAAAGGAGGGTGTGAAACCAATTCCCTGGTGCGTAAGCTTTAAATCAGCAACCCTAAACCCTCACATTCAAAGGATAAGCTTGGTGATTTTCATTGAAAATCGAGTTTGAATCTCCAACTGTTTTTGAGATTGAAACTCCAAGAGTCTATCACTTTCCTTGACCCATTTCCACTCCATCAAGCATCTGAAGCAAGGCCAAGCACAATTGAGAGCAAGATTGTGCTAATCTGAAGTTGTAATGAAGATGAATTTCTGAATTTTTCATCTCTTCCATTATCACTCAATTCTCCCTTATTCTTGTTGATTTTTGGTTGTCTGAAGTCCTACCAATGTAGGCAACAAGATTGAGTTACTTAGAGGTCAAATCGAAGTAACTCAGATCATGATCCTCAAAATGCAACTCCCTGTATCTTTCTATATACTTGGAGTTAGGTGAAATTGAGGCCAAATTCGAGCTCCTGAGTATTTTTACTTTAAATTCATGTCCTCCTTTTTTATTTTGGTGATGGTTGAGGGTGGACCAGTCCGATGAGGTCCACCGGAGAAGAAGATCGGAGCTCTGGCTCCAGTGGTGTGTTGGCACACTTCTGAACCACATGATCCTTCTAATTTGTTTTAATCTTGAGCGTCCAAAGTGTTTACCACGCGTTTGGAACATTTGACGAGGGAACACATGGATAGCACGCTCTGATCCACTTGATCTGCCACCTTAATTAATGAGGGAGATCAAGTGGTCCACGTTTTTTTTTTTGTAATTTCTGATTTTCATTTTAATTGACTTCTTTTCATTAATTCATATTAATTTTAATATTCCCCTGCCTCAAATAGTTGTCACTTCTACTAAGTCCAATTACGATTGCTTAACATAGCGCTGAATTTTGACCCAAAAGTATAGCATTCTAGTAAGTGAGATTGTAAGTCTCCCCCTTTCATGGTATTGTGTGAAAACTTGGTCTTTTTTCCTTCCTTTGAAAGATGTCTTGGTTCAAGGATCCATGCTTGTGAATAGAGAGTTGAGTGTTCTCTAAAGAATGACTTAAACAATTGAAAAGTAAAAGCATTACTAACTTCTAATCAACTAACATTTGAATAACTTTTAATTTTAAGTCATTTACTTTAAATTCAAGTCTTTATCATTTGCCATTATTCATACCATTTAACTTGTTTATTTTAATGCCATTTTCACTTTTCTCACTTGAGCCATATCTTGTGATTATACTTGTTTGTGTATTTTGTTTATGTTTGTGGTCTTTTGACCTTAATGTACATAATAACAACAAAAACCCTAAAAAAGATTTGTGTGGACTGTTGGATTTGATCTGAGACATTGGACTTAGAACTAGGCAACATTCCCTATGCAAAAAGGACTTGGCCAATTCCAACTTTTCTAAAGCCAGTCATTGTGAATTGAACTTTCATCTGAAGCAAGTATTGAGATCCCTTTTGAGTTCATCTACAACATGGTCTTAATGCAATTGTTATTCTGAACCTATGACTAATGACTTATTTTGAGCCATTCAAAGAATTATTTCATCTGATACATGGGGAAGATTATGAAGAAGATCATAAAGTTTCTAAGCTTGGATGTGGCTATCTTTATTTGATGCCTTGCTCTTCTTACTATTTGTGTAGTGATATTGCTTGATTCTAAAAGTCCAAGGGAAAATTGGGTTTCTATATGACATTCTTGTCTATTGGATTGCATCCCATTGATCAAATCTTTTCAACTCTTAACTTTTAAATTTTTGCTTAGGATTAGTTTGTTCATCTCCTCCCACTTCTTAAATTTCAAATCTCTCCCCCTTTTAAAAACCTTCTTTGCTTGTGATTTCTGAACCTATACCTTTATTGCAAAGTAGAAACTTTGGCCTTATGCCATTGTATTTTTAAACTCTTTTTCTTAATCAAATATGTAAATGAACCTAACTATACTTGACTTAAAATTTCAAAAAGATAAAAAGAACTAACTCTCACTCAAACCCTTTTAGACCTTTTGCTGCCTCTCTCAAACTTAAAATTTTGTTAAAAGCAACTCACTCACTTTGAAATTGATACCACGAACTATGAGGTTTTGATCCCTCATTTTTATGTTGCTATGTAGACACAAGTCTAAAGGTCTTGTCAAACACAAAAATATAATTAATGAATTCTTTTCTCATGCTCACACTCTATTTATTGCAAACATCATTTTATACCAAAACACATGTACACACACAAAAAAGGGTTCCCTAGGAGTACCTAGGACACTTTGGGTGCTAACACCTTCCCTCTGTGTAACCAACCCCCTTACTTGTAATCTCTGACATTTTATTAGTTTTGAATTGAAAACTTCTTATATTTGGGTTTTGTTCGTACTTTTCCCTTTTCCCTTGGAAACAATAAAAGCGCGGTGGCGACTCTGGTTTAATTGACGTTAAGTTTATCCATAGCTTAATGGTCATGAATTTACCGCTACAGAAATTAAGTGGCGAATCTGCTGGGGAGTAGTCTCCAGTGGGTGTAGCCTACTTTTTTGTGTGTATATAATTATATATTTGATGTATGTATATTTGTTGGTATGATATAATCTGCTTATTGTGCTTGGTGATCTCTGAGTGGTGAGATAAGTTCTAACCCGAACTTGAGTGCAATTAAGATAGGAGGATGGTATAGTCATGTTCGACTTGTGTGGAGTAGTCCTTAACAAGTTGGCTTGAGACCCATCTACTCAGTGGAGACCCTTTTGGAGCTATTGATGTCACAGAAGTTTTGGTGGTTAGGCATTACTTTCTCTAATATGGGGTCCGAGAAGCTGAGGATCGTATAACATTTAACCCATCTTGGCCTATTTAGGACGTAGTGCGGAGACTGTTCAGGTGTAGACTTGAGAACAGTTGTTACGCGATACTACACTCAGACGAGTTTCTCTTGAGAATATTATGGGTTGATGAGTTAGTCATCATATCTTGTAATATTCAATAGATGGAATTAAGACTCTGGCAACTTTTTAGAACATGATATATAGGTTTTTATCCTTAGCACACCCCTTTCGGATGGTTCTTAACCTGACTCCATGCTCGTGACTCACAACAAACCCTTAATTCTTTGTTGATCCAATCAAGTCTTGTCAATATCAATGGAACTTGGGTGTTGATAAGGTGAAAACCATAATCCACCAAAATGGATGATTGATCTTGACATTGACTTGATTCATCCCTTGACCTTTGTTTGTTTGCCTTGTGTGTGATCCCCTATTTGTGATTGTTGCATTCATGCATTCGTGCACTTCATAACATTCATCACACCAAAAATAACTTCAAGGAACTGAGGTTTTATTTGCAAATATTCTTAGACCATGGATTATGGACGAAGGAACACTAAGAACTACAGTTTCAAATGTCCGAATTTGAAATTGCTAAGGAAGCTATCATCTTTTTTATTAGCTCCCTTGGACTTCAAACAACATCATGGAAAGTTTTTATCTGTGTTATCTACTGATATGGTCGAATGACTCTTGAGTGTATTGGTTCAATTGTATGACCCTCTCCACCGTTGCTTCACTTTTCTTGATTATCATCTTGTGCATATGTTGGAGGAGTATACCCATCTCTTAGGAATACCTGTTTCTAGCAAGGTGCCCTTTAGTGGATTGGAGGAGATTCCCAGATCTCATATCATAGATGAAGCTCTTCATCTGAATAAGTCTGAGATTGAGGCTCATTAGGTGAAGAAATGAGGTGTTTTTGGGTTGACTTCTGGGTTTCTCATAGGGAAAGCTACTGCCTTCGCTCAAGCCGGTAGTGTGGATGCTTTTGAAGCTATCTCTGTGTTGCTCATCTATGGTTTAGCTTTATTCCCTAACATTGATGGTTTTATTGATATTAACGCCATTAGAATCTTCTTGATTGAAAATCATGTGCCTACTTTGTTGGGTAATATGTAAGGCTCTTTGCATCTATGGAATTCTAAAGGTGGTGAGACTATTGTGTGATGTGTTCCTCTTCCGTACAAGTGGTTTATTTCGCACTTCCCTCGAACGCCTTCTTTTGTGGAGAACAGACAATGTCTAAGATGGTCTCAGAGACTCATGTATCTCACTACTAACGATATAGTTTGGTATGATTCTTCATTGAGTAGCTTGGATATTATTGATTGTTGTGGTGAATTCTCTAATGTGCCACTCATTGGTACACAAGGAGGAATCAACTACAATCCTGCTTTGGCTGGTCGTCAACTTGGGTTCCCCTTGAGAGAGAAACCTAGTAACACTCAGTTAGAAGGTCTTTGATATCAAGAGTGTAAAGATCCCCAACATTTAAAGTAGAAGATGGTACATGCTTGGCATAATGTGCATAGGAAAGGAAGATCCGAGCTTGGTCCATGCAACTGTGTAGCTTTGAAAGCTTGCACTCTTTGGGGTGAAGAAGAGAGATTTGGAATCGAAGATGCCATATGCTTGTGAGAGACCTATGTCTATGGTTGTGGTTGACCCATCAACTCTCCCTAACCAAGATGTAGAGGAGTTGGAAGACGCACTCGCAAAGATGAAGCTAGAGAAGGATATGTGGGAAGAGTGATTCCATGCTTTGAGTAGAAAGCATGAAGACTTACAGCCTGAGTCTAAGGACAAGGATGCACTTATTGAGCTTCTTAAAAACCGAGAAGTGAAGAGACAAAGAGAGCCAGAGGTTTCATATTCCTCTAGTATGCCTCAACCTTCTGGTGCTCAGAAGAAGATTGTTGACCAGCTTGTTCTCGAGAAGGCTCGGATGAAGACTTCTTTTGAGTCCGAGATTCTCCGCATCCGAAGGAAGTACGCACCTGCAGCCAGATCATATGACACTCTTGTTAGGGGATCCTTAGGATGACTAGTTTCCTTTTCTCTTGTATTTGTATTTTGGATTCTAAAATTGTACTCAGTGTAATCCTTCCAAATTATATGAATAAAAAAGGATTTTTATGGTCAATCAAATTGTTACAATTGTTATTATAGTATGTTCCTTGAAAGTAAAAACAATCAAAGCATTGTATTTCATGCATCATTTACATAGCAGGTTTACTTCCGCCAGATGTCTTATTGGTTATTCTTCTGTGCTTCAGCCAAGCTGACTCATCGATACAATACTCGTGCCAATCATCCGAGAATCATGGAACACTTGGAACAAGAGAATAGAGAACTGAAGGACGAGATTGCCCGCTTAAATGCCATGATGGAGTCAGTTCTAGCTGCTCAAAGTCAATCTTCTCCAACGCCTGCAACTCTTCCTTCTCATAGGATTGTCATCTCAGAGGTTGTTACTTCAACCGTGCCTACTATCGCACCTCAAAAAATGAGAACACGACTTAAGCAAAGCGCAATCGCACGCTCGTGTGATGGACTCAAAAGAGTCGCCACCGAACTTTATTAATTCCTAAAAGGGAAAGGGGAAATATCGATAAAACCCAAGAAAGAATGACAATGATTATGGTCGTCCCAACCAAATCAGGGTTCGGGAGTCGATTATGCAAGGGGAATGTATTAGCACCCCTCATGTCCGTAGTACTCAACGGGAACCATTAGGTTAATTGTGTGTGTTAGTGTTAGCTTGAAATGTTAGGCTTCTCAAGTTATTATGGGGGAAATAATAATAGGATCAAAAGAAAGGAGGATATTTTTTTGGATTTTTTGCAACAAATGGGAATAAACCTAAGTTTTTTATTAATGAGCCTGACAAGATTTACAAATCCTGCTCCTACGTATCTCTAGGTGCAATAGAGAACTCAAGGCTTACGTAGTTCTGGGTAGTGTAAGACCCTAATTTTGACCCTAAGATCCCTCATGGCATCACAACATTGCATTTACATTGCCTCAAGGATCATAAGCATCTTGGCTCATTACCTTTGGGGTGGGATCTCTTGTGAGTTGGTTTGAGATCACCAAGCATGCTTGAATTGTATATTATTGCTTTTCTCATTTTTATTTACTAACCAAAAGCACAAAAATATGTCACTAACATCTCTTGTTTGTAGATTGAGCAGTCACAAGGTCTAGAAGCTTCTAGGAGATCCTATGTGCATTGATAAGGCCAATTGAAGATGAAAGCTAGCACGACAATGGTTCCCAAAGCTCTCATCCATCATATATGCCTCCCAGGTGTCTCAATTCATCATTTTGATCAAAGAAAATCAAGGGTTTGAGGCTTGTTTCCCAAGGAAAGCCTAATTCATTTGTTCATCAATTGTGCCTTGCTCATGAAGCAACCTCAACCCATGGTCAAATACAATCAAAGGATGTTATTTAATTCATCATTTAATGCATATCATCAATTCATCAAGATATGAGGTTTGGACTTGAGAAGTTGATCAGTCAATTCATCTGACTATTTTGAAATACATTATGACCTAACTTTTTATGTGTTTGTCAAAAGGATATGACCCCAAGAGTAAAAATGTTCTTAAGGACTATATGAACAACTTTCATGTTCATCAAAAATTATATTTAAGCTTGGAAGGTCATCATCCATTTCAAGACATTATAGGTCATTTTGACTGAAACCCTAAATTTGGGTCAACTTCCCAAGGACATAACTCCTTCATTTTTTATGATTTTGAGGTTAGATTAAATGCATTGGAAAGCTTACAATGCCTAATTCAAATGTTGTGTTGAGAAAAATTTCAAAATCTCAAAAGAAATATATGTGATAATGCAAAACATTATAGGTCACTTTGGACCAAATGCATTGAAATGTGAAAAAGTCCAACTTCAAGTGCCCATAACTTCTTCATAAAAAATCTAAATGATGGAAACTTTGAGTCCAAATTGATTTTCTTGAAAAGATCTACAACTTTCATTTTGAAGATTTTGTCATTTGGAGCTTGAATCATTGAGACAGAAGGGCTTGAACTTTGGCCAATTTTGAAAATCTCACATAGACATGTTTTGCACCCTACACTTCATGTCCAATTTTCATTAATTTCCAAGGCCCAAATGGAGTTTTGATCAACATAACATTTGTTATTTATGCAATAAGCTTTCCAACCATTACTCATGAGATGGTGTTCCTATTTTTTACATCGCATTTTCGAAGACTTGAATGTTATAGTGCATTTTTGGAAAATCATTTCATTTGCCTTGCATGAGCTAGTACAGTCCAATCTGCACGTCCATTTTGCTTGCCTCATGCATCAGCCTTCATTTCCAAGTGGAATTGGGCCCTCCATGCGCCTGTACAGGCCCATGCATGGAGGCCCTTTCCATTCATGCAAACTTTGAATCATGCATTTCAGATGCTTTCTCCTATAAATACCATGCTTATGATCTTCATTTCTTCAACCTTAAGGCGCCCCAATTGCTGCTGAACTGAAATCCTAGCCATCACTAAAGGAACTAATTCATTTTTCTTCCAATTTTTCAGATCTGAATTTTGACTTCATTTATCAATCTTCAGATCTCAAAGTTCCTAAACCTTCTCTCCTTGATCCATAATGTCTATTATAAGCAAAAGCATCCAAAGTTTGTGACTCAAAGCCTTGTAAATCAAAGGTTTACTTCAACTGCTATTTGCTTCGAATCAGCTTGTATAGTGCTCTATTTTCATTGTTGTTGTGTGATTTGAAGTCCTCTCCATAGAGGCAACATTGTTATGCTTTCAATTTTTGAAAATCATGAAGTTCATATGAACACCACAAAATTTCCACTTCTGATTTCTCTCAATATAGAGATCTAGAATGGAATTGAGTGGTACAGGGGTGATGTACATTACCCCAGCTCTCGATTGATGCCTGGATCGTGCCATTTGGTTACCATTTTTATTTCTGCAAATTTTGACTTGGCCGGAAGCTGGCCCGAGAAGACGGTGGCGCTGGCCACCGTCTGGTCTCCAGATTCAATCAGATCCGTCCATTGCTTTTCCCAGATGCAATCCCATGTGTCCAATGTTATGACTCATTTAATGGCTCAGTGTGACGCGTTTGACTCACGTGTATGGTGAGCGTGGGCTTCTTGGCTACGTGATGATCCACGTCAATTAATGAAAGATCATCCAACGCTCCACGTTTTTTCCTTATTTCTATTTTCTGATTTTATTTTCATTTTATTATTTTAATTCCATTTCATTTTAAAAATTCATATCTCTCTCATAATTGGTCCAAAAATTATGGGACCAATTTCATTCTTCTCCTTTTAATTTCTACTTTCTAAAAATGATTTTTAATATTTTTTATTGTTTCATTTGACATTTTTTAGTAATTTTCTCTTTCCTGGTTATTTTTAATTCATTTAAAATAGTTTTTGATATTCAAAAAATACAAAAATGTTTTTCTAGCCTCTTTGAATGATGATAGATCTATGAAAAATATTCTCATCAATTTATTAATTGATTTGAGATTTTAATTCAATTAGGTTATTTTTATGCATTTTTAATTGATTTAAAATAGTTTCTGACTTTTAAAAATGCTGAAATTTTTTGTCAAACTTTGTTTGACCTTGTTGAACTTGGGATAATTTACTTGGACTTTTCAAAGTTGATTTGAAGTGAGTTTGAAGTTTGACCTTTCTTTATTATTTTAATTCAAGTTTTATTTTAATATTAAAAAATGCCAAAAATATTTTATTTGTTTCTTGACTTCTGATTTTCATTTTGCTTCTGTTTTCTATTGTTTGACCTTGATCTTCTCTATCTTTGGTCAATACTTGTTGATTAGTACATACCATTTCCATTAATGCACTTTATTTCTTCATCTTCTTCTTCTTCTTCTTTCTTTCTTCTCTTTGATCAATGAGTTAAAGATTGGTGGTTAGCATTGATTCATGAAGGCTTAATCTTCCTTGATTCAAATCTAATTCATCTTGATCATGGATCAAGTGAATGGCTTTGCATTAAGGATAGGTTGCTTTCTAAATCATGCAAAGAACCTAAATCAATACAAGATCATTTCTCATTTTCTCTTTTTGGCATGGAAAGTTGTTGGAGTTTGATTCACTAATCAAGACCTCTAACTTGTGTTGTTGCCTACATTATTATTGACCGGCCTCAGATAGTTGTGACTTCTACATAAGTCCAATTACGATTGCTTAACATAGCGCTAAATTTGCCTTATGGCACACTAACTATTAACATTAACCCTTAACCATTAACATTTACTTTTTGCTCTTTACATTTATGCAATTTACTATTCTTGTATATATTATTCATTTGCTTTTCCCCCTTTGCTCATTCGGGCACATGTTTATGTTAATGAAATTTGCCTTTTGCTCACTTGAGCACATAATTGTGTATATATTATTGTGCTTGTGTTTTGTTTTGATTGTTGTGGACCAAATGCAAAGAAGTGGACAAATGGACTTAGTTTCTAGGACATTCCCTATGCAAATTGGAGTAAAAGGACCTAAATGTTGAAGATGGATTAGAAGGACTAAACCTCTAAACTCAGTATTGTCCATTCTTGATTTACTTCATAGAATTCTTTGATGTGTGTGCTTTTGTGCTAGGGGGTCCTATGAGAGCTCAAATTGAAGAATCATTGCCATGTTCATCCAAAGTGAAAGATACAAGAGACATTGGGGATCTTCTAAGAGCTTGTTTGATTATGTTGATTGCTTGAGCTTACACTTATTTTGCTTGCATATTCCAAAGGATGGAAGCTACTTGGATCATCAATATGATCTCAAGAGAGGAACTCCGTTTGTGGTCTTGTTTCTCATCCCTCATCTCTTGTATGATTAGGACTTTAGCCATTCTTCTTCTTCCCTCCACTCTAACCCAAGCCAAAACTTTTGTGCAAACATTAGAAACCTAAGCCTTATGCTTTTGATTTTCAAACTTTTTCATAACACTTATTTTGAATTGAATCTTTAAGTCAACTTTGACCATATTTTGCAAATACTTTTCATTGGTAAATACAACTCATTCAAATAATTTTTGTGGTTTCAATGGCCACTCTCTTAATTAAAACTTTTCATAACCTTTATCTATTAGGTTTGAGTTATCCTTGAGGAAGATATAATACTCACCTATATCCTTAGTGATGGACAATGAGTCTTCCATGCTTATTATAGGGTTAACCCCTCACTAGCATGTTGAAGCTATCCTCACATGGTGGATTTGTGGTTTTAGGTTGAGTCTTCTCCCTTGGATAACAAAAGACCTTAAGACTCTTGGACCAATCAATTCACCAACTCATTTTTGAGATTTTTACCCCGAACTACGAGGTTTTGATCCTAATCTTTTTTAAGATGGTACGTAGGCAATGGGTTTATCCATCCAAACACAAAATGTAAATAACTTGTATATTCTCTTCTCATCTCTTCAATCATGTTTGCACAAATAAATTTTTACAAAATACCAACCTTACAGCAAGTATGAAAAGGGCTCCCTAGGAGTACCTAGGATGTTTTTGGTGCTTAAAACCTTCCCATTGCATAACCAACCCCCTTACCCCGATCTCTGATATTTTTACTAGTTTTTGATTCGATAAAACTTTTAGGTTTTTGTTTGCTTTCTAACCATTCCTTTGGATAAATAGAAGTGCGGTGGCGACTCGACTTGTATGGTTTACCTTGGATTTAGTCAATATCCCTAATGGTAACGAATACCCCGCTACAGAAAAATGGCGACTCTACTGGGGAAATTTGCCTAGTGGGTTTTGCCTACTTTTCATGTTTTGTTGTATTGTTGTGTATATTATTTTGTGACATGTTTTTGTGCAATTTGGGATTACTGTATTGTAGGTAATGATTGAATTGCTTGAATATTAATTCCTTGTATGCTTGGTGATCTTTGTGAGATGAGTTCTATACCCGAACTCGAGTGCACTTAGGATAGGAGAATGGCATAGTCTTGTTGACTTGTGCGGAGTTATTCCTTAGCAAGTTGACTTGCAAGCCCATTCACTTGGTGGAGGTCGTGTTGGGATCAATAATGTCACACAAGTAGTTGTGGTGAGACATTACTCTTTCCAATATAGACCTTAGAAGCCATGAACCTTAGTTTACCAAGCCCATCTTGGCTTATTCTTAGGATGTAGTGCGAAAGTCGTTCAAGTGTGAGATTTGATACGATTGTTACGCGATACTACACTCATAAGAATCTCTCTTGAGAATATTCTTGGAATACGAGTAGTCGTTTATCCGATAATATCCGAAAGATGGGATGATGACCATGGGAACCTCTTGTAGAACATGCTTGGCAGGTTTAAACCCTAGTACACTCCCTTTGGGTGGTTCTTAACCGAGACTCCATGCTCGTGATTTTCAACAAACCCTTGATTCATGGTTGATCCGTTCTTGTATCCTGAATATCAATGGAACTTGGGTGTTGATAAGGTGTAAACCATAATCCACCAAAATGGATGATTGATATTAAGGATGACATGATCCATCCCATGACCTTTGTTTGGTGTGATTTGCTTGATCCTTGAATGTGATTGTTGCATCCATGCATTCATGCACCCATTTGCATCCATATCATCAACAATGAGAAATTTTCAAGGAACTTAAGAGGTCTATTTGCAAATTTTCAGATATAGATAGACAAAGAAGGAATACGAAGAAGTACAGTTTCAGACAACCCTACTTGAAAGAGCTAAGGAATTTGACATCCTATGTATTAGATCCCTTGGGTTTCAAGGCTCGTTTTGGGAAGCTTCTATCTATTCTAACTACTCAGGTGAACGAAGGATTGATGAGTATATTGGTGCAGTTCTATGATCCCTTGTACCGTTGCTTCATATTTCCGGATTTTCAGCTTTTGTCTACGCTTGAGGAGTATGCCTACCTTGCGGGTATACCTATTCTAGACCAGTTGCCGTTCAGTGGCTTAGAAAGTGTTCCTACTTCTCAAGAGATAGCTGATATGTTGCATATAGATGAATCTCTGGTTGGTGCTCATATGACTACCAAAGGTGGAATTCAAGGTCTCCCTTCTGAGTTCCTCATTGCTCAAGCTACTATGTATGGGAAGGCCATGAGTGAGGATGCCTTTGAGGCCATATTTGTACTTCTCATCTATGGGCTAGTGTTATTCCCCAACATCGACAAGTTTGTGGATGTGAACGCTATTAGGACTTTCTCTACTCTTAATCCCGTTCCGACTCTGTTGGGTGACACTTACTTTTCTTTGCATATGAGGAATGCAAAGGGTGGTGGTACCGTTGTGTGTTGTCGGCCTCTGTTGTACAAGTGGTTTAGTTCGCACTTGCCACAGACGATCGCCTTCAAAGAGAACAAAGGATGTCTACGGTGGTCCACGAGACTTATGTCTCTCACTAGTCATAATATCTTTTGGTACAACCATGTATATGATGGTGTGCAGATTATCGACTCTTGTGGTGAATTCTCCAATGTGCCTCTTCTTGGTACATGTGGTGGGATTAACTACAACCCTATTTTGGCACGTCGTCAGCTTGGGTTCCCCCTAAAGGATAAACCTAATAACATTCTGTTAGAAGGTGTGTTCTTTCAGGAGGGTAAAAATCCCCAAGGTTTGAAGGGCAGGACGGTCCACGCTTGGCGCAAGATCCATAGGAAGGGAAGGAATGAGCTAGGTCCGAAGAACTGTATCGCTTTGGAACCCTATACCTCTTGGGTTAGGAGGAGAGCTTCCGAGTACCTCATGCCTTATGAGTATCCAAGACCTACACCTTTGGTTGCGGCTGGGCCTTCAACCCTCCCTGACCAAGGAGTAGAGGAGTTGAGAGACGAAGACCGTTCGCGTGCCTGGATCCGTGAGCGAGAAGAGTTACTTCAGCAGATCAGAGAGAAGGATGCTTTCATAGAGTTCCTTGAGCAACAGGTTATAGATGATCCTGATGATGCATTGACTTATCTACTTCCTCAGTCTTCCAAGTTTTGGAAAAGGAAGTATGATCGACTCGCCAAAGAGAAGGCAGACATGGAAGCAGCCTATGAGAGGGAAGTGAAAAGGCTTCGTGCAGCTTACCTTCCAGTCTCCAGAGCTTTAGATGATTGTTTCTAGGGTTCCATAGGATGTTCATTTTCCTTCTCTCTTGTATTGTATTTGGTTACCAAGACTGTACTTCTTTGGTGTAAAAAATATTTTCCAGATTTATTGATGTGATATTTCCATACATGTCTAAATAATTAATATTTTCAAAATTTACAAATAGGACTCTAAAGTTCCTCTGATAAATAAAAAAACAAATCATACGCACAAGCATTGCATGCATCATGTGCATAAGCAGGTTTTGCTCCAGGCTTCTTGTTCTATGGTCTAACTCTGTGTTCTTCATTTATTTTGAAGATAAGCTGACTCACCGTTACTACACCCGAGCCAACGCATAAAGACTAGTGGATCATTTGGAGCAAGAGAATCGTGAACTCAAGGAGGAAGTAGCCAGATTGACTGCCCTGATGGAGTCATTCATGGCTGCCCAGAGCCAGTCGTCTCCGACACCTTCGACTCCTCCCCAGAGGACAGTCATCTCCGAGATTGTCTCATCAACCGTGCCTGCGGCCAACACCCATTTTGCACCAACAACTATGTCAGCCGGGTTTCCGTGGGGGATGCCTCCCAACTTCATTCTTGAGGGTCCTGCACCCACATTTGCTTCTCTGCCGGCATCTAGCCCGGTCCTCGCCGTCCCACCTCCTATCGTGCATACTATGCCCAGAGTAGAGACACCATCTATCATTCTGAGCCGTCTGAGGGCCCAGATATCTATGAAAAGATGGATGCTATGAATGATCAATTTCTTGAGCTCCGCAAGGAATTGAAAACTCTCCGAGGAAAAGACCTTTTCGGTAAGTCTGCTGTTGAACTCTGTTTGGTCCCTAATGTCAAAATCCCTGTAAAGTTCAAAGTACCTGACTTTGAAAAGTACAAGGGAAATACTTGCCCTCTCATCCACCTAATTATGTATGCCAGGAAGATGTCGACTCAGACTGACAATGATCAACTACTTCCAGGACAGTTTGTCCGGTGCTGCCCTAAGATGGTATATGGGCTTGGACAGCGCGAACATCTGATCCTTCAATGACCTTGGCGAGGCCTTCGTCAAGCAATACAACTATAACGTGGATATGGCTCCCGATAGGGATCAATTGAGAGCCATGTCCCAGAAGGACAAGGAAACTTTTAAAGAGTACACCCAGAGGTGGCGAGAGTTAGCAGCACAAATTGTGCCCCCGCTGGAGGAGAAGGAAATGACCAAGATCCTTCTGAAGACCTTGAGTTCTTTTTATTACGAGCGGATGATTGTCAGCGCTCCTTCTGACTTCACCGAGATGGTGAACATGGGGATGCGTCTGGAAGAAGGAGTCAGGGAAGGGCGCCAGACCAGAGAAGAAGGCTCTTCTGCCAAACGGTATGGGACGTTTGGAAAGAAGAAAGATGGAGAAGCACATGCTGTGACCTCCCATGCTAAACCATGAAGACCCTCAATGAGGAGGAAGACCGTGCGTCCTGCCGGCAACCAACATCAGGTGGCTCACATAGCACCTGTTTTCAGGGATAATCAGCAGTATCAGCATCACAATAATAATCAGCAACAACAACATCCGCAATATCAACAACAACAACACCGTCCTCAATAGCAGGCCTACCAGGCTCGAAACAATAATCAAGCCAGTACAAGCTATGAGAGGAAGAGGGTCACCTTCGATCCTATTCCCATGACCTATGCCTAATTGTATCCCTCTTTGATAGAGAGGAAATTGATTACTCCACGAGACCCGCCGGCTATACCTACCAACCCTCAGTGGTGGTATAAGCCCGAGCTACACCGTGTTTATCATTCTGGTGCTTTCGAACACGACGTGGAAAACTGTTACCCACTGAAGACCAAGGTTCAAGACCTTGTGAGATGTGGTATTATGTGTTTCGAGGACGTAGGTCCTAATGTGAAGAAGAACCCATTGCCTGAGCAGGGGAAATCCTCCGTCAACATGGTCCAGGGCTGCCCTGGTAAATACAAAGTCAAATATGTCAGTCATATTCGATAATCTCTGGTCGAGATGCATATATTGTTGTGTGAGTACAGTCATTACGAGCATGACCATGACAGATGCTGAGTTTGCACTATCAATCAAAGAGGATGTCGCCAAGTCCGCAAAGACATGCAAGAAATGCTAGATGAAGGAGTCATTGAGATACTTCAGAATCGAAATGTTGATGAAGATGCTGACGAGGTCAATGTAATATCTCCAGTATTTCGGATCCCTGAGCCTGTTATCATCAGGTACGATGGTAGCAAGCAGAAGGCTTCTCCTTCTTTGATCATTATACCAGTTGGTCCTGTGCCATACTCTTCTGAGAAGGCGGTCCCTTATCGCTACAATGTTGTGGCATTGGAGGATGGGAAGGAGGTGCCCCTGCCCTCTACCTCTATTATTAATATTGCTGACGTCAGCAGCCTGACCCGTAGAGGTCGTGTCTTCTCGGCTCCGCCAAAACCCTAAGTTGATGTTCGAAGGGCTAATGTTACTGATTATGTTGAACGCCCGGTTGGGTCTACTGTGAATGCTCCGAATCCGGCACTTATTGTCGCTAAACCTGCCTCTGTGGTGAAAACTCATGTCTCTATTGGCCAGAGTGGCAATGCGAAAGAAGACTGTGATGAGATGTTGAGGCTCATCAAAAGGAGTGAGTACAACGTTGTAGATTAGCATCTATAGATTCCATCAAAGATCTCTCTATTGTCTTTATTGATGAACTCAGAACCACACCGAGAAGCTCTGCAGAAGGTGTTGGATGTGGCGTATGTAGATCATGACGTCACAATAGAGTAATTCGATAGTATTGTTGCAAACATCACCGCTTGTAACAACTTGAGTTTTTGTGATGCTGATCTCCCCGAGGAGGGAAGAGACTACAACTTGGAATTACACATATATATGAGCTGTAAAGATGATGCCATGTCCAATGTGCTGGTGGACACTAGATCATCGTTGAATATGTTGCCGAAATCCACTCTTGCTAAATTGTCATATCAGGGTCCTCCCAGGAGGCAGAGTGGAGTGGTAGTGAAAGCTTTCGATGGGTCCCGCAAAACTGTGATTGGAGAGGTGGAACTCCCCGTCAAGATTGGACCGAGTGATTTCCAAATAACCTTCCAGGTCATGAATATTCACCCATCATATAGTTGTCTGTTGGGCAGACCATGGATTCACGAGGCAAGCGCCGTGACATCCACCCTACACCAGAAATTGAAGTTTGTCAAAAACAAGAAGTTGGTGGTGGTAGGGGGAGGAAAGGATCTCCTGGTTAGCCATTTGTCTTCCTTTTCTTACATAGATGCTGAGGATGAAGTTGGAACTCCGTTCCAAGCTTTATCTATTGCTGAGCCTACTAAGAAAGGAACTTCTTCATTTACGTCCTATAGAGATGCTAAGTTGGCCATTGAGCATGGTACAACTACTGGATTGGGGCAAATGATTAAGCTGGAAGACAAAAATCCCGGGTTGGCATAGGGTATTCTTCTGGCATCTTCAATAAGCATGGGCTGTTCAAGAGTGGTGGATTCATCCACGCTGGTCAAGATGAGGAAGCTGCTGCTATTTTGGAAGAGGATGCAGAGGAAGATTATGGCAACTTTGTCATCCCTGGAGGGGTCTGCAATAATTGGGTTGCTGTTGATGTTCCAACAGTTATCCACAAGTCAAAGTAATGTTCATTGTGTTTAAAAACCCTCCTCACATGCCAAAGGGAGGAGTGATGACATTGTTGGCTCATAAATACAATGATATTTTCATTCAATAAATTCATGTTAAATGTTTGTTTTTTCCAATTATTTTCCCTTTTCTCTTTTGCGTGAAATTGGTGATCACATAAAACCCTAAAGAATAGAATAAAATCAATCTTTTCATCTGCATAATGATTTGCCTTGTTTGAATTCTAAAATCTATTTTATATCCAAAATCATTATGCAGGTTGATCAAACCCATTGAACATAATGATCCAACACCATCTCCCAACTTTGAGTTCCCTTTATTTGAGGCAGAAGAAGATGATGTTGAAGAGATTCCTGACGAGATTACCCGTCTACTTGAGCATGAAGAGAAGATCATTCAGCCGCATCTTGAGAATCTGGAAACAGTCAACTTGGGGTCTGAAGATTGTGTGCGAGAAGTGAAGATAGGGGCACTCCTGGAAGAATATGTTAAGAAGAGTTTGATTGAGTTACTACGAGAATATGTCGACGTTTTTGCCTGGTCATATGAAGACATGCCTGGTCTAGATACGGATATCGTGCAACATTTCCTGCCTTTGAAGCCTGAATGGGTGCCTGTAAAGCAGAAGCTCAGAAGAACTCATCCTGATATGGCAGTGAAGATCAAAGAGGAAGTTCAGAAGCAAATTGATGCGGGGTTTCTGGTGACTTCTACATATCCTCAATGGGTGGCCAATATTGTGCCTGTGCCTAAGAAAGATGGAAAGGTCTGAATGTGTGTGGACTATAGAGACTTGAATAAAGCTAGTCCGAAAGATGATTTTCCTTTACCACATATTGATATGTTGGTAGATAATACAGTTAAATTCAATGTCTTTTAGTTTATGGACGGATTTTCCGGATATAACCAAATTAAGATGGCACCCGAGGATATGAAGAAGACAACATTCATCACACCTTAGAGAACATTATGTTATCGAGTGATGCCCTTCGGTTTGAAGAACGCCGGAGCCACGTATCAACGAGTTATGACTACCTTGTTTCATGATATGATGCACAAGGAGATCGAGGCATATGTTGATGACATGATTGCAAAGTCAAGAACGGAAGTTGAACATGTAGAACACTTGTTGAAGCTTTTTCAGCATTTGAGGAAGTATAAGCTTCGTCTAAATCCTAACAAGTGTACATTTGGAGTCCGTTCCGGCAAGTTATTGGGCTTTATCATCAGCGAGAGGGGTATTGAGGTTGATCCTGCCAAGGTCAAAGCAATACAAGAGATGCCTGCGCCCAAAACTGAGAAGCAAGTCCGAGGTTTTCTTGGCCGCTTGAATTATATTTCCAGATTCATATCCCACATGACTGCCACATGTGCGCCGATATTCAAGCTCCTTCAGAAAGATCAGTCTCATGATTGGACCGAGGATTGCCAAAAGGCCTTTAACCGTATCAAAGAGTATTTGTCTGAACCTCCGATTTTGTCTCCACCTGTGGAAGGGAGACCATTGATTATGTATCTGACTATTCTTGAAGACTCAATGGGTTGTGTCCTTGGTCAGCAAGATGAATCGGGAAAGAAAGAATATGCTATATATTACCTGAGTAAGAAGTTCACCGAGTGTGAGTCTCGATACTCGATGCTTGAGAAAACATGTTGTGCTTTGGCTTGGGCTGCTAAGCGCTTACGCCAGTATATGTTGAATCACACGACTTGGTTGATATCCAAAATGGATCCAATCAAGTATATCTTCGAGAAGCCTTCTTTAACTAGGAGAATCGCCTGTTGGCAGATGTTGTTATCTGAGTATGATATTGAGTATTGAGCTCAGAAAGCTATTAAGGGTAGTATCTTGGCTGACCACTTGGCACATCAACCAATAGAGGATTATCAGTTTGTTCATTATGACTTCCCGGATGAGGAGATTCTGTATTTGAAAATGAAAGACTGTGATGAGCCTACGCTCGATGAAGGGCTAGAGCCTGGTTCCCGATGGAGCATGGTGTTTGATGGCGCTGTAAATCAATATGGAAATGGTATTGGGGCAGTGATTATTACCCCTCAGGGCACACATTTTCCTTTTACAGCAAGGCTAACTTTCAAATGCACGAATAATATGGCTGAGCATGAGGCCTGTATCATGGGATTGGAAGAATGTATTGATCTTAGGATCAAACATCTTAATGTTTATGGAGATTCGGCTCTTGTTGTTAATCAGATTAAGGGTGAATGGGAGACGAATCAGCCTGGCCTCATCCCGTATAGAGATTATGCGAGGAGGATTTCAACGTTCTTTACTGAAGTTGACTTCCATCATATTCCTCGAGATGAGAATCGGATGGAAGATGCTCTTGCTACACTTGCTTCGATGATTGTGGTTAGACTTTGGAATGAAGTTCCCAATATCACTGTGATGCGTTTGGATAGACCAGCTCATGTGTTTGTGAAATTCTGGTGTAGTCAGAATTCAGATGTTCTACTCCAAGTCATGACATCTGATCTAACCTTGTAATTAATACAGCAAGACAGTTATTAACCCCTGTACTAATATGCACACGTTCACAGATGTCACGACATCTCATTCTATGTCACCCTAGAATGGATGAACACCTGGTTCTGTGCATCAGGAAGAAGGACTCAACAGAGATCTATCCTAGCACTCACTTCTGTTGTTTTCTTACACAGTTATCAGCATGATGTCTTACTGTTGATTTTGGACATCATCTATTACAGTGTTCCAGTGTGTTTGTCTTTTACATGTATTTCCTAAATGAACACGTTAATCTAATTACCACTTATTAGATTGCTAACAACTAGGCTATTTGTTAGGTTCATTAATTGTAGGTTAGTAGTTGGTTTCCTGGATTTTAGCTTAGCTGTTGAATCCCTGAAGAATAGCCTGAGAAAAATACTGAAACAGAAAAACCAATTAACCTACACTTTAGCACATGCTGTTGGGAATGAATGTCACAACATTCAGTTCAACAGTCAGAACATATGCTGGTTCTGTTATGTTCCTGGACACATGCTGTGCTAAGTTTGCAGTACTGTAAAAGACCAACTAGTCTCTGCTTCAGTATCAGCCTTCAGTATCAACTGTCAAAACATCCAGTTTGACAGTTTCACAATGATCCTTCAGCCAGGTCTGTTATCTTAAATAAATACTGAACTGAAATTACCCTGCTTATTATTCAGTATACGCTGTCACTGATGAATGTTACAACATTCTGATTGACATTCAAACAGAAAGCTCTATACCAGATCTGTTATCATCTTGATAAGCTGACTGGGATACCAACTGAGTTATGACAGTAATAAGCACATGTAGAAGGAAAATAAACACAGGAAATTGTTAACCCAGTTCAGTCCAACATGACCTACATCTGGGGGCTACCAAGCCAGGAAGAAGATCCACTATTAGCTGTATTAATTCAGAGTTAAACTCACCCGTTTACAACTCTTCACTTAATCCCTACCCAATGCAATCTATACCTAGGAACTCCTAGATAGAAACCTCCAGTTTCCATTCCTATCACTACAAATACAATGTAATGTTAACACACCTTGAACTTGCTTCACAGCTTCATTCAAGAACAAAATCACTCTTGCCTACAGGCTTTGAGTTACAAAAACTCTCAGCTTTTACCACTGAGAAACATAAGGTAACCTTCCCACAAGTTGGGAGGTTTACCTCACGCACACCCCTAAAAATTCATTCTAAGAGGCTTACAAAAACTAGGTTACAATGTGCTATTTATAACCTAATCACCCAACTGGATTTGGGCCTTCAGAAATCGCAGCAAACTTGTTCTTTGCTGTTACAAATTCAGCAGAAAAATTCTGCTACAAACAAGGTCTTCAATCCTAAAATCTCTCCATATATATCTCCTTACTTTGAGCCTATATATCTTCTGATTGAGTCTTCAAGACCTCCACATGGGAGTTAGGATATTCACCAGATATCCTTGCTAATCCCAGAATATATACTGAATTAATTAATTCAGTTTTCTACACATGTACGATGTCACAGGCCTGATGTCATGACATCGTACATGACATGTTGGTCCAGATGTTGAACTTCTTCAACCCAACATATTAAAACAACAGAGATGATTACATTATTTGTTTTACAAAATTAATGCCAATCCTAAGGAATTAACAGTTTGCATTAGAAGAAGTACAAGATGACAAGCCATGGTATTATGATATCAAGTGCTTTCTTCAGAGCCAGATTTACCCACCTGGGGCATCTGTGAAAGATAGAAAGACTTTAAGGAGATTATCAGGCAGTTTCTACCTCAACGGCGAAGTGCTGTACAAGAGAAATTTTGACATGGTTCTGCTCAGATGCGTGGATAGACACGAAGCAGACCTGTTAATGACTGAGGTCCATGAGGGTTCATTTGGTACTCATTCCAATGGACATGCCATGGCTAGAAAGATATTAAGAGCAGGCTACTATTGGCTGACAATGGAGTCTGACTGCTGCAAATATGTGAAGAAATGCCACAAGTGTCAGATCTATGCGGATAAGATTCATATTCCCCCGACACTTCTGAATGTGATCTCATCACCATGGCCTTTCTCCATGTGGGGAATTGACATGATTGGCATGATAGAGCCAAAAGCGTCGAACGATCACTGTTTTATTCTCGTAGCTATTGATTACTTCACCAAGTGGGTCGAAGCAGCGTCATATGCAAATGTGACCAAGCAGGTGGTTGTGAAGCTTATGAAGAATCAACTCATATGTCGTTATGGTGTGCCGGATAAGATCATTACTGACAATGGATCTAACTTGAACAACAAGATGATGAAAGAGCTGTGTAGCGAGTTCAAGATTGCACATCATAATTCTTCTCCTTACAGACCCAAGATGAATGGGGCTGTTGAAGCTGCTAATAAGAATATCAAGAAGATTGTCCAGAAGATGGTTGTTACGTACAAAGATTGGCATGAGAAAGAAGAGGTACACAGATCAGTTGTACCAGAACCCTTCCCCTCAATAGGAGAGCTTCCGGAAGAATATGTAATACTGAGTACATAGATAATGTAACTCAGATCACAAGACAAAACTGTCCTCTTAACTCAGATCACAAGACACAAGTGATATACCCAGTTGGTGGATTTTGTGCCTGACACCAACTTCTTTTTTCCACCACAGTTAGCTTGCTTCTGGTACATTCTCAACCCCAGGACTGTATTTCTCTCCCCCTTTTTAGCTAAACATTTGTAAAGGCACCCCTCACAAAACCAGATCCAGGCGCAACTTGCCCAAACCTTAACATACCCCATGATTCTGAGGGAATGGAGTATTTCTCTTGTGAGAAGAAGAGGGCTATTACATCCTTTAAATAGTCCAGCCCGTGCTTAGGAATTAACGGTAGGAATTAATGCTTGGTCAAGATTCATTAATGTCTGCTGAGAAACAGTCAGGGAATCACCAACAAAATCTCAGACTATCTTTGAATACCTTTTATAGCTCTTGACTGTTTCTTTTTCAAAACAGCAGTTCCAGTGCATGGAGACTATTCCATATATGCAGTCAGACACGTTGCACGCGATGTCTTAACATTCCACGCGGCTTTTTCCTGCATTCTGCCAGTATTCACCATTTCCCAAGGTTCCTGTCATACCTCCAATAGAGACTTGACATCTAGCACTGATACAGTCAAATTCCCACACTTCAGCAGATGGTTACTCCCCCTGTACCACACAGCTGTAGCCATCAGGCTTATTCTGATTTATCAGAATTTGACACATCACCTTCATAATTCCTACTGACTTTAAGATTCCGAAGGGATTAGCAGCATTGTCCAGGGCAATGTCATGACATCCGGTCTGACATTCTTCTGCTCACTCAGCCTTGACATACATCACAGCATCCTGATAACTGACAAGGTGCCATACCTAGTTATCTGAATACACAAAGACCACAAGCTTGATAATTACTTGCAGCTTCAAAGACAGAACTCCCCCTGTCATGGACACCCTACTCTCCTCTTGACACTTGGAGGTCACACATGAGCATATCCAACACCCCAAAGTTGGACCTTCACATACTTCCTGATTCAAAGAGAATCCAGACCACTTGATGAATGGAAAACATAAGACGCATCTTCATGTCTTCAAGAGCGCACCCTCTGTTCAACCCTTTTAGCTGAACACATTCACACTCTGTGTCAATCTCTCTTCTAACCAGAACAGAAGACCACTTCACAAGATGTTCTAACATCAGCTGGGACATCCTTCATAACAAGACAAGGCACACCATCTGATAGTCTTCAGATATCACTGAGTCACCGGGTTGATCAAGAAGAACCCAGACATACATTGGGACATATACATTTTCATCCCATTACAAGAGATACTCTTCCATAGATAGCTCAGAACTCCTACCACAAGCTCCAAGAGATGAATAGAAAACACCTCCTTTAGTCTTCAACTTACTACTTTTCTGCTCAAAAGTAATTTGTCTCAGACTTTCCTCAAGAATAATCAGCTACCATATGTGGATTATCTTGATTCTTCGAACTCACTTCTGAGATAGACCAAATGCCACTGGTTGATTACCTCCTTCATGAATCCTCATATGAAAAGGTCAAATGCTGCTTTTTGACCTCCCCAAGTTTATCAGACTTCTCCCAAAGATATTCTGACCTTCCAAGTGAGATTTGAACTTCAAGTTACATGTTAAACAAAGCTTAGGGTCTCTAAGACATGAACATGTAACATCTTCTCCAACCAGCAACTCCTAAGAACTGCAATGAGAACGATCCTTTTGAAGTACCCAATCTACAACTCTGTAGACCCTTCTATCTTAAGTTGATGTGCCACTTCACCAACTAAGAATCTGATGTTAAACCAAATGTCACAACATTGTGTTTAGACATCTAGCTGTTGAATTCAGCTCGTTCTTCTGCCACTTGAAAGAACTTCCTCCCTTCACAGAACAAGAGTTCAATGTTCTCATAGACTTGATTGTGGAACCAAGTTTGAGTAAACAACCTCCATCCTGCAGGTTTGTAGTTAAGTCATCCAAGCTCACACCTTGATGAATCCCTGCTTCTTCTCCAAAGACATCAGACACTCTGATGCATGAGTCTTCAGAAGGACCAGTTAGACACTAACCCTTCAGCTATACTAAGGATTCCACATCCTAAAGCAAGGTTGTTATATCAGCAAAGGATGAAGAAAGCCTTTTTCCCTTGTTTATGGCATGGAGGTTGTGCTCCCAGTAGAGGTGAAGATCCCATCAATGAGAGTCTTGATGGAAGACAAGTTGACTGATGCTGAATGGGTTCAAAGTCGTTATGACCAACTGAATTTGATAGAAGAGAAGAGATTGACTGCCATGTGCCATGGTCAGTTATATCAGCAAAGGATGAAGAAAGCCTTTGATAAGAAGGCCAAGCCTCGTGTGTTTCGAGAAGGTGACCTCGTGCTCAAGAAAGTCTTATCTTTTGCGCCCGATTCCAGGGGCAAGTGGACTCCAAACTATGAAGGTCCATATGTTGTTAAGAGAGCCTTTTCAGGCGGTGCTTTGATACTTACAACTATGGATGGGGAGGATTTCACTCGTCTTGTGAATTCAGATGCAGTCAAGAAATACTTCGCCTAAAAATAAAAACATAATAGCTCGCTAAGTTGAAAACCCGAAAGGGCGGCTTAGGTAAAAATGAGTGTCTCGGTGGATTGAAAACCCGAAAGGGCGATCCAGGAAAAAGTTAGAGACATAAAAAATGAATATGTATCCCGCTAGATTGAGTACCTCACCCTGGGGCAATCTAGGCAAAAATTAGGGAGTTGGCAAGTAACTGCATCCCGACAAGACTTTGTTCTACAAGCTGCCATCTGTCAAAAATTTCCGCTCAGTCATCGTCAACTGAAGCTTCAAATACATTGGATTCGGAGTTGGTGGAGAAATGGTCATTATGTTCAATGTAGCCCTTTTCTAATATATATCACCAATTTCAAATTTGTAAAGATCTATGGAGTCTCGCCATTTGCAGACTGCCATCCCATCAAATAAATTTGAGCATTTATCCAATTATTTGCACTCTTATTTGTTTCTGTTCAACAAATTTTTTGCATGTCTTAATTTAGAAATATCATTGTTTTAAATAAATAAAAAATTTCATAAATTGTTGTTAAACAAAGTGAACATTCACAATGACGAAAGGATATTTGGGACGTCTTTAGTGCTCTCCCAAAGATGGTAGGATTCCCAACAGGGTAAGACATTTGTTCATATTCCCATCATGCTTGTATCCTCTTTCTTCAAAGCCTGTTTGTGTTTTCCTCCCGAGTAGAGTGGTTGGTAAAGGTATTCATCCTTCTTTCCTTCAGCAGAGCAATGATCCTTCCTCCTCAGTAGATGTGATCTCTTCGGTAGTGCAGTATATGTGGTGGTGACCCTGGAAACTTCTGATTTGGTGGTTGTTCCCCATAGAGTTCCATCCTCCCCTCTGATAATTTCCCCAGTAAAGTTGCTTCTACGGCGGATTTCATCTGTGTGTTGATCCTGTCCCTGGCTGGAATGGCTGACGATCCTTCCCCCTGCAGATATCTTTGGTTCCTGGTAGATTGGATGTCCTCCCGTGGGCCTGGCTTTCTCTCTCGAGATGTAGTACTGGATGTTGGTTCATTGATTTGTGGACTTGTTTGTGTTAGATATGTCTGTTTTGTCAGCATTCATCATACATAAACCACGCATATACACATTAATTTTTAACATTCAAATATTCATGTCTCATTATTTTCCATAAATACCTTTTTTTATTGTCTCCTGCCATTGTTGTTTCTGTTTCCTCCCAACACATATATTAGGATGGAGTTCCCCCTGAGTTATATCCTCATAGGGATGAGTCTTGTTTCATCGCGCCTCTCTAGTTTGTTCCCAAGATTTGGCTTCTTGAGATTTTCCCTGCACTTCCCCGTAGTTTAGATGAATGATTGCTCAGTAACGAGTAATTGTCCATCTTTTCCCCGGCAGAGTCTGTGGCCTTCTACCCTCATACCGGTAGTTATAAGTCCTATTTCTGTGGTTTTCTACCCTTATACCGGTAGGTGTAAAGCCCATTTTTACCCCTCTACAGAGTTAACCTTATTTTGTTCATCCTAACCGATGGAGGTTACTCTTCCGTGGTTTTCTACCTAATATTGGTAGATGTAATCCCCTCTTTGACGGTTATCTTTATCCAATATTCGGTATTGATATTCCTTCACCTTTTTTAGTATGTATCCCAGTAACCGGTGATATATCTCCCGAATTGTTGCCTTTGTCAATGTATCCCCAGCGAGTCATCTTTCATTTTCCTTTTGTCGGCAATGATCGTTTCTCCCTTTGATTGGTCATCATTTTATACCTAGTATTTGGTATCCCGATGCCCTTTTCTGTCGGTCGATTTATCATTTATTAACCCAGTAACCGGTTGTGGATAATCTTCCATGCGAGTATGTTATCTACGTTCTGACGGTAATAGATAATATATCTCATGCGCTCTTTGGTCGAAGTCTTTTGCTCTTCCCCAGTCGAGTAAGATTCATATTCGTTTTTTTTGCGGAGTCGAATGCCCATCCTGTAATCGAGTTTGCTTTTTCAGCCCTCTTTTCAGATGATGAGTGTCTTGGAAATATTCCCCAATTCACGCTTGGTCGGTCACCTATTATATGCCCCGTAACCGGTATTCCTGGTGTTCCTTCCTTTTCTGCTCCCTATTATGACTTTTGGTCCCCTGTGGAGTCAGATTTCCTGAGTCGAAATATACCTTTTTAGGTCTTCCTCAGATGATTTTGAATGTCTGATATCTCTCATCGTCATACCGGTCTTAGATATTCATTCTCCCCGAGCATGTTGTTCTCTCACCCTTATAGCGGTGTTGCGATCACATGTCTCCTTGAGCTTATTACCCAGTAGCCGGTAATACCTCATCCTGTTGTTTCCTCAGATGAGTCCTGTTTGGGACATTTTTCAGCGAAGTCCCTTAATGGATTTCTCCCCGTCTGAGTCTGGATTTTTATCCGAAGTATCCTCTATGGATAATTTTGCTGTATTGCCATATTCCCCAATACATGCACCTTCGAGTCAGCTCGAGTCTTTCCATTGATTTATTTCCATGGAATTCTTCTCGTGTCTCTCACCGAACCTTAAGTCGTGACCTGCTCACGCGTTTTTTCCCCATTATAGTCCCCAGAGTCTCTGTCCCATGGAGTGTGTTACTCGTATGGATTGTCAGTTTCTCCTGATTTCTTTTCTCTTTGTGGACCCATATCACCATCGAGTATTTCCTTTTGCATATGTACATTTGCATCATGAGGTCTCTTAGGGACCAAAATTTGTCTCTTTATTTTTTATTTAAGCCCATTCTACCTCGTCGAGACGAAGATTTTAACCTTCACTTCTCCGACTAGAATGATCTTAGATAGGGGTATCTGTAAGACCCTAATTTTGACCCTAAGATTCCTCATGGCATCACAACATTTCATTTACATTGCCTCAAGGATCATAAGCATCTTGGCTCATTATCTTTGGGGTGGGATCTAATGTGAGTTGGTTTGAGATCACCAAGCATGCTTGAATTGTATTTTATTGCTTTTCTCATTTTTATTTACTAACCAAAAGCACAAAAATATGTCACTAACATCTCTTGTTTGTAGATTGAGTAGTCACAAGGTCTAGAAGCTTCTAGGAGATCCTATGTGCATTGATAGGGCCAATTGAAGATGAAAGCAAGCATGGAAATGGTTCCTAAAGCTCTCATCCATCAGATATGCCTCCCAAGTGTCTCAATTTATCATTTTGATCAAAGCAAATCAAGGGTTTGAGGCTTGTTTCCCAAGGAAATCCTAATTCATTTGTTCATCAATTGTGCCTTGCTCATGAAGCAACCTCAACCCATGGTCAAATACAATCAAGGGAAGTTCTTTAATTCATAATTTCATGCATATTTGAACTTATTTGAGACTCCTCAATCATCAATTCATCAAGATATGAGGTTTGGACTTGAGAAGTTGATCAGTCAATTCATCTGACTATTTTGAAATACACTGAGACCTAACGTTTTGTGTGTTTGTCAAAAGGAGATAACCCCAAGAGAAAAAATGTTCTTAAGGACTATATGAACAACTTTCATGTTCATCAAAAATTTATTTGAAGCTTGGAAGGTCATCATCCATTTCAAGACATTATAGGTCATTTTGACAGAAACCCTAATTTTGGGTCAACTTCCCAAGGACATAATCCTTCATTTTTTATGATTTTGAGGTGAGATAAAATGCATTGGAAAGCTTAAGATGTCTAATTCAAATGTGGTGTTGAGAAAAATTTCAAAATCTCAAAAGAAATACATGTGATAATGCAAAACATTATAGGTCACTTTGGACCAAATGCATTGAAATGTGAAAAAGTCCAACTTCAAGTGCCCATAACTTCTTCATAAAAAATCCAAATGATTCAAAATTTGAGTCCAAATTGATTTTATTGAAAAGATCTACAACTTTCATGTTGAATATGTTGTCTGTTAGAGCTTGTATCATTGAGACAGAAGGGCTTGAACTTTGGTCAATTTTGAAAATCTCACATATACATGTTTTGCACCCTACACTTCATGTCCAATTTTCATTAATTTCCAAGGCCCAAATGGATTTTTGATCAACATAACATTTGTTCCTTATGCAATAAGCTTTCCAACCATTACTCATGAGGTGGTGTTCCTATTTTTTACATGGCATTTTCGAAGACTTGAATGTTATAGTGCATTTTTGGAAAATCATTTCATTTGCCATGGATGAGCTAGTACAGTCCAATCTGCACGTCCATTTTGCTTGCCTCATGCATCAGCCTTCATTTCCAAGTGGAATTGGGCCCTCCATGTGCCTGTACAGGCCCATGCATGGAGGCCCTATTTGAAGGAGACTTGTGATCCAAAACGCAGCGGAAATTAAAATTTTCTCCTTTAGAGATCCTTACGAATGGTCATGATCAGTGATAGAATATTTACCTCTTGTGACGATTGAAACCTTTGGTGTAGATCTCTTGTGACGATCAAGACCTTTGATGCAGATCCACAGAGAGATCACGAACGTTAAACGATGACAACATCTCTACTCAGTCCACACGAACGAATTCCTTCAATCTCAGTGCTAGCTGGTACAAATGAAGGCTTTGAGTGAGAGAGAGAGAGAGAGAGAGAGAGAGAGAGAGAAAATGAAAATAATGCAACCGCAATGAATGCTTCTGCACAAGGGTTCTATTTATAGAACCACTTGTGTGGGCTTCAAGCTAAAAGGCCCACTTAAGTGTATTTTGGCCCATATCTTATAATATGCCCAAAATCACTTAAGCCCATGGTACCTTACCATATTTCGTATTCTACTTAAGTACATCGTACCTTACGATGTTCTACAACTCACTTAGGTGCACCGTACCTTACAGTGTTCCTTATTTACTCTATCTCTCATCAATCCGTCCTTTGTGTGTGACCCTGTAGGTTTTCGCGGCATTGGCAATTATATTAAATCATGTATTTAACATAATAAACAGTGAGCGGTATCTAGCAACACATCACTGCTACCCAAGACACGAAAATGTCATGTGATCTGACAAATCCTTCTATGATAATACTTATGTTTATAATTACCCTTTTGCCCTTATGTCTATATTGAACACAAGGCATAGACCGTGTCATCCTTGTCCAGTTCAATATTGGGCCATAGACATTTATCCTGTTACGCAGGATGGGCAAATTCCATCTAGGTCACTCATGTCCCTCAGCATGCTTCGTGGAGTACCCATCAACTGTCTTTATGGTTATCCAGTTATGGACAACGTTTGATCAGCAATAAAGCACTCGACTCTACATCTAAGGTCCATAGTGGTTTCAGGTCAAAGAGTGGTATACACCATTATCACCATGAGAATAACTTATGACACTTTGCATAACATTCTATATAGTATTCTTATAGCGGGTCAATCCAGTATAAATATTACTCTTAATATTCATACCTATGTTTAAGACTTGATAACTCTTTATCCATGATCCATGAGATGTGATCATCAGTCTATATACATAATAGTCGTAATGCTTTAATGTTATCCCACTTCACAATAAAGCTCGACTACGGATACTTTAAGAATAATTTCCTTATGTTTAATGTGATCTCATGATTAAGTCATACTTGATACATTAAACGGACTAGCTATTCTAGGGACTTTATTAAACAAACATAATAAATAAAATGCCTTTTATTATTAGTAAATAATTTGATACAACTACCAAAAGTATTGGCCTCTAGGGCTTACACCAACACTTTTCATTCATGCAAACTTTGAATCATGCATTTCAGATGCTTTCTCCTATAAATACCATGCTTATGCTCTTCATTTCTTCAACCTTAAGGCGCCCCAATTGTTGTTGAACTGAAATCTTATCCATCACTAAAGGAACTAATTCATTTTTCTTCAAATTTTTCAGATTTGAATTTTGATTTCATTGATCAATATTCAGATCTCAAAGTTCCAAAACCTTCTCTCCTTGATCCATAGTGTCTACTGTAAGCAAAAGCATCCAAAGTTTGTGACTCACAGCCTTACAAATCAAAGGTTTACTTCAACTGTTATTTGCTTCGAATCAGCTTGTATAGTGCTCTATTTTCATTGTTGTTGTGTGATCTGAAGTCCTCTGCATAGAGGCAAAATTTTTATGCTTTAAATTTTTGAAAATCATGAAGTTCATATGAACACCACAAAATTTCCACTTCTGATTTCTCTCAATAGAGAGATCTAGAATGGAATTGAGTGGTAAAGGGGTGATGTACATCACCCCAGCTCTCGATTGATGCCTGAATCGTGCCATTTGGTTACCATTTTTATTTCTGCAAATTTTGACTTGGCCGGAAGTTGGCCGGAGAAGACGGTGGCGATGGCCACCGTCTGGTCTCCAGATTCAATCAGATCCGTCCATTGCTTTTCCCAGATGCAATCCCATGCGTCCAATGTTATGACTCATTTAATGGCTCAGTGTGACGCGTTTGACTCGCGTGTATGGTGAGTGTGCGCTTCTTGGCCACGTGATGATCCACGTCAATTAATAAAAGATCATCCAACGCTCCACGTTTTTTCCTTTATTTCTATTTTCTGATTTTATTTTCATTTTATTATTTTAATTCCATTTCATTTTAAAAATTCATATCTCTCTCATAATTGGTCCAAAAATTATGGGACCAATTTCATTCTTCTCCTTTTAATTTCTACTTTCTAAAAATGATTTTTAATATTTATTATTTTTTCATTTGATATTTTTTAGTAATTTTCTCTTTCCTGGTTATTTTTAATTCATTTAAAATAGTTTTTGATATTCAAAAAATACAAAAATGTTTTTCTAGCCTCTTTGAATGATGATAGATCTATGAAAAATATTCTCATCAATTTATTAATTGATTTTAGATTTATTTGAGATTTTAATTCAATTAGGTTATTTTTATGCATTTTTAATTGATTTAAAATAGTTTCTGACTTTTAAAAATGCTGAAAATTTTTGTCAAACTTTGTTTGACCTTGTTGAACTTGGGATAATTCACTTGGACTTTTCAAAGTTGATTTGAAGTGAGTTTGAAGATTGACCTTTCTTTATTATTTTAATTCAAGTTTTATTTTAATATTAAAAAATGCCAAAAATATTTTATTTGTTTCTTGACTTCTGATTTTTATTTTGTTTCTGTTTTCTATTGTTTGACCTTGATCTTCTCTATCTTTGGTCAATACTTATTGATTAGTACATACCATTTCCATTAATGCACTTTATTTCTGCATCTTCTTCTTCTTCTTCTTTCTTTCTTCTCTTTGATCAATGAGTTAAAGATTGGTGGTTAGCATTGATTCATGAAGGCTTAATCTTCCTTGATTCAAATCTAATTCATCTTGATCATGGATCAAGTGAATGGCTTTGCATTAAGGATAGGTTGCTTCCTAAATCATGCAAAGAACCTAAATCAATACAAGATCATTTCTCATTTCTCTTTTTGGCATGGCAAGTTGTTGGAGTTTGATTCACTAATCAAGACCTCTAACTTGTGTTGTTGCCTACATTATTATTAACCGGCCTCAGATAGTTGTGACTTCTACGTAAGTCCAATTTTGATTGCTTAACATAGCACTAAATTTGCCTTATGGCACACTAACTATTAACACTAACCCTTAACCATTAACATTTACTTTTTGCTCTTTACATTTATGCAATTTACTATTCTTGTATATATTATTCATTTGCTTTTCCCCCTTTGCTCATTCGGGCACATGTTTATGTTAATGCAATTTGCCTTTTGCTCACTTGAGCACATAATTGTGTGTATATTATTGTGCTTGTGTTTTGTTTTGATTATTGTGGACCAAATGCAAAGAAGTGGACAAATGGACTTAGTTTCTAGGACATTCCCTATGCAAATTGGAGTAAAAGGACCTAAATGTTGAAGATGGATTAGAAGGACTAAACCTCTAAACTCAGTCTTGTCCATTCTTGATTTACTTCATAGAATTCTTTGATGTGTGTGCTTTTGTGCTAGGGGATCCTATGAGAGCTCAAATTGAAGAATCATTGCCATGTTCATCCAAAGTGAAAGATACAAGAGACATTGGGGATCTTCTAAGAGCTTGTTTGATTATGTTGATTGCTTGAGCTTACACTTATTTTGCTTGCATATTCCAAAGGATGGAAGCTACTTGGATCATCAATATGATCTCAAGAGAGGAACTCCATTTGTGGTCTTGTTTCTCATCCCTCATCTCTTGTATGATTAGGACTTTAGCCATTCTTCTTCTTCCCCCCACTCTAACCCAAGCCAAAACTTTTGTGCAAACATTTAACACTTCTTTTCAAACATTAGAAACCTAAGCCTTATGCTTTTGATTTTCAAACTTTTTCATAACACTTATTTTGAATTGAATCTTTAAGTCAACTTTGACCATATTTTGTAAATACTTTTCATTGGTAAATACAACTCATTCAAATACTTTTTGTGGTTTCAATGGCCACTCTCTTAATTAAAACTTTTCATAACCTTTAGCTATTAGGTTTGAGTTATCCTTGAGGAAGATATAATACTCACCTATATCCTTAGTGATGGACAATGAGTCTTCCATGCTTATTATAGGGTTAACCCCTCACTAGCATGGTGAAGCTATCCTCACATGGTGGATTTGTGGTTTTAGGTTGAGTCTTCTCCCTTGGATAACAAAAGACCTTAAGACTCTTTGACCAATCAATTCACCAACTAATTTTTGAGATTTTTACCCCGAACTACGAGGTTTTGATCCTAATCTTTTTTAAGATGGTACGTAGGCAATGGGTTTATCCATCCAAACACAAAATGTAAATAACTTGTATATTCTCTTCTCATCTCCTCAATCATGTTTGCACAAATAAATTTTCACAAAATACCAACCTTACAGCAAGTATGAAAAGGGCTCCCTAGGAGTACCTAGGATGTTTTGGGTGCTTAAAACCTTCACATTGCATAACCAACCCCCTTACCCCGATCTCTGACATTTTTACTAGTTTTTGATTCGTTAAAACTAATAGGTTTTTGTTCGCTTTCTAACCATTCCTTTGGATAAATAGAAGTGCGGTGGCGAATCGACTTCTATGGTTTACCTTGGATTTAGTCAATATCCCTAATGGTAACGAATACCCCGCTACAGGTAGAAAATGTTTGTTTGTTGGTCAATTTTAGCGAAATCTATATTGTATTAATTGACGAAAACACTGTTTTACCCAAAATAGATGAGGAGCGGACGTATATCATACATCGAATGGATTTACAAATCAACATTTGGAAAAACGTCACTTATCTCAACTCAATAATTGTGGCCGAAGCATTGTTTTGCATCATCTTAAGACAAGATGTCTTTCGTTTATGAAAAGGGTTTTTTGATCAATCGCACGGCGGCGAAAAAGAGTTTGATTGGTTGGATATATTTTTGGGTTTGAAAGACGAATATTTATGACTTGCAAGCTCTTACAACTTGGGTCTAATACTCGGGACTACGTCTGGACCTTTCACCCAGGTAATCTTTTTCTTTCAATTTTATTGAGAGAAGATGTTTGAATATTTACAAATATTTTTGAAGAGAAGACGAATACATAGGGCTTACAAGCTCTTACAACTTTGGCCTAATATTCGGGATTACGACTGGATATTCCACCCAGGTAATCTTTTTCTTCAGATTCGCTTATGAAAATGATTTGAATATTAGAGCGTTTTGAGGAGAAGACGAATACTTATGGCTTACAAGCTCTTACAACTTGGGCCTAATATTCGGGATTACGACTGGATATTCCATTCAGGTAATCTTTTTCTTCAGATTCACTTATAAAAATGATTTGAATATTGGAGCGTTTTGAAGAGAAGACGAATACTTATTGCTTACAAGCTCTTACAACTTGGGCCTAATATTTGGGATTACGACTGAATATTTCATCCAGGTAATCTTTTTCTTCAAATTTTATTGAGAAAAGAATTTGAATATTGGAGCGTTTTGAGGAGAAGACGAATACATATGACTTACAAGCTCTGACAACTTGGGCCTAATATTCGGGATTACGACTGGATATTTCATCCAGGTAATATGTTTCTTCGGATTTTAATGAGAAAAGATTTTGAATATTGGAGCGTTTTGAGGAGAAGACGAATACATATGACTTACAAGCTCTTACAACTTGCGCCTAATATTTGGGATTACGACTGGATATTCCATCCAGGGCAATCTTTTTCTTCAGATTTTATTTAAGAAAATGGTTTGAATAATATATTAAAATAATTAAATTACAGAGGTTTGAATTTATTAAAAGTTAAGTTGATGTTGCTTAAGAGCTCATTGTAAGAAGGCCCAAGAGTAAGCTACGGGATCGAAAGCCAACCGAAATCGAGAACAACCAAATTTAGCTCTAAGCTCACTTAGAGTGGATTCATGCATGAAACACTCTATAAGAAGTCAAACAACAAAATTTATGCGTCTAAACGATTTTCGAAAGTCAAATTAAATTTTAACTCCGAGATCGCAACGAAATAAAGTCAATGCAACAACCAAAATATTATTAAATAGTGTTACAATTTTTTATCAACTTAAAGTAATGAAAAAAATAGAAAGTTAAACACAACATGCACACATTATCCGCAATGAGCGCGCATTGTTATAAAATCGAAATAAATTAAAATGTGAAAACAATATTAACATATCATAAATATATACTTATAAAACTCAAAAGAGAACAAAAAGGTATATAAATATAAAAATAAAAACAGAAATGGTATATATGTATATAAAACAGTATATATTATAAAATTAAAACAAAGGAATTATATATTACAGTAAAAAAAAGTATATATATAAACTTGAAAAAAAAATGGAATTATATATTTATATAACTAAAAACAGATATATTATAAAATTAAAAAAAATTATATATTATAGCTAAAATAAAGTATTTATATAAACTAAAAACAAACAGAGGTGTGTATTATAATAAGACACTACACAAAAGAAAAGTATACATATAAAAATAAATGGAAGTATATATAACAAAAGATACTAACTAGTAAAAAAAATGGTATATATTATAACTAAGTTAAAAAATAAAATGATATATATTATAATTAAAAAAAAGTAGAGGTATATATTAATACTCAAAAACAAATATATATAATGTGCATAACAACAAGCTATATACATAAATATAAAACTAATACAACACCACTTTAAAAAATGAAAACAGTAATGATGTACATAGCATTTGAACCAAAAGCTGGGACATACACATGTGCTTATACATAAAGAATGAAGTCTTTGGATAATCTAAAGGAAATATATACACATGAACACTTAACTATCAAAATATATATATATATATATATATATATATATATATATATATATATATATATATATATATATGCATGTGAAAAACTCTCTACTGTCAACAAAGATAAAACAAAATAACTAAAAGTAAGAAGAAAAAACTGAAAGCAAACTAAAATAGAGAAGAAGAAAAGTGTTACCAACAATAGTACAACCACGACGGCGGTGCTTTCGTGGTGGTTCTAACACAAACGGTTTCTCGCGTGTGATGGAGGTAGTTGGATGGGTTCCACAACAACTTACGCCGGAGATGAATGAGCTCACTGTGGAGCTCTTATATTTGCAGCAAACTTTTTTCTTTTTCTTTTTGGGATATTTGGTTGAAATAGATGAAAAGAATGAAAGTATAATGTTTGGGTGTGGTAGCATGTAGTTGTGGATGAATGAAAAAGATGGGTTGGATTTGTATGGAGGAAGAGAGACCTGATAGAATAGATATATGGTTAGTGGAGATTCAACGAGAAAGAAGAAGAGTAAAAATCTTCTTCCAAGTTTTATTTTCTTTTTGGGTATAAAGTCACCACTTTTTCTTTTGAGATTTTTTGAAATCAAGTGTGTGCGCCGCCAGGAAGGATTTGTCTTCCTTCCCCCGGTCCCTCCCTTTCAGCAATGCACTTAGTATATATATGTACATGCTAGGTTTTAATTTTTTGTATTATTCCCCAATTTCCCTTGTAGATATTATTTAATGACAACATAAATTAAAACAAATTAATCAAATAAATTTCAAAAAAAAATTAAATAATCAAAATAAAGTTGAAATGAAATTATAAATAGTCCTATTTATTTACTCTAAATATTTTGATGAAAAAACTCAAAATGAATAAAAAGTGGGACGCAAAAGTGTCTGAAAAATTAAAATGAATACCCCAAAATGATCAACGTGAAATAAACTTCTCGAAAACATACAGGTTTTGATCAAATTTTTAAGTAAAAAATGACCGGTTAAAAGGCTCAGACTGATCAAAATGCGTCTGGAAAAAAAATTGAAGAAATAAAACGAGCACGCCAGGTCAAACTATGTGAACCGTAGATTAATAAAACTGACGTCTGCAAGCTCAATTTTAAAAAATTTCACTCGCTAATTTCACGTGCACTTGAGAATCAGTTTGACCGGTCTGTCTATAAATCCTAAAATTTATTTTGGTTGATATTTTAGGCATTATGCATGTTATGTTATGCAAATGATGCAAATGCTATGATAAATATATTGATTCAATGATTCCGGGTCAAAATTGGGGCATGACAGTTGCCCCTATTTAAGTATCTTTAACTAGAGAATATGAAGAATGTTAATCTTCATATGATCGCGGTGGGAGATAGTTAAATACTAAATATACCCTAATTTTGTCCCTAAATGCAGATAATATGAGATGCTATGAATGCATGAAGGACTTTTTATTTGGATTTGCTAGGGATATGATATGAGATGAACCCTAACTCGATGTTTTGTGATATATGAAGAATGAAAAATGGACCTGTGGGGGATGATGGAAACAAGTTATAACGATGGCCAACAGGAAACAAAAATGAAGGCGAAAACTTATTGGGGATAACAATCCTGCTGGAGGAAAGACAACGGAAAATATCCAAAGAGATTTTAACAACAGGGTCACACATGACCTGACAAACACCGGAATATTCAAATAATTTTCAACAACAGGTTCAAACATGACCTGAAAAACACCAAAATATTCAAAGAATTTTCAACAACGGGTTCAAACATGACCTAACAACACTTGACTATTCAAAGAGTGCTCAACTCACAGGTTCAAACATGATCTAGCAGCATTAGGGAACATACAAAGAAGATTTGAACAACAGGTTTATACATGACCTAATGACAGCTTGAATATTAAGGAAATTTTAGTCAACAGGTACATATATGACCTGACAACACTGGAAAAAAATCAAAGGATTCCACCAATAGGTTTATACATGACCTGACCATTGGAATCTTCAAAGAGTTTCAATAACAGGTTCAAACATGACCTGACAATGTTATGGGATATCAAAAGGTTCCATAAACAGGTTCAAACATGACCTGACAATACTGGAAAACATACAAAGAAAGTTCTATCAACGGGCTCATACATGACCTAACAGCATTGGAAAATTCAAAGTGTTTCAATAATAGGTGTAATACCTCAAAATTTTCCCCCCTCATTCATGCATTCATTTTTAGGTCATTTAACATTTCATATTGCATTTCATCATGTTAATCGGAATTAGATCCAAGAAGCTTGAATATCATCCAAGACACTTTGTGGGTCCTATCTGGGTGATCAGTCTACACAAGGGAATGGCTTGAGATACTTCCAACATGTTCAAATGGGGTCTATTCATCAGTCAAAACGTTAATCTTGACGGAGCAAAAGTTTGTTCATGAATTGTCATGCTCGCTAGGCGAAGCCCGCGCGTTTTAAAAAAAAAGGAAAAAAAAAATAATAATTAACTAAATAAATAAATAAATAAAATATAACAGAAAAATCTTGGACTTGGACCTCTCTCATTTGAGCCCACAAAGCCACGAAAATCAGGTTATAAATTCTGAAAATTCAGTAAAGGAAAAAGAAAGAAAGAGAGGGAGAATTGGTGAAAGCTGAAAACACTCTGAAGTTTCCTTGGAACAAAACCCTAGAGAGATTCTAACTAATTCAGAGGAACCTCTAGAGACTGAAGGGAACTCATCTGCAAAGAACCAATTCCCTCTCATATAAACCCTAAGATTGTTCTGCAAAGCCGACGGTGCAATTCAATTTCAATCGATCTCTCCAATCAGTAGGTATGTCATGTCTCGATGGGTAGATCCTTGCCCCTGACTTTGAGTTTGATACCCTTTTAATGCATTTGTTTGACAAGGGGTTTAGGCCTCCTACCCTTGGTTGCTTTTTGTGAGCTTTTTGTGAACTTTAATGGCCTAATTCATGTGATTCTCTGTTTGGTGCAACTCTTGATTGCACTCCATCTTGTTTCTCTAACCTGTTTGTTGAGTTTTTTTGTGAGGGCCCACACGAACCTTGAAGAGACAGCTTGCTTGGTATTCCCCTTTATTTGTGGGATACCATTTGGAGATTTATTCTGATTGCTTTGCTGACCTGTTTTCTTTGATGGTGCTAGCCTGAGAGATCTCTGGGTTTCTTATTTCTTTAGTTGCTGTTACTTCGGATCTTTATCCGTGTGGTAGATCTCTTGATCCCTGTTACATCTTTCCCGTATTTTACCGCTTTCTTAGCTGGAAGACCTCGATAGGAGGCAATGTTTTTGTGTGTTTACTTTTGTGCCTAAAGACCTCAAAGAAGAGGCACCAATGCTAAAGACCTCCCTGAAGAGGCAATTGACGGAAAAAAGGGATTAGTAATCAATCCCCCGTTATTCAGTGCGTCATTCTTTAAGATCACACTACGTGTCGATGCTTCAGAACAAAAGCCCAAGATCTTTTGTCTGGTCGGCCAGTGGAGAGGGTTCCACCTTTCTAAATCCCCACTTTTTTTCATAAGCTCACCCTGGCCAGGGTTAAGAGCTATGAGGTCTTACCCTCATTACCCATTTGATTTGCTCACCCTGACGTTCAATGTCAGTGGTTAAGAGCCCGTTTGATTACCTATTCCATGGATTGTTTGTCGAGGTTGATATGACCCCTCTTGACTAAAGCCCTACCCACGTATGTTTGAGCCCCCGTGGTGGCATTTTACTTTATGCATGTTTGTTTTGTATGGTGTGATCGTCTCCCCATAGGATTGCTAGGCTTCGTATAGTCTCTCGTTTGCATGTCAATTAAGGTAGCACTGTTCCTTCGTCTAGGACTTCCTTTTTTGCATGAGCATTCCTAAAACCCGAACAAACTCATTGATTTTTCTTCTCCTAAGAACACGTTAACTCCTTCTACTACAGGCGAGTAAGTCTCCAAAGGTCGAGCATCCGGTAGATTGCGTAGTAACGTCGTTCATCTAAAAAACAAAACCCTTAACCCGTAGTTAGCCGAACTACGGCTTGCTTTGATTCTCATTCCAGATGAGATACGTAGGCATAAGACGCGATGTCTTAGCGAGCACACTCCTCTTTAACCCATAGGCAGCCGAGCTACGAAGACTCTGATTCTCATATCCAGATGAGATACGTATGCAGTGGATGCGATATCCATGCGAGTCATTTTCTTTTGACCCCCTCTTTTAGCAAATAGTACATTAGATAAACCCACACCCTTTAGACAAGAACAACAAGAGTGGATCCCGTAGAGTACTACGAATGCGCAGGGGTGCTAATACATTCCCTTCGCATAATCGACTCCCGAACCCAAGATTTGGTTGCGAGACCTTGTCTTTTCCTTTCCTGTTTCCAGGTTTACTTCGAGCGTTTCCTTTCCCTCCTTTAGGATAAATAACGCACGTTGGCGACTCTTCTGTCATTTCTTTCTCGCCGGTTGTTTTTTCGCATTCCCTTTTTTAGGTTGCGACAGCTGGCGACTCTGCTGGGGACCCTGGTTTCCCTGAGCGAGTCCCTCCTAGCTTTTGTAGGTTGTTTGTTTATTGGGTGTTCATTCTTTTGTACAGTTATTTATTTTTCAGCATTTACCTGCTTCATTGCATTGTGTACATATCATTGTTGTATCTGTTGGCTCTGCTGTTGGTTTGTTTGTTTGTTGGGATGGGGTGTTCTATGAGAGATAAGCCCATTACTCAGGCTTGAGTGTACACACAGGTTTTAGAGTGGATAGTCATGAGGCTTGCGTGGCGTGTTGCTACGTTAAGTCGTTCATGAAGACCCACACCCAGACGAGGTTTCTTTTGAATATATTTTGTCCTATGGGTGTTCCATAACGACATGATGTTCCTCTAGAAATCGTCGACTCTGGTGACCATTTCCCGAGAACTCAGTCGAGGCCTCTCCTCCGAGACGTGATTATGTTAGCTCTGGTGGGCGCATTCTCGCTGATCAATCCGAGGACCCTGAGACTGGGAACTTGCTATTAGGATGTCCTGTTGAGGGGAGTCAGTGGAGGTCTTTTATCCCGTAATAATGCCAAACCTTCAGTGGTAAACGTATTATTCTCGACCGAAGGGCTGAAGTTGACGAACTTCTGTTCTTAGAACCTACCAGTGAGGGGCGGGCTAAATTCAGGAAACCTTAACCTCCAACCAACCCAGTTTTCTGGAGCAGAGCTTTGATCTTGTATTATATTCCTCAGTGGTTTTCTCTTCAGACAGTGCGACCCGTGACAGATGTTCAAGCGGATCTAGCAATCCTGATTCCCATGTCACTGCACTGCATCACATCGTTTTGCATTCACATCATTGCATCACATCATTTTGCATTCATATCATTTAACACATGTTTATCTATTCCCAGGGGTTCATATCTTCTTCTTGATTCTAGTCGGGGTTTTCTTCTTACACTGTTTATCAAATGTGAGACTGGAATCAAGGGGGTAGAATACCCTTTGGAATCGATAAACATGTCATTGCATTTACATACACATTAGCACGTCTTGCATAACAGGTACCGCCGCAGTGTTCTCAGTTGTTTGGTGTTCCACTAGCAGGATAGCTGACTCAGGCATTCACCGGTACGGTACCCGCAGAAACCACCAGAGAGCAATGGAAAGCCTACAAGCAGAGCTCGCCGAGATGAAGATCCGCATGAACCAATTCATGGATGTGGTTCAAGGGGTGGCTTAGGGACAGCAAGAGCTCAGGCAGATGATGCAGAGGAATCCCACCACTACTCAACCAGAGATGTTGACTGATCCTCCAGCTGAAGAGGTTAACGGACCCAGTGGACCGGGGCCTACCCCGATCCTACTTGTCAACTCCGGTCAGCAACCCGTCCATGATGACCAGGAGGATCAGTTCCCCTTGCTTCAGGAAGACTTTGGAATGAGTCATGGTATGGACCCTATGTTTCGGAGACTGGAAGAGAGGTTGAAGGCAGTGGAAGCACAGAATCCTCTGGGAGTAGACGTTGCTGACTTGGGATTGGTCCCAGGCGTGAGGGAGCCACCGAAATTCAAGGTCCCGATATTCGATAAATACAGCGGCAACTCTTGCCCGAAGACCCATGTGCAAGCCTACTTCCGTAAAATGGTTGCATACTCTGACGATGAAAAGTTGCTTATGTACTTTTTCCAGGATAGCCTAGCTGGGGCGTCCCTGGAATGGTATATGAGGCTGGACAGAGCCCACATCCACTGCTGGAGGGATTTGGCTGAGGCTTTCGTGAAGCAGTATCAGTATAATGCAGACATGGCTCCGGACAGAACTCAACTTCAGAATCTGTCTCTTAAAAGCAATGAGTGCTTCAGGGAATACGCTCAACACTGGAGGGAGACAGCTTCCCATGTTCAACCTCCTATGTTGGAGAAGGAAATGGCTAACATGTTCATGAACACTCTGCCCGGACCTTACTTGGAGCGCCTGGTGGGTTGCAATGCCTCCAACTTTGCTGATGTAGTCTCTACCGGAGAGAGGGTGGAGAATTACCTGAAGACATACGAGACCCAGAGTAGAGGTGGATCTTCATCAGGGGTGAAGAAGCCGTTCATTCAGGGACAGAAGAGGAGAGAAGGGGATGCAAGTGCCATATCTTATCAGAACAGGGGTAACCGGAGGAATGACTTTCAGAACTATCATCAGCAACCGTATGTTGCGGCTGTGACCATTCCAGCTGCAACACCACTACAACAACAACCACAATGTCAGCAGACTCGGTACCAGCAACAACAACCGGGAAACAGACCCGCCTATCAACAGAGGCAAAGGATGATGGACCGGTGTTTCGACACTCTTCCAATGTCGTACGCTCAGTTGCTTTCTAGTCTTCAACAACTACAACTTGTGCAGTTACGCACTCTGGCTCCTCCTGTTGGTAGGCTTCTGGTGGGTTACGACGCCAACGCTAGGTGTAGCTTCTACTCTGGAGCACCTGGCCACAATATTGAGAACTGCAAAGCTTTTAAGCACGTAGTTCAGGACCTCATAGATTCAAAGGCCATCGACCTTGCACCGGCTCCGAATGTCGTCAACAATCCCATGCCCCAGCATGGTGGTGCAAATGTTAATATGATGGAAGGGGAAGCCAGATCCGTCAAAGATACGTTGAAGCTGAAGACTCCGTTGTCGGATATCAAGGGATACTTGTTGAAGGCCGATGTTTTCCCCGGTTGTGGGAAGGGTTGTTTGGACTGTGCTACTCAGAGTGGAGGTTGTTTGAAGCTACGGCAGGGTATCCAGGTCTTGCTCGACAAAGGTATCCTCCAGGTTGAAGTTTTATCTGTCCAAGAGTCTGCGGAAAGGGTTGAGGGAGAAGTGTTTGAGATGCTACTGATGAATTCGCAGATGTTGTTCCTACTGATTCTGTGATCCATGATGATGTTGTCGCTGATATTCCAAACATGGCGTTTGATTCTGATGTACTTGCTGAACTTGATTCCGATGTTTCGGATGTGTGTACTTCAACACTTCAGACTCGTCAGGGGCCGATTACTTTCTCCAGTGCTGGTATCATTCAGTATGGCCAGGTCTCTGCGGTCAACGATGAAGATGGGGATAGCGACTGCGACATCGATAACTGGGTGCGTCCGAGGATCCCGGGTGAAGTCATTAACAATTGGTTTTCTGAGGAGATTGTCCAAGTCACTTTTCTGAAGGAGTAATTTTCTTTGTTTATTCATGCATATCCAAGTCTTACGTTCCGCTCAGGGCGTAATGACTCATTATAGGGCTCATCTATGTGGATACTTGTATTTTTTATCATAAATAAAGGACGTCTTTTTGCATTCAAATATTTTGTTCACTGTCTTTCTATTTTTGCAGTTTTTGAAAATCAAAAAATATTTGGCAATGTTTTGTTTAGTTTTTACTCTTTGTTCACACTCATAAGCACATACCATCGCTCATGTAGATGCACGTCACCGGATCCTATTGATAACGGTTCTTCTATGGCTCGCTTCGACTTTGAAAATCCAATCTTTCAAGCTGAAGAAGAGGGTGATGAAGATTGTGAACTCCCTGAAGAACTTACCAGGTTATTAAAACAGGAGGAAAGGGTCATTCAACCGCATCAAGAGTCTGTTGAAGTGATTAATCTCGGCACCGAGGACGTCAAGAGAGAGATCAAGATAGGGGTTGCTTTGGAAGATAATGTGAAGAAGGGGTTGATTGAATTGCTGCAAGAGTATGTTGACATCTTCGCCTGGTCTTATCAGGACATGACAGGGCTTGACACAGATATTGTGGTACACCGTTTGCCTCTCAAAGAAGGTTGTCCTCCGGTCAAGCGGAAGCTCAGAAGAACAAGACCAGAGATGGCTGTCAAGATAAAGGAAGAAGTGCAAAAACAATTGGATGCAGGGTTTCTAGCAGTCACAAATTATCCGCCATGGGTTGCAAATATCGTTCCAGTACCTAAGAAGGATGGAAAGGTACGGATGTGTGTTGACTACCGGGATCTGAACAGAGCTAGTCCTAAAGATGATTTCCCATTACCTCACATCGACGTTTTGGTGGATAACACAGCTCAGTTCTCGGTATTCTCCTTCGTGGATGGCTTTTCTGGCTATAATCAAATTAAGATGGCACCAGAAGACATGGAGAAGACAACATTCATAACCCCATGGGGCCTCTTCTGCTACAAGGTGATGCCGTTTGGTCTGAAAAATGCCAGAGCAACATATCAACGAGCTATGGTGACTCTTTTCCATGATATGATTCATCATGAAATCGAGGTTTATGTTGATGATATGATTGCCAAATCTCAGACGGAAGAAGAACATTTGGTGAATTTGCAGAAATTGTTTGAGCGTTTGAGAAAATTCAAGCTGAGGCTTAATCCGAACAAGTGTACTTTTGGGGTGAGATCTGGAAAATTACTGGGTTTTATTGTTAGTGAAAAAGGGATTGAGGTGGATCCGGCCAAAGTGAAAGCGATACAGGAAATGCCTGAGCCAAGAACAGAGAAACAAGTTTGTGGTTTCTTAGGGAGGTTGAACTACATTGCAAGGTTCATCTCTCACCTAACAGCCACGTGCGAGCCAATATTCAAATTGTTGAGAAAAGATCAGGCTATCAGGTGGAATGATGATTGCCAAAGGGCTTTCGAGAAGATAAAAGAGTATTTGTAGAATCCTCCTATCCTTATGCCTCCGGTCCCAGGGAGACCGCTGATTATGTATTTGATAGTACTAGACAATTCCATGGGTTGTGTTCTCGGTCAACACGACGAGACAGGTAGGAAAGAGCATGCCATCTACTACCTGAGTAAGAAATTCACAGATTGCGAGTCGAGATACTCGATGCTTGAAAAGACGTGTTGCGCACTTGCATGGGCTGCTAAGCGATTGAGACAATACATGTTGTCTCACACAACCTTATTGATCTCCAAGATGGATCCAGTCAAATACATATTCGAGAAGCCAGCTCTCATCGGAAGGGTTGCTCGTTGGCAAATGGTACTGACAGAGTACGATATCTAGTATACATCCCAGAAAGCCATCAAAGGGAGTATTTTGTCAGACTATCTTGCTCAGCAGCCGATTGATGATTATGAGCCGATGAAGTTTGATTTTCCAGATGAAGACATCATGTTCCTCAAGATGAAAGACTGTGATGAGCCAGTTGTTAAGGAGGGACCGGATCCAGATGAAAAGTGGACTTTGTTGTTTGATGGGGCTGTCAATACCAGAGGAAGTGGAATTGGTGTTGTCATTACTACCCCGAAAGGTGTCCACATGCCTTTCATCGCTTGTCTGACTTTTGAGTGCACCAATAATGAAGCTGAGTATGAAGCCTGTATTTTGGGTATTGAGCAAGCCATTGATTTGAGAATCAAGACTTTGGACATCTTCGGAGATTCAGCTCTAGTGATCAATCAAGTGAATGGTGATTGGAACACTCTCCAGCCTAATCTGGTCCCCTACAGAGATTACACGAGAAGACTGTTGACTTTCTTCACAACAGTAAAGCTGTATCATATACCTCGTGATGAGAACCAGATGGCAGATGCTCTTGCTACTCTGTCCTCTATGATCAAAGTGACTCGGTGGAACCACGCTCCCAGGATCGATGTGATGCGCCTCGACAGGGCCGCGTATGTGTTTGCTGCTGAACTGGTAGTTGACGACAAGCCCTGGTATCACGACATCAAGCGCTTTCTGAAGAATCAAGAGTACCCTGCAGGGGCATCCAACAATGATAGAAAGACTTTGAGAAGATTGGTAGGCAGTTTCTTCTTGAACAAAGACGATGTACTGTATAAGAGGAACTTCGACATGGTTTTGCTCAGATGCGTGGATAGACACGAAGCAGACATGTTAATGCAGGAAGTTCATGAAGGCTCCTTTGGTACTCATGTCGGCGGACATGCAATGGCTAAGAAATTATTGAGAGCGGGATATTACTGGATGACCATGGAATCTGATTGTTTCAAATATGCTCGGAAGTGTCATAAATGCCAGATTTATGCTGATAAGGTACATGTGTCGCCAAATCCTTTGAATGTGAAGTCTTCGCCGTGGCCTTTTGCTATGTGGGGCATCGATATGATTGGAAAGATTGAGCCGACCGCCTCCAATGGACATCGCTTCATCCTTGTTGCCATCGACTATTTCACCAAGTGGGTCGAAGCAGCATCGTTCGCGAATGTCACCACACATGTGGTTGCCCGTTTCATCAAGAAATAAATCATTTGTTGCTATGGGATTCCCGAAAGAATCATTACTAATAATGGTTCTAATCTCAACAACAAAATGATGAAGGAGTTGTGCCAGAACTTCAACATTCAGCATCACAATTCTTCCCCTTACCTCCCTAAGATGAACGGTGTTGTTGAGGCGGCAAATAAGGACATAAAGAAGATTGTGCAGAAGATGGTCGTTACGTACAGAGATTGGCATGAGCTGCTACCCTTCGCCTTGCATGGGTACCGTACTTCAATACGTACATCGACCAGGGCAACCCCTTACTCCCTTGTGTATGGTATGGAAGCAGTCCTACCTGTTGAAGTGGAGATTCCTTCTCTAAGAGTCCTGTTGGATGTCGAGTTAGACGAAGCTGAATGGATTCAGACAAGGTTCAATGAGTTGAGTCTTATCGAAGAGAAGCGAATGGCAGCCATTTGTCATGGGCAATTGTATCAGAGTCGGATGAAGAGAGCCTTTGATCAGAAAGTGCGTCCTTGATGCTTCCAGGTCGGAGATTTGGTGTTGAAAAGGATCCTTCCTCCTCAGACAGATCACAGGGGCAAGTGAACTCCTAACTATGATGGACCGTATATTATCACCACGGTTTTTGATGGTGGGGCCTTAATGCTTGCAACTATGGATGGTGAAAACTTCACTTCCCCTGTGAACTCAGACGCAGTTAAAAAATACTTCGCATAAAATAGACCCGTTGGACAGTAAAAAGAATAGTCCAGGCAAAAATGGGCATCCCGAAGAACCAAGAAAATGAAAAGGTTCGGGAAAAAATTAGGGATTAAAAATGAAAAGATCGTACACCCGGTAAGTAGAAAACCTGAAAAGGCAACTTAGGCAAAAATGGGTATCCTGGTGGATTGAAAACCCGAAAAGGGTGATCCAGGCAAAAGTTAGGGATTAAACGAATGACTGCGTTCTGAGTAGTTCTGAATCTCATCTCGTGTCAATGACTGGAAACTCTTGAAGGATAGGAAACAGTCCAATCACTCTTTTCAGAAAGCTGATCATCTGGAGGATCTTGAAGACGAGCAAGTCATAGCAGAATTGGAACCCAATAGAAATCCATTTCACATTGCCATTAGATTAATTTCTGTTTTTATCTTTTGTGCGATTACCTCTTTCCAGGGATTGCTTCCTGATGTAAATGCCTATTCAGAGGCCATTCAATCAATAAAATCATGTTATTAAGCATATCTCTTTTTTCTTTTTCATTTTACTGTTTTGTTTGCAAAAATGACGTCCGAATTTTTGATAAACATTGCATCATGAAACATAAGAGATTTACAGGTACATGCTTAATAAACATTTAAAATTGTTGTAAATGTTAAGTGCTTTAGATCGTCTATTCAGAACAGGTACCCTCGGGGCATTTTCTTAAGGTTCCCAGCCGATGATCGTGAATGTTTTCCCCCAATAGTTGGAATTTGGTATCTTATCCATGAAGAGCTGGTCCGAGCGTTGGAATCTTCAGTCCCCAGCAGGCTCTCACGACTGTACCTCCCCCAAGTGGTTGTTTCAGAATATACACTCCCTAGTAGAGTTGACAGTGCCAAATTGTATCTTCCCAGCAGAAGCGGCTGCTCCTCAGGGTTCGATGCCAGATCGATGATATCGACGCCAGATCCATGGTCTCTTTCCTTGAAGCAGAATCTCGGTACCGTATCGGTGTTTGCTTCCCCTACTAAGTCGTCTCTCTCGCAGATTATGGTTGCCAGAACCACTATCGCTTTCCCCAACAGCAGGTTTTCAGTGTCGTTTGCTCCCCAGTCAGAGTCTCGGTATTTCGTCATTGCTAGAACACCGTATGGCGGGTCATTTCCCCACAGAGTTCTTTGCCCTGTGCATCTCCAATAGCCTTGCCAGGGTCCAGAAGATGGTGATCATTTCCCCAGCAGATTCCCTTGCCTCGGCTTGGCATTCTACCCAGCATTTCGCATCCCTGCATGTAGAATCATATTGCATTGCATCCTCCCAAATCGCGTAGCATTTCCATTTTCATGGAGCATTACGCCATTGAAAAATTCAAACATACGCATGTAAGCATAAAACATTCTCGGTATCCCAACTGATAAGTCAGAAGTTGTTTCCAGTACTTAGACTAAAGATTGTTCATGACTTACCTCTATTATCCCCAGCAAGTGTCATTGGCCCATGCAACGCCTCTATTATCTTTCCCTATTTCTGCCGATGCTGACAGGCATGAAGTTTTTCCGGTATTCAGACCGAAGTGGCATTCAGGCCAATTTTCCGATGTTCAGATCGAAGAAGTTTCCGACATTCAGGTCGATGCAACTTGTGGCATTCAGGCCAGTTTCCGGTATTCAGACCGAAGTGGCATTCAGGCCAGTTTTCGGTATTCAGACCGAAGTGGCGTTCAGGCCAGTTTTCCGATGTTCAGATTGAAGAAGTTTCCGACGTTCAGGTCGATGCAACTTGCGGCATTCAGGCCAGTTTCCGGTATTCAGACCGAAGTGGCATTCAGGCCAGTTTCCGGTATTCAGACCGAAGTGGCATTCAGGCCAGTTTCCGGTATTTAGACCGAAGTGGCGTTCAGGCCAGTTCTCCGATGTTCAGATCGAAGAAGTTTCCGACATTCAGGTCGATGCAACTTGCGGCATTCAGGCTAGTTTTCCGATGTTCAGATCGAAGAAGTTTCCGACATTCAGGTCGATGCAACTTGCGGCATTCAGGCCAGTTTTCCGATGTTCAGATCGAAGAAGTTTCTGACGTTCAGGTCGATGAAACTTGTGGCATTCAGGCCAGTTTCCGGTATTCAGACCGAAGTGGCATTCAGGCCAATTCTCCGATATTCAGATTGAAGTGGCGTTCAGGCCAGTTTTCCGATGTTCAGATCGAAGAAGTTTCCGACATTCAGGTCGACGCAACTTGTGGTATTCAGGCCATCCTCTCGGTGTTCAGACCGATATTAATAATCTCATATCTTCTGATGTTCAGATCGAAGTCATTTCCAGTATTCAGACTGATGAGCGGCATTCAGGCCATGGTTATTTCTGTGTTACCATTTATTTTGGAATCCAGGTTAACATTCTTTTTCGGTATTCAGACTGACTCTCACCGTACCATACGGATTCTTCTTTCAAGACCACCTCTTTGCCGATTCTGACAGGCATTGTTACTTCACTTCACTTCAGTGCAAATTTTCGGGCTTTTATTGTATTCAATCCCTTGATACCTCGAAAGTGCGAAAGCCCCTGCTATCTTCTTTTCGGGTCTCCAGTTGATTGAATAGGGGCAGCTGTAATACCTCAAAATTTTCCCCACTCATTCATGCATTCATTTTTAGGTCATTTAACATTTCATATTGCATTTCATCATGTCAATCAGAATTAGATCCGAGAAGCTTGAATATCATGCAAGACACTTTGTGGGTCCTATCTGGGTGATCAGTCAACACAAGGGAATGGCTTGAGATACTTCCAACATGTTCAAATGGGGTCTATTCATCAGTCAAAACGTTAATCTTGAAGGAGCAAAAGTTTGTTCATGAACTTTCATGTTCGCTAGGCGAAGCCCACGCGTTTTCAAAAAAAAACAAAAATAAAGGAAAATAAAGGAAAATAAATAAAATAAATAAATAAATCAATAAAATATAACAGAAAAATCTTGGACTTGAACCTCTCTCATTTGAGCCCACAAAGCCACGAAAATCAGGTTATAAATTCTGAAATTTCAGTAAAGGAAAAAGAAAGAGAGAGAGGGAGAATTGGTGAAAGCTGAAAACACTCTAAAGTTTCCTTGGAACAAAACCCTAGAGAGATTCTAACTAATTCAGAGCAACCTCTAGAGACTGAAGGGAACTCATCTGCAAAGAACCAATTCCCTCTCATATAAACCCTAAGATTGTTCTGCAAAGTCAACGGTGCAATTCAATTTCAATCGATCTCTCCAATCAGTAGGTATGTCATGTCTCGATGTGTGGATCCTTGCCCCTGACTTTGAGTTTGATACCCTTTTAATGCATTTGTTTGACAAGGGGTTTAGGCCTCCTACCCTTGGTTGCTTTTTGTGAACTTTAATGGCCTGATTCATGTGATTCTCTGTTTGGTGCAACTCTTGATTGCACTCCATCTTGTTTCTCTAACCTGTTTGTTGATTTTTTTTGTGAGGACCCACACGAACCTTGAAGAGATAGCTTGCTTGGTATTCCCCTTTATTTGTGGGATACCATTTGGAGATTTATTCTGATTGCTTTGTTGATTTGTTTTATTTGATGGTGCTAGCCTGAGAGATCTCTGGGTTTCTTATTTCTTTAGTTGTTGTTACTTCGGATCTTTATCCGTGTGGTAGATCTCTTGATCCCTGTTACATATTTCCCGTATTTTACCGCTTTCTTAGCTGGAAGACTTCGATAGGAGGCAATGTTTTTGTGAGTTTACTTTTGTGCCTAAAGACCTCAAAGAAGAGACACCAATGCTAAAGACCTCTCTGAAGAGGCAATTGACGGATAAAAGGGATTAGTAATCAATCCCCCATTATTCAGTGCGTCGTTCTTTAAGATCACACTACGTGTCGATGCTTCAGAACAAAAGCCCAAGATCTTTTGTCCTGTCGGTCAGTGGAGAGGGTTCCACCTTTCTGAATCCCCACTTTTTGCCATAAGCTCACCCTGGCCAGGGCTAAGAGCTATGAGGTCTTATCCTCATTACCCTTTTGATCTGCTCACCCTGACGTTCAATGTCAGTGGTTAAGAGCCCGTTTGATTACCTATTCCATGGCTTGTTTGTCGAGGTTGATATGACCCCTCTTGACTAAAGCCCGACCCATGTATGTTTGAGCCCCCGTGGTGGCATTTTACTTTATGCATGTATGTTTTGTATGGTGTGATCGTCTCCCCATAGGATTGCTAGGCTTCGTATAGTCTCTCGTTTGCATGTCAATTAAGGTAGCATTGTTCCTTCGTCTAGGACTTCCTTTTTTGCATGAGCATTCCTAAAACCCGAACAAACTCATTGATTTTTCTTCTCCTAAGAACACGTTAACTCCTTCTACTACAGGCGAGTAAGTCTCCAAAGGTCGAGCATCCGGTAGATTGCGTAGTAACGTCGTTCATCTAAAAAACACAACCCTTAACCCGTAGTTAGCCGAACTACGGCTTGCTTTGATTCTCATTCCAGATGAGATACGTAGGCATAAGACGCGATGTCTTAGCGAGCACACTCCTCTTTAACCCATAGGCAGCCGAGCTACGAAGACTCTGATTCTCATATCCAGATGAGATACGTATGCAGTGGATGCGATATCCGTGCGAGCCATTTTCTTTTGACCCCCTCGTTTAGCAAATATTACATTAGATAAACCCACACCCTTTAGACAAGAACAACAAGAGTGGATGCCGTAGAGTACTACGGATGCGTAGGGGTGCTAATACCTTCCCTTCGCATAATCGACTCCCGAACCCAAGATTTGGTTGCAAGACCTTGTCTTTTCCTTTCCTTTTTCCAGGTTTACTTCGAGCGTTTCCTTTCCCTCCTTTAGGATAAATAACCCACGGTGGCGACTCTTCTGTCATTTCTTTCTCGCCGGTTGTTTTTTCGCATTCCCTTTTTTAGGTTGCGACAATAGGTTCAGACATGACCTGAGAATATTAGAAAACTAAGGAAGTTGTAATCAATAGGTTCATATGTGACCTCAACGTTTGGATATTCAAAGAAATTTTCACTCACAGGTTCAGGCATGACCTGACGACACCAGGGAAAAAATAAAACGGAGTTTTATCAACATGTTCATACATTACTTGACGAAATTGGAAAAAATCAAAGAAAGTATATCCACGGGTTCATGCATGACCTGGAAATTCTGGAGGATTCATAGAGGTTATAACAACATATTCATACGTGACCTGACAACACTAGAAAACCCAAACAAAACTTCAATAACAGGTTCATACATGACTTGGCAATATTGCAAAATTCAAAGAAAGTTTCATCAATAGGTTCATACATGACCAACCACTTTAGAATACATCTGATAGTTCTGGAGATTCCTCACAAAAAATTCATCCGATCAAAGATTTTGGAGATTCCTAACAGGGAATTTATGCAAAAACAAAGATAAACGGGAGTCTTCTTATAAGTAGATCATCCACGCAAAAGGATACAATGATTCTTTACAAAGAAATCAAATAGAACCAACATCATTGGAGTTTTCTAACACAAACAACCTCCAAGCTTCTGGGAATTCCTCAAGATGATGAATCATACATGACTCTCACGGAACCATCAGGAAAGACAGGGTAATCAAACTCTTTGTACGTGCCAATAACAATTGAACTTTGACCGTAAGTAATGGATTACAACTAGCTTTTAATGAATAAGTGCCAACAACAATTGGACTTTGACCGTAAACAATGGATTACAACCAGCTTTTAACGAATAGGTGCCAACAACAATTGGACTTTGACCGTAAGCAATGGATTACAACCAACTTTTAACGGGTAGGTGCCAACAACAATTGGACTTTGTCCGTAAGCAATGGATTCAACCAACTTTTAACGGATAGGTGCTAACAACAATTGGACTTTGATCGTAAGCAATGGATTACAACCAACTTTTAACAGATAGGTGCCAACAACAATTGGACTTTGACCGTAAGCAATTGATTACAACCAACTTTTAACGAATTTTTCCAACAACAATTGGACTTTGACCGTAAGCAATGGATTACAACCAGCTTTTAACGGACTGGTGCCAACAACAATTGGACTTTGACCGTAAGGAATGGATTATAACCAGCTTTTAACAGATTTTGCCAACAACAATTGCACTTTTATTGTAAGCTTTAGTAAATAATTACTGGCTACAAGGGAGTTTGCCAGCAACAATTGAACTTGAAATGATGTTGGGGCCAACCAAACTTCAGATACCAATCACGATTATATTTACAAACGGAGTGACAATGATACCAATGAAAATTGGGTTTAAAACAAGTTCTAATAACAACTAAACATGGAATAATGCCTAGTGACAACTGAATTTTAGGGGGCACCAATGCGCCTAGAAATAATGCTAGGGAATGGCGTAGGGGTTCTAGAAGTGCGTTAGAATAAAAATGACATGTCCGAGAATTCATCGGAGAGTAAAAGAAACAAATTCTAGAAATGCATCAGAATTACAAGTGATATTCTGGAAATATATCAGAATACAGACACATCCGGTAATACATCGAGGAAATTCTAGAAATACATCAGAATAAAAGATAGACATATTTGAGAATACATCAGATAGGTAGGCAAACATCTGGAAATACATCAGACAAGTTATGGAAATACATCAATAAACAAAGGAGTAATCCATAAATTCATCGGATAATCAAAAAAAGAATTGAACCTCATGGACAATTTTTTTGATAGGTGTCAACTGAGTTGGACTTGAAAATGACTGGGAAAACCAAATGATGGTTTAAGGGCACCAAAGACAAACTGGAATTAGAGGTCAAGGGATATAGGATCAACAACAAGACCTGGATCAGTGCATAATGAGCGCGAAGTACATTTCGGCTATGCATGATTTGAATTTGCTTTTATGCATGATATATGAATGATCATGATATGAAAATGATGACACTTGAGTAGTCTGGGAGTTTGTAAAGACTTTTTATTGAGATCATGATTCCTCAACACCGAGAACTCAACCAAATATTTTATGATTCTTGAGAATCAAATGAGAATTCTATCAAGCTTGACAACCACAACTTAGCCAATGGGATCCTGTTGGAGGATTAATGAATCGTGCTAGCATAATTTTTGGGCACTCGTCTCAAAATTAATACTTGTTGACGTATGGCAAAATTTCTTTGAGTAGTTTGAAAGCATGAAAGGGGTTTGCCCCTCTGTGGCTCATCTTTCCCTAGTCTGTTGGGTCTTTGGAAAATGTTCCCCTTGAAAGTGAGTTTGGAACAACTTGACATGAGATGATATCGGGATGGCTTGCCCCAATGTTTGAATACCACAGTGATCTGACCCTGATTAACCAAAACCTAGAATGGTAGACTTATGATTGATTGTCTTTGGATAGTTTGACTCAATGAGATTCTGAGGTGGCTTGCCCTAATATGAGTCTTGAAGCAAATTACTCTTGACTAGATGACCCTTAGGGTCATTGGCTCAGATTGACTGATACTCAAAGTGATTCTCCCCTGACTAGACTTCTTTCACTTTATCAAGAGAAGACGAATATATAGGGCTTACAAGGTCTTACAACTTGGGTCTAATATTCGGGATTACGACTGGATATTCCACCCAGGTAATCTTTTTCTTCAGATTCGCTTATGAAAATGATTTGAATATTAGAGCTTTTTGAAGAGAAGACGAATATATAGGGCTTACAAGGTCTTACAACTTGGGTCTAATATTCAGGATTACGACTGGATATTCCACCCAGGTAATCTTTTTCTTCAGATTCGCTTATGAAAATGATTTGAATCTTGGAGCGTTTTGAGGAGAAGACGAATACTTATGGCTTACAAGCTCTTACAACTTGGGCCTAATATTCGGGATTACGGCTGGATATTCCATCCAGGTAATCTTTTTCTTCGGATTCACTTATGAAAATGATTTGAATATTGGAGCGTTTTGAAGAGAAGACGAATACTTATTGCTTACAAGCTCTTACAACTTGGACCTAATATTCGAGATTACGACTGGATATTTCATTCAGGTAATCTTTTTCTTCAGATTTTAATGAGAAAAGAATTTGAATATTGGAGCGTTTTAAGGAGAAGACGAATACATATGACTTACAAGCTCTTACAACTTGGGCCTAATATTCGGGATTACGACTGGATATTTCATCCAGGTAATCTTTTTCTTCAGATTGTATTGAGAAAAAGATGTTTGAATATTTACAAATTTTTTAAGGAGAAAAGGAATACATAGGGCTTACAAGCTCTTACAAGTTGTGCCTAATATTCGGGATTACGACTGGATATTCCATCCAGGATAATCTTTTTCTTCATATTTTATTTAAGAAAATGGTTTGAATAATAAATTAAAATAATTAAATTACAGAGGTTTGAATTTATTAAAAGTTAAGTTGATGTTGCTTAAGAGCTCATTGTAAGAAGGCCCAAGAGTAAGCCACAGGATCGAAAGCCAACTGAAATCGAGAATAACCAAATTTAGCTCTAAGCTCACTTAGAGTGGCTTCATGCATGAATCACTCTATAAGAAGTTGAGCAACAAAATTTATTCGTCTAAACGATTTTCGAAAGTCAAATTAAATTTTAACTCCGAGATCGCATCGGAATAAAGTCAATGCAACAACCAAAATATTATTAAATAATATTACAATTTTTTATCAACTTAAAGTAATGAAAAAAATAGAAAGTTAAACACAACATGCACACATTATTCGCAATGAGTGCGCATTGTTATAAAATTGAAATAAATTAAAATGTGAAAACAATATTAACACATCATAAATATATACTTATAAAACTCAAAAGAGAACAAAAAGGTATATAAATATAAAAACAAAAACAGAAATGGTATAAATGTATATAAAACCGTATATATTAAAAAATTAAAACAAAGGAATTATACATTATAGTAAAAAAAAAGTATACATATAAACTTGAAAAAAATGGAAGTATATATTTATATAACTAAACACAGATATATTATAAATAAATAATATATATATATATATATATAATATATATATATATAATATATATATATATATATATATATATATATATATATATATATATATATATATATATATATATTATAGCTAAAATAAGGTATTTATATAAACTAAAAACAAACGGAGGTGTGTATTATAATAAGACACTACACACAAAAAAAGTATATATATAAAAGTAAATGGAAGTAGATATAACAAAAGATACTAACTAGTAAAAAACCAAATACTCAAAAACAAATTTATATAATGTGCATAATAGCAAGCTATATACATAAATATAAAACTAATACAACACCACTTTAAAAAATGAAAACAGTAATGATGTACATAGCATTTGAACCAAAAGCTGGGACATACACATGTGCTTATTCTTAAAGAATGAAGTCTTTGGGTAATCTAAAGGAAAGATATACACATGAACACTTAACTATATTATATATATAATATATATATATATATATATATATATATATATATATATATATATATATATATTATATTATATATATATATATTATATATATATATATATATATATATATATATATATATGAAAATTCTCTACTGTTAATAAAGATAAAACAAAATAACTAAAAGCAAGAAGAAAAAACTGAGAGCAAACTAAAATAGAGAAGAAGAAAAGTGTTACCAACAATAGTACAACCACGGCGGCAGTGCTTTCGTGGGTTCCACAACAACTTACGCCGGAGATGAATGAGCTCATTGTGGAGCTCTTATATTTGCAACAAACTTTTTTCTTTTTCTTTTTGGGATATTTGGTTGAAATAGATGAAAAGAATGAAAGTATAATGTTTGGGTGTGGTAGCTTGTAGTTGTGGAATAATGAAAAGATGGGTTGGATTTGTATGGAGGAAGAGAGACTTGATAGAATGGATATATGGTTATCGGAGATTCAACGAAAAAGAAGAAGAGTAAAAATCTTCTTCCAAGTTTTCTTTTCTCTTTGGGGATAAAGTCACCATTTTTTCTTTTGAGATTTTTTGAAATCAAGTGTGTGCGCTGCCCGGAAGGATTTATCTTCCTTCCCCGGGTCCCTCCCTTTCAGCAATGCACTTAGTATATATATGTACATGCTAGATTTTAATTTTTTGTATTATTCCCCAATTGCCCTTGTAGATATTATTTAATGACAACATAAATTAAAACAAATTAATCAAATAAATTTCAAACAAAATTAAATAATCAAAATAAAGTTGAAATGAAATTATAAATAGTCCTATTTATTTACTCTAAATATTTTGATGAAAAAACTCAAAATGAATAAAAAGTCGAACGCAAAAGTGTCTAAAACATTAATATGAATACACCAAAATGATCAATGTGAAATAAACTTCTCGAAAACATACAGGTTTTGATCAAATTTTTAAATAAAAAATAACCGGTTAAAAGGCTCAGACTGATCAAGTTGCGTCTGGAAAAAAAGTCGAAAAATAAAACTAGCACGCCAGGTCAAACTATGTGAACCGTAAATTAATAAAACTGACGTCTGCAAGCTCAATTTTAAAAAATTTCTCTCGCTAATTTCACGTGCACTTCAGAATCAGTTTGATCGGTCTGTTTGTAAATCCTAAAATTTATTTTGGTTGATATTTTAGGCATTATGCATGTTATGTTATGCAAATGATGCGAATGCTATGATAAATATATTGATTCAATGATTCCGGGTCAAAATTGGGGCATGACACCTGCCACTCAGTTTTCTCCTGACATGCCTGCCGGATCCCCTTGGGGAATGCCGCCCAACTTGGTGCCAGAAGGTTTTGTACCTACTTTTGCTTCCATGTCGGCATCTAGCCTGGTCATGTCTGTTCCACCTCCAGTTTTTCACACTCTGCCTCGTGTTGAGGACACCATCTACCATTCCGAGCCGTATGAGGGTACGGATGTTTATGAGAAGATGGACGAGATGAAAGACCAATTTCTTGAGCTGCAAAAGGAGTTGACATGGTACTTCAAACAATACAAATTTATTGAATGAAAGTGAAACGGTTAGGAGCATGGCTAGCTAAGAGTGAGCTTGCTTCTCCAAGTCACATGTGGACACAAAACAACAAATGAGTTAGCATGAGATAAAGTCGAATGAATGAGAATGATGCAATATTATGTAAGTACATGCGAAGGTTAGAATCGATTCAAAAGGTAATGGATTAATCCACGAAAAAAAATCAAGGATCTATCCCATGATCAAGGAAAATGAAACTAAGCATACAAAGTATTCATTACCTAAATTGAAATGGGATTTTCAATTTAATCAAAATGATCATAAACCAAAGAAACGATTAAAAGGACAATTAAAGTGATTATTAATTCTAAAAAAATAAAATATATCTAAGCATGAATTAAGAATCAAAGTTGATCAAATGAGAAATTAGCAATCTAAATTCAAGAATTGAATCTAATGACTATGATTATACAAAACAAACACACAATAGTCCAATCTAATGGAAATTTAACCTTAGTTCTAATCATGGAGAAATCAACACTAACCATTAAGCATTAAATCTTGAATTAAATCAACAAAATGAAAATCATGAATTAGGATCACAATTAATCAAATAGAGAATTACCAATCTACATTCAAGAATGGAACCTAACAACTACGGTTATACAAATCAAACTGAGTGGGACTTAACCTAATGGGAGAGTCGTGGCAAAATCAACAATTAACCATATTAATCGAGGAAAAATCAACGAAAAGAATTCAACCTAATGACTAACTATTCTAATCATGACATGGTTAAACTAATGTTGAATTAGTTCTAACAAAAAACCTAAAATCAAGATCAAGACAAACACCTACTTTCTATTCTAATCATCTTATCCTAATTAAACATGATTATTCTAACTCAATCTAGCTGTCAATCTAACTAAAAAAATGAATTGAATCAAAATCTAAAATTCAAAAAAATTAACTCATCCTAACCAGGTTAAACTAATCCTCATCAAGATTGCTAACATAAAATTGGGATTAAAATAAATTAAAATGAAACTTTAATCAAGGGTTAAGAGGAGATTAAGTAGCAACATGGGCCTGGAGTGAGGTCAGTAGGCCAATTGAAAGGAAGTATGCCGAAAACAAAAAGGCTTAGGCCCAAGGCCCGTTTTGAACATCCTCTAGATGATCCACCGTGTGTGACCGTGTTCTGCCCAAAATCAACCACAGCGAAACCTAAACGATAACGCCACCTTGTCGTTGTCGCTCAAACATCTCCGATCGAAGCTCCATTTCATGTCACCTAATCGAACCCCCAAAGAAAGACGTTCAGGATAAAAACTCCATGAATGCAATTCCGGAATTTTACTTCTTCTGAACGAAATCAAGTCGCGCTCCGAGTCAATGCACGATGGATCTAGGTCGAAAATGGATACGTTCTTCCGCGACGCAATAACCTTACTCACAAAGTCTTAGGCTTCAACCTCGTGCACAAACATAGGCAAGCGAAGAAGGCCAATCCGAACAGTGGCGAAAACTCAAGACAAATTTGAATCGGCATCGAAGGAACTCGTTCATACTTCAAGAACCAGAATCAATTCGAGCGTGAAGGACATGCCTGAATCATGATGCGTGCGTTGTATCATGATGTAAAATGGAAGATGATTCCTGAGCTCTTATGGTGCGTTGTGTTGTGCATTTCGATGCGTCATCATGAGGAGTAGAGGTGGAGGTGTGCGTTATAGAATTGCGACAAAGACGTTGCGGCATCTACGGTTGCGAATCGACTGAGATAATGATGAAGCCTCCATTTGAGCCGATGTGACTCGCTTCTTCCAGGTATGCTCTTCTTCCGATTTCTTTTGGATTCTATTTTTGCTTTTCAACCCTTCATATGCGCGCTTCCGTTTCCGTTACATCTTGGCTTCCATTTGAGACGGAATTTCAACCTTCGTTTGCAGGTTCTTGCCATGAAGAGAATCTAGGTTGAAGAAACGGTTATGTCACGATGAGGTTTCAACTATTGGAAGCGGTTGAGGATTGAAGGCTGAGAAATCGGTTGAAGGTGATGGAGAATCGAATTGGAGCTTGGTTGAGGGTGAAGCCGTGTGAAGAGAAGGGTGAAGTTGTTAGGGTGAGTTTTGGGGTTGTGATGGAGATGGAAGAAAAAGCCCCCCCTGGTGAAGAATCAGTTATCAGTTATATGGAGGTTGTTGAAGTTGTGGAGGTTATGGTTTAGTTAGGAGTTAGTTAGATTCAATGACGGTTGGCGACAGTTTGCGACAGTTGGCGACAGTTGGTGATAGTTGGCGACAGTTGGCGACAGTTGGAATTCGGTTCGAGTTGGTTTCGACAGTTGCTGTTAATCGTGGGCAGTTATGGCACTTGGCAGGTTAGTTACCGAGTCGGTTCTCATATGAAGTTAGTCATGGTTTCAGTGAGTGTTTCCAGTTCTCTATTATGCTATGCTTCTGTTTTGCCTCCTTCTTTCCACTGTTATGTTGTGGATTCAAATGGCTTAATGTTGGAAAAGGTTGATGTATATTTGTGTTTTTGCAGGCTAACGGTTTACGGTCTTTGTTACGGATCTATGGTCGGCATGTTGTAAGGCTTGCATTGGATTAGATTATGTTGGAGGTGATGAAAGCATAACTTTGAATTGAGTTATGATGAGGGAAGTTAGAAGCAGTTTTGAAATTGTTATTATTTTTTTTCATGAAATTTGCAGGTCAAATGGGTTTGTTTGAAGCGTATGATCCTTCCAACTGCATGAATGAGTCCACAATGGAAGGTGCGACAATGACAGTTGGTTCACCCAAGTTAAGCAAATCTTGAGGAGATTATTCAGTGGGTACACTTGCCACACTAGCTCTCAAAACCTTTCTGCTGGTGTAAGACCCCAATTTTGGCCCTAAGATCCCTCATGGCATCATAACATTGCATTTGCAAAGCCTCAAGGATCATAAGCATCTTGGTTCCCCTTGCCTTAGGGTGGGACCTCTTGTGAGTGGTTTAAGATCACCAAGCATGCTTGAATTGTATATTATTGCTTTTCTCATTTCATTCACTAACTAAAAGCACAAAAGTATGTCACTAACATTTCTTGTTTGTAGCTTGAGCAATCACCAGGCCCAAAGCTTCTAGGAAATCATTGGTATAAAGATATAGCCAAGAGAAGATGAAGGAAAGCATGGCAATGGTTCCCAAATCTCTCATCCCTAAAATATGCCTCCTTAGCATCTCAATTCATCATTTTGATCAAAGCAAGTCAAAGGGTTTGAGGTTTGTGTCCCAAAGAGCCCTAATTCATCTGTGTACCAAGTGCGCCTTGCTCATGAAGCAACCTCAGCCCATGGTCAAATACAATCAAGGGAAGTTCTTTAATTCATAATTTCATGCATATTTGAACTTATTTGAGTGTCCTCAATCATCAATTCATCAAGATATGAGTTGTGGACTTGAGAAGTTGATCAGTCAATTCATCTGACTATTTTGAAATACACTGAGACCTAACTTTTTGTGTGTTGGTCAACTGTAGATGACCTCAAGAGAAAATATGTTCTTACGAACAACACGAACAACTTTCATGTTCATCAAAAATTGATTTGAAGCTTGGAAGGTCATCATCCATTCCAAAACATTATAGGTCATTTTGACTGTAACCCTAATTTTGGGTCAAATTCCCAAGAACATAACTCATTCATTTTTATGATTTTTGAGGTGGGATCAAATGCATTGGAAATCTTAAGATGTATGCTCCAAATGTTATGTTGAACAAAATTTCAAAGTCTCAAAATAAATACATGTGATAATGCAAAACATTATAGGTCACTTTGGACCAAATGCATTGAAAGGCAAAAAAGTCCAATTTCAAGTGCCCATAACTTCTTCATCAAAAATCCAAATGATGCAAAATTTAAGTCCATCTTTATTTTATTGAAAAGATCTACAACTTTGGTGTTGGAGGTTTTTCTATTAGAGGCTTGTATCATCAAAACATAAAGGCTTGAAGTTGGTTCATTTTGACAAAATTCTCAAAGGCATGTTTTACACTATGAACTTCATGGCCTGTTTTCATAAATTTCCACACTTCAAATGAGTTTTTGTCCAACATAACATTTGTTCCTCGTGTCAAGATCTTTCCAACCATTACCCATATGCTTATGTTTGGATTTTCTAATTGACATTTTCGAAGAGATGAAGTTTTAGGCACAATTATGCAATTCATGATGAAACTTCATGCACAAGCCATTGCCTTGCAAATCACACGTCCAAACCTCCTCCACACAAGCTCAACATCCATTTGCACCAGGTTTTGGGCCTCACATGCGCCTGTACAGGCCCATGCATGGAGGACCCAATTCTCATGCACACGAATTCTTCATGACTTTGCATCAGCTTCATCTATAAATAGAAGGCCTTGCTCACTTCAAATGGTAACCTGAAGGCGCCTGAACCCCTGAAGAATTGATTCCCCAACCTCTCACTAAAGGAAGAATCCCAATTTTCTCTCAAATTTCAGATCTAAATTTTGATCTCCTCGATTGAAATTCCAGATCTAAAGTTCCTTAGCCTTCATCCACTTCATCCAGAGATCATACTGCAAGTTTGAACATCAAGAATTCGTGCTCCTAAGTTCTCCAGTTCAAAGGTTTACTTCAAACTTTGATCTCTTCGAATCTCATTATACATTGCTTATTTCTTGCTATTGTTGTGTTGTCTGAAGTCCTCTTCATAGAGGCAATTGTTCTGAGCATTAAATTGTTGAAATCCATGAAGTTCAGCATGAACACCATACTTTTCTCATTCTGATTTCTCTTACTATAGGGATTTAGAAGAGAAACTAATGGTACAGGGGTGATGTACATCACCCCAGCTTTCCAATGATATGAGGATCACCCATTTTTGTTAAGAATTTTGAACCTGCAACTTTGGTCGGAATCTTCATGCTCGCCGGAGAAGACGGTGGTGTACACCACCGTCCACCATGCCAGATTGAATATGGGTCGTTGCTTGTGATTTCCAGATTGAATCCATGCCTTCCATTGTTATGACTTTTGATAATGTTGTGTGTGTCTCATTTGACCAAGGCCTATGGTACGCGCGCGTCTCCCCACCTTTGGATGTGCCAGCTCAATTAATGAGCTTAGATCTGACGCCTCTCCTTTTTTTCTATTTTCTTAATTGCTGTTTTATTTTCTTTAATTCCTTTTTATTTCAAAAATTCATAACTCTTTCATTTTAATTCCAAAAAATATGGGACCAATTGCATTATTTCTCTTTTTAATCCTAGTTTCTAAAAATGATTTTTAATATTTTTTATTTCATCATTTGATATTTTTTGTGAATTTTCTCTTTTCTGGTTATTTATAATTGATTTTAAATAGTTTTTGATATTCAAAAAATACAAAAATATTTTCTCAACCTCTTTGAATGATGATGGATCTATGAAAAATATTCTCATCAATTTTTTTATTGATTTGAGATTTATTTGAGATTTTAGTTGAATTAGGTTATTTTTCTTCATTTTTAATTGATTAAAAATAGTTTCTGACTTTTAAAAATGCTGAAATTTTTTGTCAAACTTTGTTTGACCTTGTTGAACTTGGGATAAATCACTTGGACTTTTCAAAGTTGATTTGAAGTGATTTTGAAGTTTGACCTTTCTTTAATATTTTAATTCATGTTTATTTTTAAATATTAAAAATGCTAAAAATACTTTGTTCATTTCTTAACTTCCAATCTTCATCCCACTTCTGTTTGTGATTGTTTGACCATGATCCTCAATGTCATTGGTCAACACTTGTGGATTGGTACATTCCATTTCATTTAATGCACTTTGTTCTTTTATTCTTGTAAGACCCCAATTTTGGCCCTAAGATCCCTCATGGCATCATAACATTTCATTTGCATAGCCTCAAGGATCATAAGCATATTGGTTCCCTTTACCTTTGGGTGGGACCTCCTGTGAGGTGGTTTGAGATCACCAAGCATGCTTGAATTGTATATCATTTGCTTTTCTCATTTTTATTTACTAACCAAAAGCACAAAAATATGTCACTAACATCTTTTGTTTGTAGCTTGAGCAATTACAAGGTCCAAAGCTTCTAGGTGATCATTGGTACAAAGGCATGGTCAAGAGGAGATGATAGCAAGCATGGTAATGGTTCCCAAAGCTCTCATCCATCAAATATGCCTCCCTAGTACCTCAATGCATCATTTTGATCAAAGCAAGTCAAAGGGCTTGAGGTCTGGTTCTTCAAGGAAACCCTAATTCATCTGTGCACCACAATGCCTTGCTCATGAAGCAACCTCAGCCCATGGTCAAATATAATCAAGGGAGGTTCTTTAACTATTCATTTCATGCATATTTGAACTTATTTGAGTGTCCTCAACCATCAATTCATCAAGATATGGGTTGTGGACTTGAGAAGTTGATCAGTCAATTCATCTGACTATTTCGAAATGCACTGAGACCTAACTTTTGATGCGTTGGTCAAATGGAGATGATTCCAAAAGAAAACGTGTTCTTAAGGACAATATGAACAACTTCCATGTTCATCAAAATTTGATTTGAAGCTTGGAAGGTCATCATCCATTCCAAAACATTATAGGTCATTTTGACTGAAATCCTAATTTTGGGTCAACTTCCCAAGGACACAACTCATTCATTTTTTATGATTTTGAGGTGGGATCAAATTAATTGGAAAGCTTAAGCTGTCTAATTCAAATGTTATGTTGAACAAAATTTCAAAATTGCAAAGGAAATACATGTGATAATGCAAGACATTATAGGTCCTTTTTGACCAAATGCATTGAAAGTCAAAAATGTCCAACTTCAAGTGCCCATAACTCTCTCATAAAAAATCCAAATGATGCCAAATTTAAGTCTATTTTGATTGTATTGAACAGATCTACAACTTTGATGTTGAAGGTTTTTCCATTTGAGTCTTGCATCATCAAAACAGAGGGGCTTGAAAATTGGCCAATTTTAGAAACCTTGCCTTGACATGTCATGCACCTTGCACTTTAAACTCAAATTTCATAAATTTCCAAACTTAAAATGGATTTTTGCCCAACATAACAATTGTTCCTTACATCAAGACCTTTCCAACCATTACTCACATGATCATGTTTGGATTTTTTCATTGGGACTTTCGAAGAGATGAATGTTTAGGTACAAATGAGGAATTCACTTGAAATCTTGGTACATAAGCAATTGCCTTGCAAGTCACACGTCCAATTTCATTTGGCTGATGCTCAGAATCCATTTGGCATTGTTTTTGGGCCTTGTGCATGATCATGCAAGCCCATGCAATGAAGCTCCACATGCCATGCACACGGATTGATCACATTCTCCTTGCCACTTCCTCTATAAATAGAGACCTCATTCCATTCATTTCACACACCTGATTTAACCTGAAATGCTGCAGAAAGCTCTCCATAGCCATCACTAAAGAAGCAATTCCATTTTTCTCAAATTTTTCAGATCTAAAATTCAACTTCATCTGGTTGAATTCTTAGATCTAATGCTTCTAAACCTTTATCATCCATCTCATTGAACTTCTGTTTTGGTAAAGCAAGCAAAGAATCAAGTCCAATTCTCCAGAAATCAAGCTTACTCTTCAACTGGTATTTTCTTCGAATCTCTCATTTCTGTGATCTATTTGCTTGGCCAAAATGTTTTCTGAAGTCCTCACTTGAGAGGCAAGCTAGTGGTAGCTTCAATTTTGCTTTTCCTTGATCTGCATTTTGCATACCTGAATCTTCCACCTCAGATTTCTCCATTTATAGGAATCTTGAGTGTGATTCAAGGTTACAGGGGGGATGTACATCACCCCCGCTTCATTTTGGTATAAGGATCGTGCATTTTCATTAAGGTTTGAAAACCTGCAAAATTGACCGGAATCTGGAGGCTCACCGGAGAAGAAGGTGGCTCCGGTGGCCGCCTATTGCCAGTTTGAATTTTGGCCATTGGATGTGTTTCCCAGATCGAATCCTGACTGTTGCTTATTATGACTTTTCTTTGGTTTCCATGTGATTGCATTGACCGTGGATTACCATGAGCGCGCGCCTCTGGATCCTTGGATCTGCCAGCTCAATTAATGAGCTCAGATCCAAGGGCTCTCGTTTTTTCCAATTTCTAATTTCTGTTTTTATTTTCTTAAATTCCATTTTATTTCAAAAATCAATATCTCTTTCATTTTTAATCCAAAAATTATGGGACCAATTGCATTATTTCCCAAATAATTTCTAGTTTCTATTTCTGATTTTTAATATTTTTTATTTTGTCATTTGATATTTTTTGTGAATTTTCTCTTTCGTGGTTATTTTTAATTCATTTTAAATAGTTTTTCATATTCAAAAAATACAAAAATATTTTCCTAACCTATTTGAATGATGATGGATCTATGAAAAATATCCTCATCAATTTTTAAATTGATTTGAGATTTATTTGAGATTTTAGTTCAATTAGGTTATTTTTATTCATTTTTAATTGATTAAAAATAGTTTCTGACTTTTAAAAATGCTGAAATTTTTTGTCAAACTTTGTTTGACCTTGTTGAACTTAGGATAAATTACTTGGACCTTTCAAGGTTGATTTGAAGTGATTTTGAAGTTTGACATTTCTTTTATTTTTAATTCAAGTTTAATTTTAAATATTAAAAAATGCCAAAAATAGTTTATTCATTTCTTGACTCCCAATCTTCATCTCACTTTTGTTTTTGATTGTTTGACCTTGACTTTCAATGTCATTGGTAAACATATGAGGATTGGTACATTGTATTTCATTTAATGCACTTTAATTTTGCCATTTCCATTTCTCTTATCCATCTTCTCCTTCTTCTTCTTCTACTTCTTTTCTTCTTGATCAATGAGTTGAAGGTTGATAAGTTAGCATTGGTTAGGGAGACTTAATCTTCCTTGATTCAAATATAATTCATCTTGATTAATTGATCAAGTGAATGGTTTTGCATTAAGGATAGGTTGTTTTCTAAATCATGCAAAAGGCTTAAACCAATACAAGATCAATTCTCATTTTATTTTTGGCATGGCAAGTTGTTGGGACTTGGTTCACTAATCAAGACTCCTAACTTGTGTTTGTTGCCTAGATTATTATTGACCGGCCTTAGATAGTTGCGACTTCTACATAAGTCCAATTACGATTGCTTAACATAGCGCTAAATTTGCCTTATGGCACACTAACTACTAACACTAACTATTGACAATTAACATCTACTTTATGCCATTTACTTTTATGCAATTTACTATTCTTTCACATATTATCCATTTGCTTTTCTCTTTGCTCACTTGAGCACATGTTTATGTTAACGCCATTTGCCTTTTGCTCACTTGAGCACATAATTGTGTATATATTATTGTGCTTGTGTTTTTGTTTTGATTGTTGTGGACCAAATGCAAAGAAATGGACTTAGTTTCTAGGACTTTCCCTATGCAAAGAAATGGAGAATTGGACTTAGATTCTAGGACCTTCCTTATGCAAAATTGGAGTAAAAGGATCTTAATGTTGAAGATGGATTGGAAGGACCAAATCTCTAAACTCACTCTTGTCCATTCTTGTTTTACTTCATGGAACTTTTGATGTGTGTGCTTTTGTGCTAGGAGTTTCCATTTGAGCTTAATTGGAGGACCATTGTCATGTTCATCCAAGTGGAAGATACAAGATAGATTGAGGATCTTTTAAGAGACTTGTTTGATTGCTTATACTTTGTGGTTGCTTATTCCAAAGGATGGGAGCTACTTGGATCATTAATATGATCTCAAGAGAGGGACTCCATTGTGGTTTTGATTCTTCATCCCTTCTCTTTTTGTTTTACTTAGGACTTAGCCCTTCTTCTTTTTCTCCCACTCTAACCCAAGCCAAAACTTTTTGTGCAAACATTTAATCATTGTTTTCAAACATAGAAACCTAAGCCTTATGCTTTTGATTTTTTAAACTTTCTTTTCATAACACTTATTTTGAATTGAACCTTTAAGTCAACTTTGACCATTTTTGTATATACTTCTAATTGGTAAATATAACCCATGCAAATGTCTTTTGTGGTTCCAATGGCCACTTCCTTAATCCAAATCTTTCATAACCTTTAGCTATTAGGTTTGAGTTATCTTTGTGGTAGATGCAATACTCACCTATATCCTTAGTGATGGAAAATGAGTCTTCCATGCTTATTATAGGGTTAACCCCTCACTAGCATGTTGAAGCTATCCTCACATGGTGGATTTGTGGTTTGGTTGAGTTTTCTCCCTTCGATAACAAAAGACCTTAAGGCTTTTGGACCAATCAATTCACCAACTTGTTTTGAGATTTTTACCCCGAACTACGAGGTTTTGATCCTAATCTTTTTATAAGATGGTACGTAGGCAATGGGTTTATCCATCCAAACACAAAATGTAAATAACTTGTATATTCTCTTCTCATCTCTTCAATCATGTTTGCACAAACTAAATTTTTTCACAAAAATAACAACCTTTGCAACAAGTATGAAAAGGGCTCCCTAGGAGTACCTAGGATGTTTTGGGTGCCTAACACCTTCCCATTGCATAACCAACCCCCTTACCCAGATCTCTGTTCTCTTTTACTAGTTTTGTTAAAACTTTTAGGTTTTTGTTCACTTTCTAACCATTCCTTTAGATAAATAGAAGTGCGGTGGCGACTCGACTTGTATGATTTACCTTGGATTTTGTCAATATCTCTAATGGTAACAAATACCCCGCTACAATTCTTCATATCCATATTTCTTCTTCTTCTTCTTCTTTTCCTTTTGATCAATGAGTTAAAGGTTGATAAGTTAGCATTGATTAAGGAGGCTTAATCTTCTTTGATTCAAATCTAATTCATCTTGATCAATTGATCAAGTGAATGGCTTTTCATTAAGGATAGATTGCTTCCTAAATCATGCAAAGGACTTAAACCAATACAAGATCATTTCTCTTCTTCTTTTTGGCATGGCAAGTTGTTGGAACTTGGTTCACTAATCAAGACTTATAACTTGTGTTGTTGCCTACATTATTATTGACAGGCCTCATATAGTTGTGACTTCTACATAAGTCCAATTACGATTGCTTAACATAGCGCTAAATTTGCCTTATGACACACTAACTACTAACTATTAATCACTAACATTTACTTTTTGCACTTTACATTTATGCAATTTACTATTCTTGTACATATTATTCATTTGCTTTTCCCTTTTGCTCATTGGAGCACATGTTTATGTTAATGCAATTTGCCTTTTGCTCATTTGAGCACATAATTGTGTATATATCATTGTGTTTGTGTTTTGATTGTTGTGGACCAAATGAAAAGAATTGGACAAAATGGACTTAGACTTTAGGACTTTCCCTATGCAAATTTGGAGTCAAAGAGCAACTAGGCATTGGGCCTTTAGAGTGCTATAAAAGTCAAAGAGCAACTAGGCATTGGGCCTTTAGAATGCTTAATGTTGAAGATGCCTTTGAAAGGACCAACTTCTAAACTCTTCTTGTCCATTCCTTGTTTGTTTGCTAGAACCTTTTAATGTGTGTGTTCTTGTGCTAGGGATTCCAACTTGATCCAAATTGAGGAACCATTACCATGAGCTTCTAAGAGAAAGGAATCCAAGATACATTGAGGAGCTTTCCAAGATTTCATTTGATTGTTGATTGCTTGAGTTTATGCTTATGTGATTGCTTATTCCAAAGGATGGGAGCTACTTGGATCATCAATATGATCTCAAGAGAGGAACTCCATTTGTGGTCTTATTTCTTATCCCTCATCTCTTGTATGATTAGGACTTAGCCTTTCTTCTTCTCCCCTCTACTCTAACCCTAGCCAAAACTTTTGTGCAAACATTTAACACTTGTTTTCAACATTAGAAACCTAAGCCTTATGCTTTTGATTTTCAAACTTTCTTTTCATAACACTTATTTTGAATTAAATCTTTAATCCACTTTGACCATATTTTGTAAATACTTCTCATTGGTAAATATAACCCATTCAAATGTCTTTTGTGGTTTCAATGGCCACTTCCTTAATCAAAACTTTTCCATAACCTTTAGCTATTAGGTTTGAATTATCCTTGAGGTTGATGTAATACTCACATATATCCTTAGTGATGGACAATGAGTCTTCTATGCTTATTATAGGGTTAACCCCTCACTAGCATGTTGAAGCTATCCTCACATGGTGGATTTGTGGTTTTTTGGTTGAGTTTTCTCCCTTGGATAACAAAAGACCTTAAGGCTTTTGGACCAATCAATTCATCAACTCATTTTTTGAGATTTTTACCCCGAACTACGAGGTTTTGATCCTAATCTTTTTAAGACGGTACGTAGGCAATGGGTTTATCCATCCAAACACAAAATGTAAATAAACTTGTGTATTCTCTTCTCATCTCTTCAATCATATTTGCACAAACAAATTTTCACAAAATACCAACCTTACAACAAAATAAACTGGTTGACTTTGGTCAACTGGTTGACCCAAAAGTCAACAGTTGATCAAAAGTCAACTTAGGTAAAAAAAATGCGTATTTTCTTTGCGGAATGAATATGGATATGACTGAAAAAGCCCAACGTTCTTAAACCAAATAAAACATGTCAATCCAAGATTCAAAATCCAATCAATCAAAGCCAACCAAATGATATTCAATCAAGCAACCAATTGTAGCACCTTGAATGAATCTTAACCGATGCATCAGAACCATGAATCGTAAACCAAAAACTAAGACCTTTAAAATGAACCAAAAGAATCGAATGTGACCTCCTTGAATTAGGGTTTCCACTATGCTCCCTGGTGCACACCCTTGAACCCATGATTTTATGCCTTTTTCATATGCAAGTGGAATGTGTTATGATACGATGGACATGTAGATGAGATGAATGTTTATCAGGATATGCGAATGCTCAGGGTTAGTGACCTAGATGAACTTGTGAAAGGTAGGGTAAATTTTGGGGTATGACAGCTGCCCCTATTTAATCTCCTCAAACTTGAATGTATGGATAGTCACCGCTTTCGGACATTCAAGGTAGGAGGGGATTAAATACTAGAATATCGGAAAATTTGCCCACCAAGAACAAATGAAATGTGAAGATACGTCACAAAGAAATTATTCACTGAGATGTAGGATGAACAAACTAGATTTTGTGCAGGCAGCTGTTGGGGATTGAAATGTTATCTGATCGAAGGATATTTACAGGAGGTTAGAGATGCATGACATATGCATGATGTTGATGCGATCTGATGTTGATGCGATCTGATTGATTCTTCTATAAATAGAACCCTTGTGCAAAAGCATTTGTGCAGTTGTAATTTTGTTTCTCTCTCTCTCTCTCTCACTCAAAGCCTTCATTCGTAGCAGCTAGCACTGAGATTGAAGGAATCTGTTCGTGTGGACTGAGTAGAGGCGTTGTCACCATTCAACAATCGTGATCGCTCCGTAGATATGCATCAAAGGTTTCAATCGCCACAAAAGGTAACGATTCTATCACTGATCATGCCCATTTGTAAGGATCACTAAAGGATAAATTTTTAAATTCCGCTGCGTTTTGGATCGCTCTTCTCCTTTAGTGGTATCCGAGCCACTTACAAAATCATGTATCTGATAGTTGTTTATTTTCTCTATTTTTTGTATTAATTCGATTAAAAGACAGAATGAATCAAAGAATAAACGAGTAATTAAATTTGGCATCATGTGTGTACAATTTGGATGATTGATGTTGACTATGCTTCGGAATCTGACGTTAGTATGGTGAAGCAGCGATACATCGATCGTCCATAGGTTACACAATTGGGATTGATCAAGTTATATATATGATATAAGTAATTCTAATGCAAAATACGGTATATATGATATATTGTTTCTGTTTCGTTAATTCAAACAATTAATGGTTGTTTTCCTTTGAGCGATCAATGGTCATTCGCTTCTTGATCTGACATTAGTATGGTGAAGCAATGACGTGTTGATCAATCATACTGAATTAACAATCGAGGTAAGTTTGACAGTCTGAAATTGGTGCATTAGGGTTCATGATGGTACAAGGGTTGTGCTGTCAAAGAGTTATGCGATTAGGGTTGTGACAGCGCAAGAGTTGTGCTTTAAAGCATCAAGTGTTGATGCGAAAATCGATGTCGATTTCAAATGAATTGTTCATTAAAATTTTGCGTAGTCTGATCGGTCGCCGAAATTTTATTTGGTTTATTTAATTAACAGAATTTAAATTAATAATAATGTGTTTATTATTATTGTCTTGTGGTGATCGGTTATGGCCTTAGTTTTCCTTTATTTTGTTTTGAGATTTTAAAATACGACCTGTGTGTGGTGCCTCTCTTTTAATCTCTTAATGTACCTTCTTTTCTCATCTCACTCCCTCGTATGTAAAACGAGTTTCTTTTATGTAATGTAATGTTATGAAGAAAGAGAAGAATACAATATCAAAGGAGGATAACCTTGAAGATCTTGCTTGGAGAAGCTTAGATCGTTATTAGGTTAGCTTAGGTTATCTCATTGACTTGGGAGAACAACTGCGCTAGGGGCCATAACTGTTTCATTTTGTATGTATGTTGATGCATGTGAATGTATGTTGATGCATGTGAGAGACGATTTATATGATAAATAAGCCAGGGAGATCATAATAATTGCAAATTCCCTCAAATTAAATATTAAGTTTATATTTTCCAAGTTTTAGCACTCATCAAGACTAGTATCGAATAATGTAGATTTCGCCTACGCGAGGTGCATATTCTATATTAGTAAGGTGCGATATGATAATTGTAATATCCAATTGCTAAAACAATGGGTCAAACTTAACTAAACAAATTATAATAAGATTATATATGTTTAGAAGCAAGAGTTGGAAATGATCCATGTGATGGATTGGAATAAGGAGTTATTCACCCAACTAAAATATTCGAGATTTGTATTAGATACAATTGGAAGGAATTCCTACCTAAATAACCTAGTTTTGTGTAATCCGCCTACACGGACTTAAAACAAAGTGAAATGTGGATCTCGACCCACTAGAAAATCTTTCAACGGGATATTCTGAATCAAATGGCGAGGGTCATTTGTTTTGAGTAAAATAGTGGGAGCATATTTAATTAAAGTCCTAATTAAATATGTTATTGATAGTTATATTTTCATTATTTTCATGTAGATTACCATGACAACAAACACCTCTAACAACATTTTGAGATTAATCCTTGATAAGGAAAAATTGTCTGGGATAAATTTTCTGGATTGGCACCGAAATATGAGGATTATCCTCAAACATGATAGAAAGTTGTATGTCTTGGAGAAACTTGTTCCTGAAGAGAAACCTCATAGTTCTGCACCTAAGGCGGAAAGAGATGCTTATAAGAAGCATGTCGATGATGCCAATGAAACTGCTTGTCTCATGCTAGCTACAATGAACTCAGAGTTGCAAAAGCAACATGAGAACATGGCAGCGTTCGATATGATCAAACACATGAAGATGCTCTATCAAGAGCAAGCAAGGCATGAAAGGTTTGAAGTTTCAAAAGCCTTTTTTCAAGGCAAGTTAGCTGAGGGAGCCCCTATAGGTCCCCAGGTGCTCAAGATGATTGGGTATGTGGAGAACCTTGAGAGGTTCAGTTTTCCCCTCAGAAAGGAACTTACGACTGATTTGATCTTGCAATTGTTGCCAGATAGATTCAGTCAATTTGTCCTTAATTTCAATATGAATGATATGGACAAATCTCTTCCTGAACTGCTAGCCATGTTAAGAACTGTTGAGCAGAATCTGAAGTCAAAAGGGAAGTCCATTCTGATGATCAGAAATGGAAAGAGACAGAACAAAAGACCCACCAAGCAGGCTGATAAAGGGAAAGGCAAGGAAGTTGCTAAACCCAAACCCATTGCTCCTGCTTTGAAGCCTAGTGGAGGCATAGCAAAGGAAGGCACCTACTTCCATTGCGGTAAGATCGGACACTGGAAGAGAAACTGCCCAAAGTACCTGGAAGATAAGAAGAATGGAGTAGAGACTTCAACTTCAGGTATTTTTGTTATTGAAATTAATTTATCTACTTCTGCATCATGGGTATTAGATACTGGATGCGGTTCTCACATTTGTACCAATGTGCATGGGCTAAAAAGGAGTAGAGATTTGGCAAAAGGTAAAGTTGGCCTACGAGTTGGCAATGGAGCAAAGGTTGCTGCTTTAGCCATAGGAACTTATGTATTGACTTTACCTAGTGGTTCAATAATTCAGTTAGAGAACAGTTATTATGTATCTGCAATTAGCAGGAATATTATTTATGTTTCTTGTTTAGACAAGTTTGGTTTTTCATTTATAATAAAGAACAATTGTTGCTCCATTTATTTGAATGATATATTCTATGCTACTGCACAAATGAACAATGGACTATATGTCCTTGATCTTGAAATGCCTATTTATAACATTAATACTAAAAGGATGAAACCAAATGAGTTAAATTCAACTTATCTTTGGCATTGTCGATTAGGCCACATAAATGAGAAACGCATTTCCAAACTCCATAAAGATGGACTCTTGGACTCTTTTGATTATGAATTATATGAGACATGCAGATCTTGTTTAATTGGAAAGATGACAAAGTCTCCATTCACAGGAAAATGTGAAAGAGCTAATGATCTTTTGGCCCTCATACATACTGATGTATGTGGACCACTAAACATACTAGCCATAGGAGGTTCTCAGTACTTCATCGCATTTACTGATGATTTCAGTAGATATGGTTATGTGTATTTAATGAAACACAAATCAGAGTCCTTTGAAAAGTTCAAGGAATTCAAGAATGGAGTGCAAAACCAACTAAGTAAGAATATTAAAACTCTTCGATCAGATCGAGGTGGTGAGTATTTAAGCCTAGAGTTTGATGGCCATCTGAAAGAGTGTGGGATCCTATCCCAACTTACTCCTCCTGGAACACCCCAATGGAATGGTGTATCTGAGAGAAGAAATCGGACCTTATTAGACATGGTCCGATCCATGATGAGTCACGCCGATCTTCCAAACTCCTTTTGGGGACATGCAATATTGACATCAACTTACACACTTAACCGTGTTCCATCCAAAAGGGTTGAGAAGACGCCATATGAGATATGGAGTGGTAAGAAACCACATATGTCTTACATGAAGATTTGGGGTTGAGAAGTTTATGTGAAACGACAAATTTCAACTAAGCTTGAGCCCAAATCTGACAAATGCTTATTTGTGGGGTATCCTAAAGAAACAAGAGGGTATTACTTCTATAATCCTTCTGAGGGCAAAGTGTTTGTCGCTCTAACAGGAGTTTTCCTAGAAAAGGATTTTATTTCCAAAGGAATTAGTGGGAGGAAAGTAGAGCTTGAAGAAATTCAAGAATCACAAAGCATTGATACACCTATGGAGGAATTAGAGCAGGAAACACAAGTAGTTGTGGAAGAGCAACCTGCTCAAGTAGAACAAGACCAACGTAGGGCAAAGTGTTTGCCGCTCGAACAGAAGCTTTCCTAGAAAAGGATTTTATTTCCAAAGGAATCAGTGGGAGGAAAGTAGAGCTTGAAGAAATTCAAGAATCACAAAGCATTGATACTTCTATGGAGGAATTAGAGCAGGAAACACAAGTAGTTATGGAAGAGCAACCTGCTCAAGTAGAACAAGACCAACGTAGGTCAAGTAGGATATGTCACCTACCTGAGAGATATGGATATCTCATAACCGATCAAGGTGATGTATTACTCATGGATCAAGATGAGCATGTGACCTACCAAGAGGCCATCACTGGTCCCGAGTCTGAGAAGTGGCTAGAAGCAATGAAATATGAAATGGATTCCATGTACACAAACCAGGTTTGGACCTTGGTAGAGCCTCTTGTAGGAGTTAACCCTATAGGATGCAAGTGGGTCTTCAAAAAGAAGACTGACATGGATGGTAAGGTACATACCTATAAGGCAAGACTGGTTGCAGAAGGATATAAACAAATTCATAGGGTTGACTATGACGAAACCTTTTCACCAGTTGCAATGCTTAAATCTGTTCGGATTTTACTTGCTATCGCTGCATATCATGATTATGAAATATGGCAAATGGATGTTAAAACTGATTTCCTTAATGTGAATCTTCTTGAGGATTTGACATACCAGAAGAAGCCCAAAATATATGTAAGTTACAAAGATCAATCTATGGATTGAAGCAAGCTTCTAGAAGCTGGAATCTTCGTTTTGATGAAACAGTAAAACAATATGGATTCATCAAGAATGAAGATAAGCCTTGTGTCTACAAGAAGGTTAATGGGAGCATGATCGTCTTCCTGGTATTATATGTAGATGACATATTACTCATTGGAAACAATGTCCCTATCCTATAACAAGTAAATTCTTGGTTATGGAAATGCTTTTCTATGAAGGACCTGGGTGAAGCAGCCTATATATTAGGAATAAGGATCTATAAAGATAGATCACAAAAACTGTTTGACCTAAGTCAGAGTACATACATAGACAAAGTGTTGAGACGCTTTAATATGCATGATTCCAAGAAAGGATTCATACTTATGCAACACGACATGTGTCTATCAAAAACACAATACCCTTCAACTAAGGAAGAAAGGGATCGCATGAATAAGATTCCATATGCATCTGCAATAGGATCTATCATGTATGCCATGTTATATACTCGACTAGATGTCTCGTATGCTTTAAGTGCAATGGGTAAGTACCAATCTGATCCTAGTGATGCTCATTGGGTGGATGTCAAGAATATCCTTAAGTATTTGAGAAGGACTAAAGACTCATTCTTGATATATGGAGGTCAGGAAGAGCTTGATGTAATTGGAAACACCGATGCTAGATTCCAGACAGATAAGGATGACTTTAGATCGCAATTTGGTTATGTGGTTTGCTTAAACGGTTGCGCTGTGAGCTGGAAAAGTTCAAAGCAAGATACAGTTGTTGATTCTACTACCAAGGTTGAGTATATTTATGCCTCAAGTGCAAAAAAGGAAGTTGTTTGGATTAAAAAGTTCATTAGTGAACTTGGCATAGTTCCTAGCATTGTGGATCCCATTGGTCTTTATTGTGATAACAATGGTTTTATTGCACAAGCTAAGGAGCCTAGATCTCACCAACGATCTAAAGACATACTTAGGCGTTATCACCTTATTCAAGAGATAATATTGTTGACCCACTGACAAAGCCTCTTGCGCAGTAGAAGCATAAAGGCCATCCAAGATCTATGGGCATTAGGGGTATGTGTAGCAGGGTATTCGTTAACTTTATATTTATTTACTAAATCAAAAGTAAATCATACAATTCGAGTCGCCACCGCACTTCTATTTATCCAAAGGAAAGGTTAGAAAGTGAACAAAAACCGAGAAGTTTTATCAAATCAAAAACTAATAAAAATGTCAAAGATCTGGGTAAGGGGGTTGGTTATGCAATGGGAAGGTTTTAAGCACCCAAAACATCCTTAGTACTCTAAGGGAGCCCTTTTTACAAATGTTGTAAGGTAGGTTGGTATTTGTGAAAATATTTGTGCAAAGATGATTGGGGAGATGAGAAAAGAAAATACAATTTATTTACAATTTTGTGTTTGAATGGATAAACCCATTGCCTACGTACCATCTTAAAAAAGAATAGGATCAAAACCTCGTAGTTCGGGGTAAAAATCTCAAAAGAAGTTGGTGAATTGATTGGTCAAAAGCCTTAAGGTCTTTTGTTATCAAAGGGAGAAAACTCAACACAAAACCACAAATCCATCATGTGAGGAGAGCTTCAACATGCTAGTGAGGGGTTACCCCAATAATAAGCATGGAAGACTTATAGTACATCACTAAGGATACAGGTGAGTATTATATCAACCTCTAGGATAACTCAAACCTAATAGCTAATGTTTATGAAAAAGCTTTAACACAAATGGTCATTGGAACCACAAAAACAATTGAGTGAGTTATATTTACAAATGGAAAGTATTCACAAAGTAAGGTCAAAGTTGACTTAAGATTCAATTCAAAATAAGTGTTATGAAAAGAGTTTGAAAAAATCAAAGGCATAATGCATAGGTTTCTAATTTTCAAAACAATGTTAATGTTTGCACAAAAGTTTGGCTTGGGTTAGAGTGGAGAGAAGAAGAGAAGGGCTTGATCCTAAACATGCAAGGATGAGGGAAGGGAAATAAAACCACAATGGAGTTCCCTTCTTGAGATCATAAAGATGATCCAAGTTGCTCCCTTTCCTTTGGAATTGGCAAATAATAAGCAAATCACTCAAGCAATCAAGCAAATAATCAATCAAGCTCCTAGGAATCTTCCAATTGGCTTTTGGCTCTCTTATCTTGGAATGTCCATGACAATGGTTCTTCTAATTGGCTCAAGTTTGGGATCCCTAACACACAAGAACATACAAATCAAAAAGTTCCACAATGCAATAGAAAGAATGGACAAGAGTGAGTTTAGAATTAGGATCCTTTCAGTTCATCTTCAAGATTAAGCATTCTAAAGGCATGAGGCCTAGTTGCTCCTTGACAATTTTAGCAATCTAAAGGCATGAGGCCTAGTTGCTCTTCAAACTCCATTAGCATAGGTAAGGTCCTAAATCTAAGTTTTTTCTCCATTTGCATTGGGTTAACACAAACAAAACAAAACAAACACAATAGTATATACACAATAATATGCTCATGTGAGCAAAAGGCAAATTGCATTAACATAAACATGAGCTCAAGTGAGCAAAGGGAAAAGACAAATGAATTAATTAGCAAGAAATTAAATTGCATTAAAGTAAATTGCAAGAATTAAATGCTTGAATTAAAAGTTAGTCATTAGTAGTTAGTGTTAGTGTGCCATAAGGCAATTTAGCGTTATGTTAAGCAATCGTAAGTGGACAAATGCAGTAGTCACACCTATCTAAGGCCGGTCAATAAAACTATAGGCAACAAACACAATTTAGAGACCATGACTAGTAGGCCAAGCTCCTACAACTTGTCATGCCAAAAGAAAAGAAAGAATGACCTTGTATTGACTTAGGTTTTTTGCTTGACCAAGAAGCAACCTATCCTTAATGCAAAGAAATTCACTTGATCTTTGATCAAGATGAATTTTATTTGAATCAAGGAAGGTTAAGCCTCTCATATGTCAAGGCTAACCACCAATCTTTAACTCATTGGTCAAAAAGAAAAAAGAAGAAGAAGAAGAAATGGAATGTACATAATTGAAATTCAAATGACATAACCAACACACATTGATCAAACATGAATGGAATCAACATCAATCAATGGTAAGCAGAAGTGAGATGAAGCTTAGAAGTCAAGAAACAAATAAAATATTTTTGGTATTTTTTGGAATTAAAATAATACTTGAATTACAATAAACAAATAAAGGTCAAACTTCAAATCCAATTCAAATCAACTTGGAAAAGTCCAATTGGATCATCCTAAGTTCAACATGGTAAACAATGTTTGACAAAAAATTTCATCATTTTTTGAAAACAGAAACTAATTTTAAACAATTAAAAAATGAAGAAATATAATATAATTGAACTAAAAACTCAAATAAATCTCAAATCAATTAAGAAATTGATGAGAATATTTTTCATGGATTCATCATCATTCAAAGATGTTAAGAAAATATTTTTGGCATTTTTGAATATTAGAAACTATTTTAAATGAATTAAAAATAACCAGAAAAGAGAAAATTCACAAAAAATCTTAAATGGAATCATAAAAAATATTAAAAATCATTTTCAGAAACTAGAATTTAAAAGGGAAATAATGCAATTGGTCCCATATTTTTATGATAAAAAAAGAAGAAGTTGTGAATTTTTGAAAATAATTGAAATAAAAGAAAATAAAATCAGAAATTAAAAATCACAAAAATCCACAGCGCTTGGATCCCACTTCATTAATTGACGTGGTTGATCACAAGGCTGGGAGACGCGCGCGCGCATGGTAGGCCAAAGTCAGCAGCGAAACACATGGAATTAAAGCAAGTCAAACAAACCAAGCGCCAGGATTATATTAGAAGTAAAGGATCCAATGGCCATGGACTCGTCCACATGGGGACGGTGGTGGAAACCACCGTCTTCTCCGGTGAGACTCGTCGTCCGGCCAGAATTTGCAGGTTTTCAAACCTTCATCATTTTGCACGATCCTTATATCATTAGAAAGCTGGGGTGATGTACATCACCCCTTTGACCTTAGTTTCTACTCTAGACTCTCATAGAAGGAGAAATCTGAGATAGAACTTTATGGTGTTCAATCTGAGTTTGCTCAATTCATGAAATTAAATGCACAGATCAATTGCCTCTCACATGAGGACTTCAGAGGTACCAACAAACACAAGAAATGATCAGTATCCAAGGAGTTTTGAATCAAAAAAGTTTGAACAACAACCTTTGAAGTGCAACTTTACAACGCTTGATCCACTCCAATTCTTTGGTGCAGTGTGTTCTTGAGATAGCAAAGAAGCTAAGCTAAGGAATTGAAGTTCAGAGATCAACCAATGAAGTTGAAATCTGAGCTTGAAAATTGAAAGAGAAAATCAAAATTCCTTTGAGTGAAGGTTAGGGATTCAATTGTGCAGCAGTTCAAGCGCCTTGAGGTTGGATTTTGAAGAGGAATGGAGCTTCTATTTATAGCCAAGCATGATGCAAGCAATGCAAAATCCGTGTGTGCATGAGCTTGGATCCTCCATGCATGGGCCTGTACAGGCGCATGGGAGGCCCAAACTTGATTGGTTTTGCATGTTGATGATGAAACAAATGAAATTGGACGTGTACATGGCAAGGCAATGTGGTGTGCAAGCAATTTAATCATGTTATGCATAATTGAACACAAATCTTCTCTTCTTCGAAAAAACCATTTGCCAAATTGAAACATAGCCATGTGGGTAATGGTTGGAAAGGTCTTGACATGAGGAAAAAATGTTATGTTGAACAAAAATCCATTTCGTGTTGGGAAATTATTGAAAATTGGTCAGGAAGTTCAAGGTGCAAAACATGTGTATGAGAATTTTGCCAAAATGGACCAACTTCAAGCCCTTCTGTTTCAATGATTAAATCCTCAAATGACAAAACCTTCCATATAAAAGTTGTAGATCTTTTCAAGACAATCCATTTGGACTTAAATTTTGCATCATTTGGATTTTTGATGAGAAAGTTATGGGCACTTGAAGTTGGACTTTTTCACATTTCAATGACTTTGGTCCAAAGTGACCTATAATGTTTTGTGTTATCACATGTGTTTCTTTTAGGATTATGAAATTTTGTCCAACATAACATTTTAATTATACATCTTAAAATTTCCAATTCATTTGATCCCACCTCAAAATCATAGAAAATGAGTGAGTTAGGTCCTTGGGAAGTTGACCCAAAATTAGGGTTTCAGTCAAAATGACCTATAATGTTTTGAAATTAATGATGACCTTCCAAGTTTTTTGATGAACATGAAAGTTGTTCATATGGTTCTTAAGAACATTTTTTCTCTTGGGGTCATTCCCATTTGACAAACACATCAAATGTTAGGTCTCAATGGATTTCAAAATAGTTAGATGAATTGACTGACCAACTTCTCAAGTCCAAACTTCAAATCTTAATGAATTGATGATTAAGGACACTCACATAGGCACATATATGCATAAAATTATGAATGAAAGAACTTCCCTTGATTGTATTTGATCATGGGTTGAGGTTGCTTCATGAGCAAGGCACAGTCAATGCACAGTTGAATTAGGGTTTCCTGGGGAAACAATCCTCAAGCCCTTTGGTTTATCTTGATCAAATTGACAAATTGAGATACTTAGGAGGCATATATGATGATTTAGAGCTTTGGGAACCATTTTCATGCTTGCTTTCAACTTCATCTGGCCACATCAATGAGTATCGGGGCCTCCTAGGAGCCTTGGATCACATGCTTGCTTGAGCTTCAAAACAAACAAAGTTAGTGACATATTTTTGTGCTTTTGGTTAGTAAACAAAATAAGAAAAGCAATAATATACAATTCAAGCATGCTTGGTGGTCTCAAGCCAACTCACACAAGTCCCAACCCAAGGGTTAAGGAGCCAAGATGCTATGATCCTTGAGGCAAATGCAAATGAGCAATGATATGATGTCATGAGGGATCTTAGGGTCAAAATTAGGGTCTTACAGATGCCTCTATTTAAGGTCATTCTAGCCGGAGATATGAAGGTTAAAATCTTCGTCTCGACAAGGTAGAATGGGCTTAAATAATAACAAAGAGACGAATTTTGGTCCCTAAGAGACCTCATGATGCAAATGTATGTATGCAAAAATTAATACTCTGTGGGGATATATGTCCACAAAGGAAAAAAGAAATCAGGAGAAACTAAAAATCCATATGAGTAATACACTCATAAAAGGGACAGAGACTCTAGGGACTTTACTGGGGAATAAAGGGGATAAAATGCGTGAGCAGGTCACGACTTAAAACTTGTTGGGAGACACGAAGGGAGTCCATGAAAATAAATCAATGGAAAGACTCGAGCTGACGCAAAGATGCATGTATTGGGGAATATGCCAATACATCAAAATTATCCATAAAGGATACATCGGATAAAATCCGGACTCAAATGGGGAATGTCCACAAGGGGACTCAGCTGAGGAAGAAACAAATGAGGTATTACCAGCTACTGGGTAATAAGCTCAAAGAGACATGTCATCAAGACACTGGTATAAGGGTGAGAGAACAACACGCTCGGGGAGAATGAATATCTAAGACCAGTATAAGGGTGAGAGATATCAATCATCGAAAAAAATCTGAGGAAGACCTAAAAGGGTATATTTCAACTCAAGGAAATCTGACTCCACAGGGGACAAAAAGTCATAATAGGGAGCAAAAGGAAGGAACACCAGGGATACCGGTTACTGGGTATATAATAGGTGACCAACCAAGCGTGAATTGGGGAATATTTCCAAGACACTCATCATCCGAAAAGAGGGCTGAAAGAGAAAACTCGATTACTAGATGGACATTCGATTCCATAAGGAAATACGAATCTTACTCAACTGGGGAAGAAAAAGACTTCGACTGAAAAGCGCATGAGATATATTATCTAATACCGTCAGAACGTAGATAATATACTCGCATGGAAGATTATCCACAACCGGTTACTGGGTTAATAAAGGATAAATCGACCGAAAAGAAAGGACATCGGGATACCGGATACTGGGTATAAAATGATGACCAATCAAAGGGAGAGACAATCATTACCACACAAGGGTAAATGAAAGATGATTCGTTGGGGATAAATTGCTTGATCAAAGCAATTATCCAGGAGATATATCACCGGTTACTGGGAGATATATCCAAAAGTGAAGGAATATCAATACCGAATATTGGATAAAGATAACCAACAAAGAGGGGATTACATCTACCGGTTACTGGGTAGAAAACCATAAAAGAGAGTAACCATCATCGGTTAGGATGAACAAAATCAAGGGTTAACTCTGCAAGGGGAATGAAATAGGGTTTACAACTACCGGTTACTGGGTAGAAAACCACAAAAAATAGGACTTACAACTACCGGTTATTAGGTAGAAGGCCACAACATCCGTTGGGGAGAGAATGAACAATTACTGTTTACTGAGTAATCGATCACCTGGACCACAGGGGAGCTGCAGGGGAAATAACAAGAGTAGTCAATCTAGGGACAAACTAGAGAGACACAATGAAACAAGACTCAACCCAGTGAGGATACAACTCAGGGGAGTAATTCCATCCCAATACATGTTTTGGGAGGAAACTGAAATAATAATCATCCACGAGGACATAACTCAGTGGGGAATATGGAAGAAAGGATAAACACTTTCTGCCTATAGGGTTGACTCTATATGGAGAGATCAGACACAATCATCTGCTTGGGGAAATATGTATCACCAAATAGCAGGAGATAACAAACAAAGATATATGGCAAAGAATGCAACATGAATATCTTAATGTTAGCAATATGCATGTATATGTGTGGTTTATGTATGATGAATGCTGACAAACTCACAAATCTAACATAAACGGGTCCAAGAATCAATGGACAGACATCCGGTACTACATCTCAAAAGAGAAAGCCAGACCCACAGAAGAAATCCAATCTGGTGGGGGCAACAAAATACCAGGAAACACCAATCTCTGCAGGGGATAAAGACCAATGTCGAGGATCAAACCGAGTCACTGTCGGGGCAAAGATTACTGTTAGTGGAACGAGAAGGATCACCGGGGATCAGAGACCGCTGTTGGGAATAAGCAAAGGATCACAACCAAAGCTGGGGATCTTCCAACAGTACACAAAGACAAGGATAAGATCAGTCAAAGAAGAAATCTACTGGGGATCTTATCAGGAGGTGATGTGGAATTCTGTGGGGAATAACCAACAAGAAAAAGCACGTCCAACAAAAAATCACTTCTAACCACGGAAAGAATATATCTGCTGTGGAGAAGGAGAACCAGTCACTCCACTGGGGAAGAAGAGAAAACATCTTCCTCGAAGTTCCAAAGCCAAACTAGGATCATACAGAGCCTTAGCTGGGGGAACTACACGGATAAGATTCCATTGTAGAAGAAACTCTATTGGGGAACTTATCGGGACAAGATAGGAAACTCTGTGGGGGGATCAACCACCAAACAAAAAGTTCCAAAAACTATCACTTTTCCTCATACTGTTGGAGAAACAATCTCTACTGAGGAAAAGAGGAACAACGCTCCACTGGGGATAGAAAATAAACATTTTCATCACCCGCTCTGCTAGGAGAGAAAACCATCCGAGTGTAAGACCCTAATTTTGACCCTAAGATCCCTCATGGCATCATATCATTGCATATTGCATTTGCCTCAAGGATCATAGCATCTTGGCTCCTTAACCCTAGGGTTGGGACTGGTGTGAGTTGGTTTGACACCACCAAGCATTCTTGAATTGTATATTATTGCTTTTCCCATTTTTCTTTACTAACCAAAAGCATAAAAATATGTCACTAACATCTTTTGTTTTGTAGCTTGAGCAATCATGTGATCCAAGGCTCCTAGGAGGCCCCGATACTCATTAATGTGGCCAGTTGAAGGTGAAAGCAAGCATGACAATGGTTCACAAAGCTCCCAATCATCATATATGCCTCCCAAGTATCTCAATTTGTCAATTTGATCAAGATAAACCAAAGGGCTTGAGGATTGTTTCCCAAGGAAACCCTAATTCAATTGTGTATTAACTGTGCCTTGCTCATGAAGAAACCTCAACCCATGATCAAATACAACCAAGGTAAGTTATTTCATTCATAATTTTATGCATATATGTGCCTATGTGAGTGTCCTGAATCATCAATTCATTAAGATTTGAAGTTTGGACTTGAGAAGTTGGTCAGTCAATTCATCTAACTATTTTGAAATCCATTGAGACCTAACTTTTGATGTGTTTGTCAAATGAAGATAACCCCAAGAGAAACAATGTTCTTAAGAACCATATTAACAACTTTAATGTTCATAAAAAATTGATTTGAAGCTTGGAAGGTCATCATTCATTTCAAAACATTATAGGTCATTTTGATTGAAACCCTATTTTTGGGTCAACTTCCCAAGGACCTAACTCACTCATTTTTCATGATTTTAAGGTGGTATCGAATGAATTGGAAATTTTAAGATGTCTAATTCATTTGTTATGTTGAATGAATGTTCATAATCCTAAAGGAAACACATGTTATAATACAAAACATTATAGGCCACTTTTGACCAAAGTCATTGAAATGTGAAAAAATCCAACTTCAAGTGTCCATAACTTTCTCATAAAAAAATCCAAATGATGCAAAATGTAAGTCCAAATTGATTGTCTTGAAAAGATATACAACTTTGATGTTTAAGGTTTTGTCATTTGAGGCTTGCATCATTAAAACAGAAGGGCTTGAGGTTGGTCCATTTTGGCAAAATTTTCATACACATGTTTTGTACATTGAACTTTATGATCAGTTTTCATTAATTTCCCAACACCAAATGGATTTTTTTTCAACATAACAATTGTTACTCATGTCAAGACCTTTCCAACCATTACTCACAAGGCCATGTTTCAATTTGGCAAAGTGCATTTTCGAAGAGGTGAAAGTTTATGTTCATTTATGGAAACTATGTGAAATATTTGCGCACAAGCCAATTCCATCAAAGTTGCACGTCCAAACGTGATCAATTACACTTCAGCATGCTAAACCAATTGCATTTGGGCCTCCCATGCGCCTGTACAGGCCCATGCATGGAGGCCCTCATTCCACATGCACATGAACTTTGCATTGCCTGCCTCATCATTTGCTATAAATACAAGTGCTCAGTTTCATCCATTTCCAACCTTAAGGCGCCTAATATTCTGCAGAATTGGAATCCCACCCTTCACCTAAAGGAATTTTGCATTTTCTCTTCAATTTTTCAGTTTCAATTTTCAACTTTCTTGGTTGATTATTGAACTCTAATTCCTTAGCCTAGCTTCATTTCCATCTCAAGACCAAGATGCAACAAAGAATTGGGAGGGATCGTGCCTCATAGAGCTGCACTTCAAAGGTTATTGTTCAAACTTTTTCCATTCGAATCTCACTGGATCTTGCTCATTTCTTGTGTTTGTTGGTTCCTCTGAAGTCCTCTCATAAGAGGCAATTGATTGGTGTATTTAATATCATGAATCCATCAAGTTCAGTTTTAATTCCATAATTTTCTATCTCTGATTTCTCTTTCTATGGGAGTCTAATGGCACAGGGGTGATGTACATCACCCCAGCTATCCAATGATATGAGGATCGTGCATTTTCATTAAGTTTTCATAACCTGCAAATGTCACCGGTGTTGGCATGCTCGCTGGAGAAGACGGTGGTGTACACCACCGTCCGCCATGCCAGATTGAATCTGGACCATTGATTGCTATTTCCAGATCTAATCTATGTCATCTAATGTTATGACTTTTATTAATGCATTATGTTTCGCCTTTGACTCTGGACACCACGAGCGCGCGCATGAGGGCCTTAGGATGTGCCACCTCATTTAATGAAATTGATCCAATGCGCCAGGCTTTTCCTAATTTCTGATTTATTTCATTTTATTTTCTTTATTTCATTTTATTTCAAAAAATCATATCTCTTTCATTTTAAATCCAAAAAATATGGGACCAATTGCATTATTTCCCTTTTTAATTCTAGTTTCTGAAAATGATTTTTAATATTTTTTATTTTGTCATTTGATATTTTTTGTGAATTTTTTCTTTTCTGGTTATTTTTAATTCATTTTAAATAGTTTCCAATATTCAAAAAATGCAAAAATATTTTCTTAACATCTTTGAATGATGATGAATCTATGAAAAATATTCTCATCAATTTATTAATTGATTTGAGATTTATTTGAGATTTTAGTTCAATTATGTTATTTTTTATTCATTTTTAATTGTTTAAAATTAGTTTCTAGTCTTTCCAAAAATGATGAAAATTTTTGTCAAACCTTGTTTGACCTTGTTGAACTTAGGATGATCCATTTGGACTTTTCCAATTTGATTTGAAATGGATTTGAAGTTTGACCTTTATTTGCTTATTTTAATTCAAGTATTATTTTAATTCTCAAAAATACCAAAAATATTTTATTTATTTCTTGACTTCTAAACTTCATCTTGCTTCTGTTTACCATTGATTGACTTTGATTCTATTCATTTTTTATCAATGTGTGTTGAATATTTCATTTGAATTTCCATTTATGTACATTCTTATTCTTCTTCTTCTTCTTCTTCTTCTTTTTTCTTTTTCTTTTTTGGATCAATGAGTTAAAGATTGGTGGTTAGCCTTGACATATGAGGGGCTTAACCTTCTTTGATTCAAATCTAATTCATCTTGATCAAAGATCAAGTGAATGGTTTTACATTAAAGATATGTTGCTTCTTGGTCAAGCAAAAAACCTAAATCAATACAAGATCATTCTTCTTTTCTTTTGGCATGGCAAGTTGTAGGAGCTTGGCTTACTAGTCATGGTCTCTAACTTGTGTTTGTTGCCTATAGTTTTATTGACTGGCCTCAGATAGGTGTGACTACTACATTAGTCCACTTACGATTGCTTAACATAGCGTTAAATTGCTATATGGCACACTAACATTAACTATTAACACTAACTTTTAATTCAAGCCTTTAATTCTTGCAATTTATTTTAATGCAATTTAATTTCTTGCACATTGATTCATTTTTGCTTTTGCCCTTTGCTCACTAGAGCTCATGTTTATGATTAATGCAATTTGCCTTTTGCTCACTTGAGCACATTATTGTGTGTATAATATTGTGCTTGTTTTGTTTTGATTATGTGAACCCAATGCAAATGGAGAAAGGAATTAGATTTTAGGACCTTACCTATGCTAATGGAGTTTGAAGAGCAACTAGGCCTCATGCCTTTAGAGTGCTAAAATTATCAAAGAGCAACTAGGCCTCATGCCTTTAGAATGCTTAATCATGAAGAAGACTTGGAAAGGATCCTAATTTCTAAACTCACTCTTGTCCATTCTTTCTATTGCATTGTGGAACTTTTTTATTTGTGTGTTCTTGTGCTAGGGATCCCAAACTTGCCAAGTAGAAGAACCATTGTCATGAGCATCCAAAATGAGAGATACAAAGGCCAATTGGAAGATTCCTAGGAGCTTGTTTGATTGTGTGCTTGATTGCTTGAGTTATTTTCTTATTGCTTGCTATGTCCAAAGGAAAGGGAATAACTTAGATCATCATTATGATCTCAAGAAAGGAACTCCATTGTGGTTTTGTTTCTCTTCCTTCATCTTTGCATGTTTAGGACTTAGCCATTCTTCTTCTTCCCTCCACTCTAACCCAAGCCAAACTTTTGTGCAAACATTAACATTGTTTTCAAAATTAGAAACCTAAGCATTATGCTTTTGATTTTCCAAACTCTTTTCATAACACTTATTTTGAATTGAATCCTAAGTCAACTTTGACCTTACTTTGTGAATACTTTTCATTGGTAAATACAACTCACTCAATTGTTTTTGTGGTTCCAATGACCACTTTTGCTAAAGCTTTTCATAAACATTAGCTATTAGGTTTGAGTTATCCTAGAGGTTGATATAATACTCACCTATATCCTTAGTGATGGACTATAAGACTTCCATGCTTATTATAGGGTTAACCCCTCACTAGCATATTGAAGCTCTCCTCACATGGTGGATTTGTGGCTTTAGGTTAAGTTTTTCTCCCTTTGATAACAAAAGACCTTAAGGCTTTTGACCATTCAATTCACCAACTTCTTTTGAGATTTTTACCCCGAACTACGAGGTTTTGATCCTAATCTTTTTTAAGATGGTACGTAGGCAATGGGTTTATCCATTCAAACAACCAAAATTGTAAATAAACTATATATTCTTTTCTCATCTCCCCAATCATGTTTGCACAAATATTTTACACAAATACCAACCTACCTTACAACATTAGTGAAAAGGGCTCCCTTAGAGTACTAAGGATATTTTGGATGCTTAAAACCTTCCCATTGCATAACCAACCCCCTTACCCAGATCTCTGGCATTTTTATTAGTTTTTTATTTGAAAAAACTTCTTACTTGGCTTTTGTTCTCTTTTTAGCCTTTCATTTGGACAAATAAAAGTGTGGTGGCGACTCGAATTGTATGTTGACTTTTGGTTTAGTCAATAAACCTAAAGGTAACGAAAACCCCGCTACACCGAGAAGGAGGAATTAACAACAAACAGGCTCCGATCAGGCAGCTCCACTGGGGAAAAACACTGATGACTGAACCGGGGACAACCTGTAGGCAATCAGCTGGAGATAACCTGCTGGTGACCTAACTGGAGAAATCTAACGTGAACAACCATGCTGAGGATGCATGGGAAGCAAACCTGCTGGAGATCAATGCATGTGAATCCGCAAAGGAGATAGGCCGTAAATCAAGTTGTTGAAAATTCCACTCATGCTGGGAATTCCAACTTGCTCTGCAGGAGATTTCTAATCTGAATGAGAGAATACCAACTTCCTCGAAAAAGATAGCATATCAATTTATCAATCTATAAGGGATTTTATGTCAATCCACAAAAGGGATGACAACCATATAATTGATAACACAGATGCTAGATCCAGACTCACTGAGGAGCTAGAAGATCGAGACCAAACTCCAGACTCTCTGGGGACTTTGGTGGTATATTACCTCTCTGTGCTCACGGAGGATACAACCTGAAAGATGATGAAGAGGATACAGATATGACAGGGATATGAACAAATGCCTTACCCTTTTGGAGATCGTATTATCCTTGGGAGAGCACTGAAGACATCCCAATTATCCTTTCTGTCATTGTGAATGTTCACTTTGTTTAAACACAGTTTATAAAAACTTTATTTATTTAAAACAATGATATTTATCAATTAAAACATGCAAACATTTGTTGAACAGAAACAAATCAGAGTGCAAAGAATTGGATAAAGGCTCAAATTTATTTAATGGAATGGTAGTCTGCAAATGGCAAGACTCCATGGATCTTTACAAATTTGAAATTGGTGATATATATTGGAAAAAGGCTACATTGAACATAATGACCATTTCTCCACCAACTCTGAATCCAATGTATCTGAAGCTTCAGTTGATGATGACTGAGCGAGAATCTCTGACAGAAGACAGTTGTAGGACAAAGTCTTGTCAGGATGCAATTACTTGCCAAATCCCTATTTTTTTCCTAGATTGCCCCAGGATGAGGTACTCAATCTAGCGGGATATATGTATTCATTTTTTTATGTCTCTAACTTTTTCCTGGATCGCCCTTTCGGGTTTTCAATCCACCGAGACGCTCATTTTTGCCTAAGCCTCCCTTTCAGGTTTTCAACTTAGCGAGTTATTCTGTTTTTATTTTAGGCGAAGTATTTCTTGACTGCATCTGAATTCACAGGACGAGTGAAATCCTCCCCATCCATAGTTGTAAGTATCAAAGCACCGCCTGAAAAGGCTCTCTTAATAACATATGGACCTTCATAATTTGGAGTCCACTTGCCCCTGGAATCGGGCGCGAAAGACAAAACTTTCTTGAGCACAAGGTCACCTTCTTGGAACACACGAGGCTTGACCTTCTTATCAAAGGCTTTCTTCATCCTTTGTTGATACAACTGACCATGGCACATGGCAGTTAATCTCTTCTCTTCAATCAAATTCAGCTGGTCATAACGACTCTAAACCCATTCAGCCTCAGTCAACTTGGCTTCCATCAAGACTCTCATTGATGGGATCTCAACCTCCACGGGGAGCACAGCCTTCATGCCGTAAACAAGGGAGAAAGGGGTTTCCCTTGTTGAAGTACGGACAGATGTACGATAACCATGCAAAGCAAATGGCAGCATCTCATGCCAATCTTTGTACGTAACAACCATCTTCTAGATAATCTTCTTAATATTCTTATTATCCGCTTTAACAGCCCCATTCATCTTGGGTTTATAAGGAGAAGAATTATGATGTGCAATCTTGAACTCGCTACACAGCTCTTTCATCATCTTGTTGTTCAAGTTAGATCCATTATCAGTAATGATCTTATCTGGCACACCATAACGGCATATGAGTTGATTCTTGATAAACTTCACAACCACCTGCCTGGTCACGTTTGCATATGACGCCGCTTCAACCCACTTGGTGAAGTAATCAATTGCTATGAGAATAAACCTGTGACCATTGGATGCCTTTGGCTCTATCATGCCAATCATGTCAATTCCCCACATGGAGAAAGGCCATGAGGATGAAATCACATTCAGAAGTGTCGGGGGAATATGAATCTTATCCGCGTAAATCTGACACTTATGGCATTTCTTCACATATTTGCAGCAGTCAGACTCCATTGTCAGCCAATAGTAGCCTGCTCTCAACATCTTCTTTGCCATGGCATGTCCATTGGAATGAGTACCAAATGAACCCTCATGGACTTCAGTCATCAACAGGTTTGCTTCGTGTCTATACACGCATCTGAGCAGAACCATGTCAAAATTCCTCTTATAAAGCACATCGCCATTGAGGTAAAAACTGCCAGATAATCTCCTCAAAGTCTTCTTATCTTTAACAGATGCCCTAGGCGGGTAAACCTGACTCTGAAGAAAACATTTGATATCAAAATACCATGGCTTATCATCTTTCACTTCTTCGAATGCAAATACATGAGCTGGTCTATCCAAGCGCATTATAGTAATATTGGGGACTTCATTGCAGAATTTCACCACAAGCATCGAAGCAAGTGTAGCAAGAGCATCGGCCATCCGATTCTCATCTCGAGGAATATGATGGAAGTCAACCTCAGTAAAGAACGTTGAAATACTCCTCGCATAATCTCTGTATGGGATGAGGCCAGGTTGATTCGTCTCCCATTCACCCTTAATCTGATTAACAACAAGGGTCGAATCACCATAAACATCAAGATGTTTGATCCTAAGATCAATACATTCTTCCAAACCCATAATACACGCCTCATACTCCGCCATATTGTTCGTGCATTTGAAAGTTAGACTTGCTGTAAAAGGAAAATGTGTGCCCTGAGGAGTAATAATCACTGCCCTAATACCATTTCCATATTGATTTATAGCGCCATCAAACACCATGCTCCATCGGGAACCAAGCTTTGGCCCTTCATCGAGTGTAGGCTCATCGCAATCTTTCATCTTCAAATACAGAATTTCCTCATCTGGGAAGTCGTATTGAACAGACTGATAATCCTCAATTGGTTGATGTGCCAAGTGGTCAGCCAAGATACTACCTTTAATAGCTTTCTGAGCTCGATACTCAATATCATACTCAGACAACAGCATCTGCCAACGGGAAATCCTCCCAGTTAAAGCAGGCTTCTCAAAGATATACTTGATTGGATCCATTTTGGATATCAACCAAGTCGTATGATTTAACATATACTGGCGTAAGCGCTTAGCAGCCCAAGCCAAAGCACAACATGTTTTCTCAAGCATTGAGTATCGAGACTCACAATCAGTGAACTTTTTACTCATATAGTATATAGCATACTCTTTCTTCCCTGATTCATCTTGCTGACCTAATACACAACCCATAGAGTCTTCAAGAATAGTCAAATACATAATTAAGGGTCTCCCTTTTACAGGCGGAGACAGAATCGGAGGCTCGGACAGATACTCTTTAATACCGTCAAAGGCCTTCTGGAAATCCTCGGTCCAATCATGACGCTGATCTTTCCAGAGGATCTTGGATATTGGTGCACATGTGGCATCCATGTGGGATATAAATCTGGAAATATAATTCAAGCGGCCAAGAAAACCTCAGACTTGCTTCTCAGTTTTGGGCGCAGGCAACTCTTGTATTGCCTTGACCTTGGCAGGATCAACTTCAATACCTCTTTCACTGACAATAAAGCCCAATAACTTGCCGGAACGGACTCCAAATGTACACTTGTTCGGATTCAGACAGAGTTTGTACTTCCTCAAGCGTTGAAAAAGCTTCAACAAGTGCTCTACATGTTCAATTTTCGTTCTCGACATTGCAATCATATCATCGACATCTACCTCGATCTCCTTGTGCATCATATCATAAAACAAGGTAGTCATAGATTGTTGATATGTGGCTCCAGCGTTCTTCAAACCGAAGGGCATCACTCGATAACAGAATGTTCCCTAAGGTGTGATGAATGTTGTCTTCTCCATATCCTCGGGTGCCATTTTGATTTGATTATAACCGGAAAATCCATCCATAAATGAGAATACATTGAATTTAGTTGTATTATCTACCAACATATCAATATATGGTAGAGGAAAATCATCTTTCTGACTAGCTTTATTCAAGTCTCTATAGTCCACACACATTCGGACTTTTCCATCTCTCTTAGGCACAGGCACAATATTGGCCACCCATTGAGGATATGTAGAAGTCACCAGAAACCCCGCATCAATTTGCTTCTGAACTTCTTCTTTAATCTTCACTTCCATATCAGGATGAGTTCTTCAGAGCTTCTGCTTCACAGGCACATACTCAGGCTTCAAAGGCAGGAAATGTTGCACGATATCAGTATTCACACTAGGCATGACTTCATATGACCAGGCAAAGACGTCGACATATTCTCGTAGCAACTCAATCAACCCCTTCTTAACAGATTCTTCCAGGAGTGCCCCAATCTTCACCTCACGAACACAATCCCCAGACCCCAAGTTGATCGTTTCCAGATTCTCAAGGTGTGGCTGAATGATCTTCTCTTTGTGCTCAAGTAGATGGGTAATCTCGTCAAGAATCTCTTCAACATCATCTTCTTCGGCCTCAAATACAGGGAACACAAAGTTGGGAGATGGTGTTGGATCATTATGTTCAATGGGTTTGATCAACCTGCATAATGATTTTGGATGTAAAAGAGATTTTAGAATTCAAGCAAAGCAAATCATTATGCATATGAAAAGATTGATTTTATTCTCTTTATTAGGGTTTTATGTGATCACCAATTTCATGCAAAAAGCAAAAAGTGAAAATAATTTGGAAAAACAAACATTTAACATAAATTTATTGAATGAATATCATTGTATTTATGTGTCAACAATGTCATCATTTCTCCTTTTGGCATGGGAGAAGGGTTTTTAAACAAAAATGAATATTACGTGGACTTATGGACAACTGTTGGAACATCAACAGCGACCCAATTATTGCAGACTCCTCCAGGGATGACAAAGTTGCCAGAATCTTCCTCTGCATCCTCTTCCACTATATCAGCTGCTTCTTGGTCTTGGACCGTGTGGATGAAACCACCACTCTGAAACAAACCGTGCTTGTTGAAAGTGCCTGAAGAATACCCTATGCCAGCCCGGGATTTATTGTCTTCCAGCTTAATCATTTGTCCTAAACCAGTAGTTGCGCCATGCTCAATGGCCAACTTCACATCATTATAGGATACAAATGAAGAAGTTCCTTTCTTAGAAGACTTAGCAATAGATAAGTCTTGGAACGGCGTCCCAACCTCATCCTCAGCATCAATGTAAGAAAAGGAAGACAGATGGCTTACCAAGAGAGTCTTCTCTCCCCCTACAACCACCAACTTCTTGTTCTTGACGAACTTCGACTTTTGGTGTAGGGTGGATTTCACGGCGCCTGCCTCGTGAATCCATGGTCTGCCTAACAAGCAGCTATATGATGGGTGGATATCCATGACCTGAAAAGTGATCTGGAAATCACTAGGTCCAATCTTGATTGGGAGTTCAACCTCGCCAATCACAGTCTTGCGGGATCCATCAAAAGCTTTGACAACCACTCCACTTTGCCTCATGGGAGGCCCTTGGTATGAAAGTTTAGCCATAGTGGATTTTGGCAACACATTCAGCGATGATCCTGTGTCTAACATCACATTAGACAAGGCATCATCCTTGCAATTTATAGAGATGTGAAGTGCCAAATTATGGTCATTTCCCTCCTCGGGAAGATCAGCATCACAGAAGCTCAGGTTGTTACAAGCAGTAATGTTTGCAACAATGCTATCAAACTGTTCTATGGTGACGTCATGATCTACGTACGCCACGTCCAACATGTAACACCCCAAATATTGTTAGAGTAAATTAAATATTATTTAATATGATTATTTGAAGGAAAAAGGAATTATTAAATAATATTGGGAATTATTATTATTATTATAGATGTTATTGATTTTAATAATAATTAAATAAATAAAATAAATGGAATATGAAGAGTGGAAGGGTAAAAGTGGAAATGGGATAAAAGAGGCCAAAGTGAGAACTCAGGTTGTTTTCACGTGTTTTGCCTCAGAGTCAGAGAAAGAGGGAGAAACGCTGAAGAGAAAGAGAAGGAAGAGGAAAAGGCCAAAGAGTGCTCAGAGCTTCCTTCAATCCAAAGAGGTAAGGGGTCTGAACCTTATTAAACGATAATATGCGAGCAATTTCATGATATATGTTGGATTGTTGATGAATTTTGGGGATTTTAGGGAGATTGGGAAAGTTGGGGTTTTGATGGAAAATTCTCCGATCTGTGAGTTTTGTTGCGTTATATGCACTGTAATCGAAGTATGTTGTGTATATATGACTGTTAAATGTTGATATTGGGTTGTTAGCTGTGGGGTATGAGTTGTGGCGAGTAGAGAAGCAAAGCTGCGCTGATTCTGCAGCAGAGGGCTTCTGATCGCGCGCGATTCGCGGCGCGAAACCCAGTTCGCGGCGCGAACTGGGCAGGATTCAGAGGAGTTCTGTAACTCATCGTTCGCGGCGCGAACCCTGCTTCGCGGCGCGTACTGAAGCGAAATAATTGTTCGCGACGCGACCCTTCGTTCGCGGCGCGAACTGTGCTGTATTGGAGGAGTTCGCGGCGCGTCCCTATGTTGGCGGTGCGAACTGTGCTGTGAAGTCAATGTTGGTGAGTTTTTGAGTACGTTGAGTTGCGAGACTCTTAGTAAGTCGCTGTAATTGTATTATAAACAATTAACAGTGATTATATGATTGTGTATGAGGTGTTTATGATGATGAAATGTTGAATTTACGTGTGTACTTATAAATGTGTTATGTGACGATGTGATATCGTTGTAATGTTGTTGTTGTTTTGTTGAGTTGTATGTCATGCTATTAATGATGATGATAACATGACTATATGATGATGTTGTTGCTATGTTGATTATGATGCATGTTTGGTGTGCATGCATTCATGAAAGGCCGATGCCTAGTGATGAACGGACTGAGTTCCAATGATGTTGTTGACTCCGGGCTTGTTGAGAGGCTTGGTTCCTTGCGGGGAACTCGGATTCTATGGTGATGAATCTGGGAGTGGTGATCCTGTAGTTGGTCACAAAATGGGTATACCGAGTCGTGTTGAGTCATGCATGGGTGTGTGCATTGCATGTGATATGTTGTTTTGTTGATGTTCATGAGTATGTTGATTATGATGATTATGATGAGCTGTGTTGGCATGTGTGAAATATATTTATGTTTATATTTCTGTCGTTATATTATTATTTAATAATGTAATTCTCACCCCTTCTGCATGTGTTTATGTTCATCTATGATGAGCAATGTGCAGATAAAGAGGAGTAGCTATTGTTGAGGTTTGAAGAATAAGTGTAGAGTTAGTCTACAGAGTCGAGTCAAATGCTCTGGTCATGTGACACCGGGGTTATGGGATTCGATAGATAATTGGTTGTTATTTACGTTGTTTATGATGACTAAAATGTTGAGATGTTTTGTTGAGATAATGTTGAAACATTATTATGAATTGTTATATGATGAATAATAATATTGTGTTGTTGTCCGCTGCGAAGTTTTAATAAAATATAATAATATGTTTTATGTTGTAATGCAATAAGTGTTATGTTGTAAGAAATGTAAACTCTTCTACATGTTGTACTCTGATAATATATTTAAATATGTCGTTTGGGTAGAAGGGTGTTACACAACACCTCCTGCAAAGCTTCACGGTGTGGCTCAGAGTTCATTAACAAAGACAACACTCATATCTTTGAAGGCGTTTGTAGCAGCTGATCTACAACATTATACTCACTCATCTTGATGAGTCTCAGCATCTCATCACAGTCCTCTTTCATCATGCCATTCTGGTCAGCAGGGACAGGAGCTCTATCAGCAGCGCCAGGTCTATCAACAACAAGTGTCGGATTCGGAGAAGAAGAAGAATTCCCCAAAGGACGGACGACACTATCAACAGTATCAGCTCTTCTGGTGTCATCCTGGGGTTTCGGCGGCGCCAAAAAAACACGACCACTGCGGGTCAAACCACTGACATCAGCAATGTTCACAACAAAAGTGGAGGGTAGAGGCACCTCCTTCCCATCTTCTAATGCAACCGCATTATAACGATAGGGAACAGCCTTGTCGGAAGAGTATGGAACAGGGCCAGTTGGCTTAATTATGAGAGTATGAGAGGCCTTCTGCTTGCTGTCGTCGTACCTAACGACAACAGGCTCAAGAATCCTGAATACAGGCGATATAACATTAACTTCATCCTCATCACGATTCTAAAGTATCTCGATCACACCCTGATCCAGCATTTCTTGGATGTCTTTTCTGACTTGACGACATCCTCTCTCATTGACAATGCAAACACGGCAACTGTCATGGTCATGCTCGTAGTGATTGTATCCACATAAGAGTCTGTGCATCTCGACCAAAGATTGTCAGATATGGCTGACATATCTGACCTTGTACTTGCCAGGGCAACCCTGAACCATATTAACAGCAGATTTCCCATGCTCGGGCAATGGGTTCTTCTTCACATTAGGACCTACGTCCTCGAAAAACAGAATACCACTTCTAACAAGGTCTTGAACCTTGGTCTTGAGAGGGTAACAGTTCTCCACATCATGTTCGGGAGCACCGGAATGATAAACACAATGAAGCTCAGGCTTATACTACCACTGAGGGTTGACCGGTATAGCAGGTGGGTCACGTAGAGTAATCAGCTTCCTTTCAATTAATGAAGGATATAGCTCGGCCTAGGTCATTGGAATAGGATCAAAAGTGATCCTTTTCCTATCATAGCTAGTGTTAGTTTGATTGTTGTTTCGAGGATGGTAGGCCTGCTGTTGAGGACGGTGTTGTTGTTGCCGATACTGCTGATGTTGCTGTTGCTGGTTCTGATGCTGATAATGCTGGTTCTCTCTAAAAGCAGGTGCTATATGAGCCACCTGGTGCTGGTTATTGGCGGGACGCAAAGTCTTCCTCTTCACAGAGTGTCTTCTTGGTTTAACATGGGAGGACACAGCATGTGCCTCTCCATCTTTCTTCTTCGCAAACGCCCCATAAGGTTTGGCAGAAGAGCCTTCTTCTCTAGTCAGGCGCCCTTCCCTGACTCCCTCTTCTAAACGCATCCCCATGTTCACCATCTCAGTGAAGTCAGAAGGAGCGCTAGCAATCATCCGCTCATAGTAGAAAGAGCTTAAAGTCTTGAGAAAGATCTTTGTCATTTCTTTCTCTTCGAGCGGAGGCTCAATTTGTGCAGCCAATTCACGCCACCTTTGGGCGTACTCCTTAAACGTTTCTTTCTCCTTCTGGTACATAGCCCTCAGTTGGTCCCTATCGGGAGCCATATCAATGTTGTATTTGTATTGCTTGACGAAGGCTTCGCCAAGGTCGTTGAAGGAGCGGATGTTCGCACTATCCAGACCCATGTACCATCTCAAAGCGGCACCGGACAGGCTGTCCTGGAAATAGTGGATCAGGAGTTGATCGTTGTCGGTCTGAGTAGACATCTTGCGTGCATATATCACAAGATGGCTGAGCGGGCAAGTGTTTCCTTTGTACTTTTCAAAGTCAAGCACTTTGAACGTGACAGGAATCTTGACATTAGGCACGAGACAAAGCTCAGCAGCAGATTTGCCAAAGAGGCCCTTCCCTCTGAGAGTTTTAAGTTCCTTGCGCAGCTCAAGGAATTGATCATTCATAGCGTCCATTTTCTCATAGACATCTGGTCCCTCAGATGGCTCAGAGTGGTAAATGGTGTCATCTACTCTCGGCAAAGTATGCACGACTGGAGGTGGCACAGCAAGGACCGAGCTAGATGTCGGCAGAGAAGAAAAAGTAGGGGAGAGACCCTCTAGAACGAAGTTAGCGGGCATCCCCCAGGGAAACCCGGCTGGCATAGCAGACGGCGCAAAGTGGGAATTGGCAGCAGGCACGGTAGAGGAAGCAATCTCTGAAATAACCGTCCTCTGGGGAGGAGTTGAAGGCGTTGGAGAAAACTAGCATTGGGCGGCCAAGAATGACTTCATCAGGGCAGTCAATCTTGCCACTTCACCTATCTCTCATAGGCTACCTCCATATCTGCCTTCTCCTTGGCGAGTCGATCATACTTCCTTTTCCAAAACCTGGATGACTGAGGAAGAAGATAAGTAACCACATCATCAGGCTCGTCGATAACCTGATGCTCCAGAAACTCTATCAACGCATCCTTATCTCTAAGCTGCTGAAGTAGCTCCTCTCGCTCACTGACCCAAGCACGCGAACGGTCTTCATCTCTCAACTCCTCTACTCCTGGTTAGGGAGGGTTGAAGGTCCAACCATAACCATAGGTGTAGGTCTCGGATAGTCATAGGGCATGCGGTACTCAGAAGCTCTCCTCCTAACCCTAGAGGTGTAGGGTTCCAAAGCAATACAATTCTTTGGACCAAGCTCTTTCCTTCCCTTCCTATGAATCTTACGCCAAGCGCGGACCATCATGCCCTTCAAGTTTTGGAGATCTTTACCCTCTTGAAAGAACACGCCTTCTAACAATATGTTATTAGGTTTATCCTTTAAGGGGAACCCAAGCTGACGATGTGCCAAAATAGGGTTGTAGTTAATCCCACCACATGTACCAAGAAGAGGCACATTGGAGAATTCACCACAAGAGTCAATAATCTGCACACCATCATACACACGGTTATACCAAAAGATATCATCATTAGTGAGAGACATAAGTCTCGTGGACCACCGTAGACATCCTTTGTTCTCCTTGAAGGTGAGCGTCTGTGGCAAGTGCGAAATAAATCACTTGTACAACAGAGGCAAACAGCACACAATGGTACCACCATCCTTTGTATTCCTCATATGCAAAGAGAAATAAGTGTCACCCAACAGAGTTGGAACGGGACTAAGAGTATAGAAAATCCTAATAGCGTTCACATCCACAAAATTGCCGATGTTGGGGAATAACACTAGCCCATAGATGAGAAGTACAAATATGGCCTCAAAGGCGTCTTCACTCATGGCCTTCCGATACATAGTAGCTTGAGCAAAGAGGAAATCAGATGGGAGACCTTGAATTCCACCTTTGGTAGTCATATGAGCACCAACAATAGATTCATCTATATGCAACAGATCTGCAATCTCTTGAGAAGAAGGAACTCTCTCCAAGCCACTGAACGGCAATTGATCTAGAATAGGTATACCCACAAGATAGGCATACTCCTCAAGCGTAGGCAGAAGTTGGAAATCCAGAAATGTGAAGCAACGGTACAAGGGATCATAGAACTGCACCAACACACTCATCAGACCTTCATCCACCTGAGTAGCAAGAATAGACAGAAGCTTCCCATGACGAGCCTTGAACTCCAAGGGATCTAATACATAGGATGTCAAACTCATTAACTCTTTCAAGTCGGGTTGTCTGAAACTGTACTTCTTCGTATTCCTTCTTTGCTTATCCATGTCTGAAAATTTTCAAATAGACCTCTTAAGTTCCTTGAAAATTTTCTCATTGTTGATGATATGGATGTGTATGAATGCATGAATGCATGGATGCAACAATCACACTCAAGGATCAAGCAAATCACACCACATAAAGGTCACGGGATGGATCAAGTCATCCTTAATATCAATCATCCATTTTGGTGGATTATGGTTTACACCTTATCGACACCCAAGTTCCATTGATATTAAGGATATACGAGAACGGATCAACCGCGAATCAAGGGTTTGTTGCAAGTCACGAGCATGGAGTCTCGGTTAAGAACCACCCAAAGGGAGTGTACTATGGTTAAACCTGACAATCATGTTCTACAAGAGGTTCGCATAGTCATCATCCCATCTTTCAGATATTATCAGATAAACGACTACTCGTATTCCAAAAATATTCTCAAGAGAGACGCTTATGAGTGTAGTATCGTGTAACAATCGTATCAAATCTTACACTTGAACGACCTTCGCACTACGTCCTAAAAATAGGCCAAAATGGGCTAGGTAATCTAAGATTCTTGGCTTCTAACGCATATATTAGAAAGAGTGATGCCTAACCACGACTACTCGTGTGACATTATTGATCCCAACATAACCTCCACCAAATGAATGGGCTTGCAAGTCAACTTGCTAAGGAATAACTCCACACAAGTCAACAAGACTATGCTATTCTCCTATCATAAGTGCACTCGAGTTCGGGTATAGAATTCATCTCACAAGAGACCATCAAGCACACAAGCAATTGATATATCAAGCAATTCATACATTACAAACAATACAGTCATCCCAAATTTGCACAAAAATATGTCACAAATAATATAAACATACAATACAACAAAGGTAAAAAATAGGCAAAACCCACAAGGCAAACTGATCCCCAGCAGAGTCGCCACTTTTTTGTAGCGGGGTATTCGTTACCTTTAGATTTATTGACTAAATCAAAAGTAAATCATACAATTCGAGTCGCCACCGCACTTCTATTTATCCAAAGGAAAGGTTAGAAAGCGAACAAAAACCCAGAAGTTTTATCAAATCAAAAACTAATAAAAATGTCAGAGATCTGGGTAAGGGGGTTGGTTATGCAATGGGAAGGTTTTAAGCACCCAAAACATCCTTAGTAGTCTAAGGGAGCCCGTTTTACAAATGTTGTAAGGTAGGTTGGTATTTGTGAAAATATTTGTGCAAACATGATTGGGGAGATGAGAAAAGAATATAAAATTTATTTACAATTTTGTGTTTGAATGGATAAACCCATTGCCTACGTACCATCTTAAAAAAGAATAGGATCAAAACCTCGTAGTTCGGGGTAAAAATCTCAAAAGAGGTTGGTGAATTGATTGGTCAAAAGCCTTAAGGTCTTTTGTTATCAAAGGGAGAAAACTCAACCTAAAACCACAAATCCACCATGTGAGGAGAGCTTCAACATGCTAGTGAAGGGTTAACCCTATAATAAGCATGGAAGACTTATAGTCCATCACTAAGGATACAGGTGAGTATTATATCAACCTCTAGGATAACTCAAACCTAATAGCTAATTTTTATGAAAAAGCTTTAACACAAATGGTCATTGGAACCACAAAAACAATTGAGTGAGTTGTATTTACAAATGGAAAGTATTCACAAAGTAAGGTCAAAGTTGACTTAAGATTCAATTCAAAATAAGTGTTATGAAAAGAGTTTGAAAAAATCAAAGGCATAATGCCTAGGTTTCTAATTTTGAAAACAATGTTAATGTTTGCACAAAAGTTTGGCTTGGGTTAGAGTGGAGAGAAGAAGAGAAGGGTTAGGTCCTAAAGATGCAAGGATGAGGAAAGAGAAATAAAACCACATTGGAGTTCCCTTCTTGAGATCATAAAGATGATCCAAGTTGCTCCCTTTCCTTTGGAATTGGCAAGTAATAAGCAAATAACTCAAGCAATCAAGCAAATAATCAATCAAGCTCCTAGGAATCTTTCAATTGGTTTTTGGCTCTCTTATCTTGGAATATCCATGACAATGGTTCTTCTAATTGGCTCAAGTTTGGGATCCCTAACACACAAGAACACACAAATCAAAAAGTTCCACAATGCAATAGAAAGAATGGACAAGAGTGAGTTTAGAATTAGGATCCTTTCAGTTCATCTTCAAGATTAAGCATTCTAAAGGTATGAGCCCTAGTAGCTCTTTGACAATTTTAGCATTCTAAAGGCATGAGGCTAGTTGCTCTTCAAACTCCATTAGCATAGGTAAGGTCCTAAATCTAAGTCCTTTCTCCATTTGCATTGGGTTCACACAAACAAAACGAAACAAACACAATAGTATATACACAATAATGTGCTCAAGTGAGTAAAAGGCAAATTGCATTAACATAAACATGAGCTCAAGTGAGCAAAGGGCAAAGACAAATGAATTAATGAGCAAGAATTTAAATTGCATTAAAGTAAATTGCAAGAATTAAATGCTTAAATTAAAAGTTAGTCATTAGTAGTTAGTGTTAGTGTGCCATAAGGCAATTTAGCGCTATGTTAAGCAATCATAAGTGTACTAATGTAGTAGTCACACCTATCTGAGGCCGGTCAATAAAACTATAGGCAACAAACACAAGTTAGAGACCATGACTAGTAAGCCAAGCTCCTACAACTTGCCAAGCCAAAAGAAAAGAAAGAATGACCTTGTATTGACTTAGGTTTTTTTGCTTGACCAAGAAGCAACCTATCCTTAATGCAAAGCAATTCACTTGATCTTTAATCAAGATGAATTTGATTTGAATGAAGAAAGGTTAAGCCTCTCATATGTCAAGGCTAACCACCAATCTTTAACTCATTGGTCAAAAATAAAAAAGAAGAAGAAGAAGAAGAAATGGAATGTACATAATTGAAATTCAAATTACATAACCAACACACATTAATCAAACATGAATGGAATCAACATCAATCAATGGTAAACAGAAGTGAGATGAAGCTTAGAAGTCAAGAAACAAATAAAATATTTTTGGTATTTTTTGGAATTAAAATAATACTTGATTTAAAATAAAAAAATAAAGGTCAAACTTCAAATCCAATTCAAATCAACTTGGAAAAGTCCAATTGGATCATCCTAAGTTCAACATGATCAAACAATGTTTGACAAAAAATTTCATCATTTTTTGAAAACAGAAACTAATTTTAAACAATTAAAAAATGAAGAAAAATAACATAATTGAACTAAAATCTCAAATAAATCTCAAATCAATTAAGAAATTGATGAGAATATTTTTCATGGATTCATCATCATTCAAAGATGTTAAGAAAATATTTTTGGCATTTTTGAATATTGGAAACTATTTTAAATGAATTAAAAACAACCAGAAAAGAGAAAATTCACAAAAAATATTTAATGGAATCGTAAAAAATATTAAAAATCATTTTCAGAAACTAGATTTTAAAAGGGAAATAGTGCAATTGGTCCCATATTTTTATGATAAAAAATGAAGAAGTTATGAATTTTTGAAAATAATTGAAATAAAAGAATATAAAATCAGAAATTAAAAATCACAAAAATCCACAGCACTTGGATCCCACTTCATTAATTGACGTGGCTGATCACAAGGTTGGGGGACGCGCGCGCATGGTAGGCCAAAGTCAGCAGCGAAACACATGGCATTAAAGCATGTCAAACAAACCAAGCGCCAGGATTAGATTAGAAGTAAAGGATCCAATGGCCATGAACTCGTCCACGTGGGGACGGTGGTGGAAACCACCGTCTTCTCCGGTGAGACTCACCGTCCGGCCAGAATTTGCAGGTTTTCAAACCTTCATTATTTTGCACGATCCTTATATCATTAGAAAGTTGGGGTGATGTACATCACCCTTTTAACCTTAGTTTCTACTCTAGACTCTCATAGAAGGAGAAATCTGAGATAGAACTTTATGGTGTTCAATCTGAGTTTGCTCAATTCATGAAATTAAATGCACAGATCAATTGCCTCTCACATGAGGACTTTAGAGGTACCAACAAACACAAGAAATGGTCAGTATCCAAGGAGTTTTGAATCAAAAAAGTTTGAACAACAACCTTTGAAGTACAGCTTTACAAGGCTTGATCCACTCCAATTCTTTGATGCAGTGTGTTCTTGAAATGGAAAAGAAGCTAGGCTAAGGAATTGAAGTTCAGAGATCAACCAATGAAGTTGAAATCTGAGCTTGAAAATTGAAAGAGAAAATCAAAATTCCTTTGAGTGAAGGTTAGGGATTCAATTGTGCAGCAGTTTAGGTTCCTTGAGGTTGGATTTTGAGGAGGAATGGAGCTTCTATTTATAGCCAAGCATGATGCAAGCAATGCAAATCTGTGTGTGCATGAGCTTGGGTCCTCCATGCATGGGCCTGTACATGCGCATGGGAGGCCCAAACTTGATTGGTTTTGCATGCTGATGATGAAACAAATGAAATTGGACGTGTACATGGCAAGGCAATGTGGTGTGCAAGCAATTTAATCATGTTATGCATAATTGAACACAAATCTTCTCCTCTTCGAAAATACCATTTTCCAAATTGAAACATAGCCATGTGGGTAATGGTTAGAAAGGTATTGACATGAGGAACAAATGTTATGTTGAACAAAAATCCATTTGGTGTTGGGAAATTATTGAAAACTGATCATGAAGTTCAAGGTGCAAAACATGTGTATGAGAATTTTGCCAAAATGACCAACTTCAATCCCTTCTGCTTCAATTATGAAAGCCTCAAATGACAAAACCTTCAACATAAAAGTTGTAGATATTTTCAAGACAATAAATTTGGACTTAAATTTTAAATCATTTGTATTTTTTATGAGAAATTTATGGGCATCTGAAGTTGGACTTTTTCACATTTCAATGACTTTGGTCCAAAGTGACCTATAATGTTTTATATTATCACATGTGTTTCTTTTATGATTATGAGATTTTGTCCAACATAAAATTTTAAGTATACATCTTAAACTTTCCAATTCATTTAATCCCACCTTAAAATCATAAAAAATGAGTGAGTTAGGTCCTTGGGAAATTGACTCAAACTTAGGGTTTCGGTTAAAATGACCTATAATGTTTTTAAATGAACGATGACCTTCCAAGTTTCAAATAAATTTTTGATGAACATTAAAGTTGTTCATATGGTTCTTAATAACATGTTTTCTCTTGGGGTCATTTTCATTTGACAAACACATCAAAAGTTAGGTCTCAGTGGATTTCAAAATAGTTAGATGAATTGACTGACCAACTTCTCAAGTCCAAACTTCAAATCTTAATGAATTGATGATTAAGGATACTCAAATAGGCACATATATGCATAAAATGATGAATGAAATAACTTCCCTTTATTGTATTTGATCATGGGTTGAGGTTGCTTCATGAGCAAGGCACAGTCAATGCATATTTGAATTAGGGTTTCCTTGGGAAACAATCCTCAAGCCCTTTGGTTTATCTTGATCAAATTGACAAATTGAGATACTTGGGAGGCATATATGATGATTGAGAGCTTTTGGAACCATTGTCATGCTTGCTTTCAACTTCATCTGGCCACATCAATGAGTATGGGGGCCTCCTAGGAGCCTTGGATCACATGCTTGCTTGAGCTTCAAAACAAACAAAGTTAGTGACATATGTTTGTGCTTTTGGTTAGTAAACAAAATAAGAAAAGCAATAATATACAATTCAAGCATGCTTGGTGGTCTCAAGCCAACTCACACAAGTCCCAACCCAAGGGTTAAGGAGCCAAGATGCTATGATCCTTGAGGCAAATGCAAATGAGCAATGATATGATGCCATGAGGGATCTTAGGGTCAAAATTAGGGTCTTACAGTATGCACGATTGGCTCTAGTGCTAGTGGGAGATTGTTGGTGTAATCCCTAGAGGCCAATACTTTTGGTACTTGTATCGAATTATTTATTAATAATAAAAGACTTTTTCTTTATTATGTTTGTCTAATAAAGTCCTTAGAATAGATAGTCTGTTTAATGTATCAAGTGTGACTTAATCATGAGATCACATTAAACATAAGGACACTATTCTTAAAGTATCCATAGTCGAGCTTTATTGTGAAGTGGGATAACATTAAAGCATTAAGACTATTATGTATATAGACTGATGATCACATCTCATGGATCATGGATAAGGAGTTATCAAGTCTTAAACATAGGTATGAATATTAAGAGTAATATTTATACTGGATTGACCCGCTATGAGAATACTATATATAATGCTATGAAAAGTGTCATAAGTTATTCTCATGGTGATAATGGTGTATGCCACCCTTCGACCTGAAACCACTATGGACCCTAGATGTAGAGTCGAGTGTCTTATTGCTGATCAAACATTATCCGTAACTGGATGACCATAAAGACTGTTGATGGGTACTCCACGAAGCATGCTGAGGGACATGAGTGACCTAGATGGAATTCGCCCATCCTACGTAATAGGATAAATGTCTACGGGTCCAATATTGAACTGGACAAGGATGACACAGTCTATGCCTTGTGTTCAATATAGACATAAGGGAAAAAGGGTAATTATACACATAAGTATTATCACAAAAGGATTTGTCAGATCACATGACACTTTCGTGTCTTGGGTAGCAGTGATGTGTTGCTAGATACCTCTCAGTGTTTATTATATTAAATACGTGATTTAATATAATTGCTAATGTCGCAAAAACCTACAGGGTCACACACAAAAGGACTGATTGATGAGAGATAGAATAACTAAAGAACACTGTAAGGTACGATTCACTTAACTGAATTATAGAACATCGTAAGGTACGGTGTACTTAAGTAGAATGCGAAATAGGGTAAGGTACCACACGCTTAAGTGATTTTGACATATCATAAGATATGGGCCACATACACTTAAGTGGGCTTTTTAGCTTACAGCCCACACAAGTGGTTCTATAAATAGAACCCTTGTGCAGAAGCATTTGTGCAGTTGTAATTTCGTTTCTCTCTCTCTCTCTCTCTCTCTCTCTCTCTCTCTCTCTCTCTCTCTCTCCTCTCTCTCTCTCTCTCTCTCTCAAAGCCTTCATTCGTAGCAGCTAGTACTGAGATTGAAGGAATTCGTTCGTGTGGACTGAGTAGAGGCGTTGTCACCATTCAACATTTGTGATCGCTCCGTAGATCTGCGTCAAAGGTTTCAATCGCCACAAGAGGTAACAATTTTATCACTGATCATGCCCATTCGTAAGGATCACTAATGGAGAAATTTTTTAAATTCCGTTGTGTTTTGGATCGCTCTTCTCCTTCACGAACGACATTACTGAGTACTCATAGTGACTAAATCGTGTCCTACACACACTCTTTGGAATATCTTAATCTTTCACTGGAATTTGATGACAGTCTGCTTTCAAGTCGATGTTACTAAACAAGCATGCCCCAACCAACTGATCCATAAGGTCATCAATCCTAGGAAGAGGCTACTTATTCTTAATTGTAACCTTATTCAGTTGTCGATAGCCAACACATAACCTCATACTACAATCTTTATTCTTTAATAACAACACTAGAGCATCCCACGGTGATACACTTGGTTTGACAAACTTCTTTTCAAATGGATCTTCTAATTGACCCTTCAGTTCACCCAATTCTGACGCAGACATCATGTCTGGTGCCATAGACACAGGTCTGATACCAGGTACCAAATATATGGTGAACTCTCTCTCTCTCTCTCTCTCTCCTCTCTCTCTCTCTCTCTATATATATATATATATATATATATATATATATATATATATATATATATATATATATATATATATATATATATATTATATATATATATATATATATATATATATATATATGGTAGATCAGTAATTTCATTTGGAAACATATTTGGAAATTCACACACTACAGGTAGATCAACCATTGCCGTTTTACTTTGAACTTTCAAGGAAGAAAACATCACAAACACTTGGACCTCATCTTTCAAGAACTCTTCCACTTGACTAGCATATATCAACCTTGAATCTTCCTCTTCAACAAACTCAGGAAACAACACTGACTTGTAAAAAACCTACACTCTTTCAATCAGCGGCATGCTTATCCCCCACTTGTTTCAATCCATCTCATGATGGCAAGTAGTTAGAAAATAAACGAGCACCAACAGTGTTTAACACACATGTTACATACCAAGGAATATACAAAAGTCACCAGACATGGTCGGACGAACGAACCTGCTCTGATACCAACTATGTAACACCAAATTTCCCGACTCGCAAAATAATACAATAATTCAAATGTATTTTCACCCAAGGGTGTCTTGGATTATCAAATAAATCACATGTTATTAAATTAAACAACTTACAGCGAAAATATAAAACATTAAACAACACCTTTACATGGCCTCATAAAAAATTACTCAATTAAAACACTGGTTTCAAAAAATAACTCAACAATCATCCAAATAAAAGAAACAATGTTACAACCCCTTATGTTACACTATCAGAGTGACACAAGGGATACTAGACAAATGAAAAACAAAGAAGAAGGCAATGACCGCCATTCTCCCACACAACAACACTACATGCTACATGTATCTTTAACATGGGCATAAATGCCACACACAAAAAAAAGAAAGAAAAATGGTGAGAATAATCCTTACAAATGTTAGCGATGAAAGTAAACAGGAGGACGGTTATAAAAATACACATATCATTCTCACACAGCAACAACAACAATAATACAATTTAAAATGCAAATATGAAATGCACCAACTTCTCCTCCAATATGCATGTGGTACCAGGTTTTGGGGCACCAAAGGTGTGATACTAATTTATCTCTGTCCCCGATTCCTCTTTGAACTATGTCCCTCTTTGGACATGAAACTGTCATGGTTCCTCTTTGAACCTGGCCTCACTGAACCGAAGTCCTACCTAACTCCAATCTATATATGTATGTATGATAATAGTAGAAAACAATTATATAACTCAATCAAATACCAAAATCATTCTCAAATATTTCATACTCAAACAGGTTCCTCTCTTAAACCATAAGTTCAACAATTATAAGGTCTCACTATAATTCCCCTAAACTACTCAACTCAAAATATAATTAATTTTAATAATTATATTATAACTAAAAAATTATCAACAACTCAGTAAAGTTGTATTATTACCCATCTACTCGAAAATCAACCAACATGCTTAAAATATCTCGACATAGTATTTTTTATATATTCATAGCTCATATATAATGATTCATATATAAATCAACACAGTTCTCAAAGAACTCTAAACAGTGCTACAACAATTCCTGCATCTCAAAAATGACTATAGAATACTCAAAAGTACTCTAAGGTACTAAAAAATGCTCAACTAACAACAATTCACTAGTGATAACTCTACTGAACTCTAAAGGATTGCAGTATGGCTCAAAACTAATTAAAAATAAAATAAAAGTAACGAAAAGGTCATGACACTAATATCGCTCAGAAATCATCGAATAGGCCCTCGAACTCGAAAAATGTCGAAAATGTCATCGAACTACCCGACGACCCGCCCCCGCCAGATCTGCCGAACCGCCCAACGACTCCCTCCGACTGGACATGCCGAACCGCCCAATGACCTGCCCCGATCGGACCTGCCGAATCGCCTCGACCCAGACCTGCCAAACCACCCGACCTGGACCCGACGACCCACCTGACCCACAGTCGTAAGGCTACTACCGCGCGGCTCCCTAAGGCGCGGACCCGCGCCAGACCTCTTCCATCACGGCGCGACCCTCTGGCACATCGTTGATTTTCGGTCGCCACCATCACGAAGTGGCCCGTGACTTTTATCCTCCGCCATTACAATGTGGAATCGCGATCTTTGGCCACCGCAGATACGACATTGTTCATCTGTGCGACTAATTTTCGGCCCTCGTCCCAACTTTTCTTATTTTTACGAATTTTGATGAAGTTTTCAGTTTTCTTGACTTTTTGACTCTTCTGACATTTTGTTTATTTGGAAAAAAAGGACCAAAATGTTTGCACAACAATTCAATCGAGTAACACAAATTAAGAACATCATACATCCAAAAAATCCCAAAAAGGGCAAATTATATTTTTCACATATTCATACAAATTTTTCATTACAGTAATGACATACACAACAACACATCAATCAGTAACCTCATGGGTTTTGGCCAAACCCCTTTGGTCACCAACAAGGCCATAAACCATGAACACTTAAAACACAGAGATATGAGAGTAAGGAACATTCACAGTCCTGACTACTTAAAGTCACCCATGAGTAAAGAAATTCCCCTTACCTCGAAGTTTGAAGTTTGATAGAATTTCTCCTATTTTCGTATAATCACTCTGATGTTACTCTCTTCTTACTTTAGATCGCCTCTTCTACCAAATTCCAATTTTTCACGTAAAACTCTCAAGCCCCTCATGTTAGTCTCTCTCTCTCTCTCTCTCTCTCTCTCTCTCTCTCTCTCTCCTCTCTCTCTCTCTCTCTCTCTCTCTCTCCTCTCTCTCTCTCTCTCTCTCTCTCTCTCTCTCTCTCTCTCTCTCTCTCTCTCTCTCTCTCTCTATATATATATATATATATAATATATATATATATATATATAATATATATATAGATATATATATATATATATAAAGAAGATGGTCAACTAAAAAACACTCAATTCTAAAATAAGCGAGACTCCTAATTAGCAAGTCAAATAACACTAACATTTCCTTCGCGTTGTGTGAACAAGGACAAGTTACCACTCTTTATGAATCAAAATTTGGAATAATCTATTATGTGTAACACCTCGACTTTATTTTTATATATATAATATATATATATATAATAATATAATATATATATATATATATATATATATATATATATATATATATATCTTGTTTGATTGTTATTTGTTATCTCATGTGTTTTATGGGGTTGAGTGTATTTTAGTAATTTTATAAATAATAGGAATATAAAATATTAAGGCGGAGAAATAAAATATAATTATTTAATTTAGAATAATTAAGAAATTATAAGATTAAATAGAAAGTGGATATTTTATAAATATTATATAATTGAATTATTATTTAATTATTATTGGGACTTTATTTAAATAAAAGAAAATAAAAATATTATCTAATTAAAATCAAACATTTAAGTGAGTGAAAACAATATATATAATATATATTATATATATATATTTATATATATATTATATATATATATATATATAATAATTATATATATATATATATATATATATATATATATATATAGTAGATTATATAAAAATTCCACAATTCATCTATTGCACAATTCATATCCACCTCTGATACATCATCTAAATCTACCTCTAAATATATATATATATATTATATATATATATATATATATATATATATATATATATATAATATATATATTAGATTATATAAAAATTCCATAATTCATCTATTGCACAATTCATATCCACCTCTGATCCATCATCTAAATCTACCTCTAACTCAACTTTCATACTTAGTTTTCTCCAATAAACATGAACAACATCTATTGGTATCGGTATACCATCAAGTGTGTATCTTCCTAACTCACAAGAACAAGGTAACCCATAAGATGTTCTAAGAGTACAACCACACATTTGCCTGTTGGTTCCAATATAGTCAACTCTCAATAACTCTTCAACAATACGTCTCAAAGCAGCTCGAGACATTGAACCATACAGATTACCATTAAATGGACTTATGTGTGCGTGCTCAACTTTTTAAATTTTTTTGAAAAGAAGCTCTAATGTTGTCCAGTTGCAACCTCAAGTTGTTATTCATAACTTCCAATGAGCAGATTCAACCCTAAAAATAATACATATTGAAAATATTAAAAATGACACATAGTAAAAAATATAACACATACCGATTAGTTGTCGTGTTACCCAAATGTTGCACTCGATTAATCCATATTTCAACAAATCTCTGTCTATGTTAAGTCAACCATGTATCTTTTACATAATTAATAAATCAACTAAAATCAACACATGTATGCTCAAGTTGTGTTGATCATACTCAACCTCATCACTAACCCAAATAACTTTCATCCATAATGTATCGATCATCTTTTGCATGTCATTCACCACATATTGCTTGCATTTTGCATCAACATTTTTGTTAATGTGAAATCTACATAGCAAATTAATCGATCTAGGAAACACAAGTTCAATTGTTGTCATCAAAGCAAGATCTCTATCTCTCAAGATCTCTATCTCTCAAAATCTACATAGCAAATTTATTCACAAACAATTTCTTAAGCTTATCCAACACCCAGCAAAAATTCTCTGTTTGCTCAGACTCCATATACGCAAATGCGACAGCAAAAGTCAACTCGGTTGATGTCATGCCAATAATTTCAAACAGAGGTTGTCTATATTTATTTGTCTTGTACGTGTTTCCAATAACTAACACAATAGCAAAAATATTCAACAAATTAATTGAATATGGATGAGTCCAAAATATCTCTCTCACAACTTCCAAGTCATCTCTTTTTCTACTCCAATACGCATAGCTTGCATCCTCAATAAGCTTAAACAAATGTTGTATCTCATTTATAGGATCTCTTATCTCTTTTTCTATCATACTCTTATGCTTGTATATTTGTGTGATCCGAGTGACATTCTATGGATCTCAGTATTGCAAGGAAAACAATATGTGTCTAGGTGGAACATGTCTCTTTGTCAAATCAACGACATGTTACTTCTTATACGTGGTCAATCTACCAACAAATGAATGACCTTCTAATCTATCAGGTAAACCATGGTTATGGACTCCATATTTTACATCAACCTTCCAGCCAGACCCATCTTTCGCCGGAGTCGACCTGATTTTAAATGAACATCCATATTATTTGGCCGCACTTTGGGTTCCACTATCAGTATCCTTGTATTTCCCACCTTTATCACAATAAAATATTAATTTGTTACTTCTCCCTCTCTTGTCTGTTTCAGTATCTAAACGAGTGATAATAACAATTACTTTATTATGAATTCCAACCTCTTTAATCCACCTTATCACCTCTTCTCGTGTATCAAATCTTTGAGTAGTTGAAAAAGAACCATAAATATTTAAACCATATTTGGGGAAGAATTTTCATTCCTGCATGTCATACCCCAAAATTTGCCCATTAATATTTCAAGGCATTTTTCAGGGCACTCCGACTCATTTTTATGACACTGATCTTAAAGGAACGAAGGCCCAGCTCACGAATGACCCAAACTGGCCTGTTCGCTACACGCTCGCCTAGTGATAACATGAAATTATGTCATATTTTAGGACTTAATTCAATTAAATTTTATCATTATTTATTTCAGTTCACTTTATATTATTAGATATTACGCGGTATTTTCTTCCCATTTGTCTCAGGTGGCTTATTTGGAAGCACAAGTAAAAATGGAGGAAAAGAGGTGCAAAAAGGAGAGAAAACGAACCAAATAGCAAAGCCCAGCCCAAAGTACAACACCGGTGTTGCACCTGTGACGAGCGTCACAGAGGCTGTGACGAGCGTCACGCCTTGCACACCCCTGTGACGGACGTCACACATGGTGTGACGAACGTCACACCATCCCCCTACTTTTTGGGCGCAAGCAACGCCTCAGAGACTTGAAGAGACGTTGAGGAGTGTTGGGCCCTATATCCACGCCATGCAATTAGCCACGTTGAAGACCTTTTGGCAGCAGGCAGTTACTTAATGACACCAATATAAATAGCCACTTTGAAAACCTAAAGCGGAGAGAGGCTTTTCCACATTTTTTTTTCTTTGTCGTTTTCACTTTTGCATATTTTCCTTTCCAGCAGCTTAGGCATCGTTTTTCCTACGAGTTCTACACTATTTCCCTGCAATTTCCTATTTCCTTTTAGCATTTAGTTAATTCCTTTTCGCACAATAGTTTCTACAACGGAAACTATTGTGTACCTTTTTACCGGATCTAACCTTACGTTAGGATCTAGTTTATTTCCTTCGTTTTAATTTGTTGTTTAGTTGAAGAATCCAGGAACAAACCCTACCGGCTTGTGGTGGAGTGTTCAGGACTACTGTTTAACTTATTCCAAGTAACCCTAAAGGAAACCCTGAAGGAAAAGCCGGCGGCACCGCTCAATTCGATCCGATCGGCCAATTCAAGATTGCAATTCAATTGCAAACAGGTTTGCGTTACTATCGCCGCTTTATGTTCCGAATTCACATGTGATACCATAATTGAATGCATAAATATATTTGAGGTTTTGCATGTGGACTTAAGTATGCCTGGATACCTTGAATTGTTGTAATGGATGCCGTTGTTTTTTCGCTCTGTTTTGATCTTTGCCCAACTGACCTGTTTTATCATAACCATGCTCTGTTTACCTGATACTATTACTGCTTTGGTGCAACTCTTGATTGCATCCTGATTGGTATTCTAACCCGTTTGCTGAATTTTGTAAAGGCTCACATATCCCAGGAAAAGATTGCTGTTTAGGTCTTCCACTTTATTTGTGGGATACCCTTATGAAGATCCACCCTAAATTGCTTAATTAATTTTAATGTATTAATTTTAATGTATTGATTTTTAATGTGGAGATTCATCCTAATCACCTAATTGACTTTAAAATATGACCTTTAAATATGTGATCTTGGACCTCTCTTTTGCCTTACGATATTACGGTATTACGGTCATGTCCCGCGAATGTGGGGATACCCTTAGCAAAGACCCCTCGATTAAATCATCATGTCCCTTTAAAATAAATCATAGTCCCTCGGATGTTGCCTTCGAATATATGATTTTGTCCCTCGATGACCCTTCGGTGTAGCCTACGGTTAAATGATGATCGTCCCTTCGAATGCTAAGGTATCCTTACAACTGTTGCCTTCAATGACCTATCGATGACCCTACGATGACCCTTTTACATCCAAAGGATAAAACTACTTACTTCTCAATAGTAAGGACAGTTTTACCCTCACAAGGATAGGAAATGCCCATAACGACCTTAGGAAGGTATAACTCTCAATTACTGGATCATAACCTAAAACATTTTCCACCCTCACACTTTGCAAGTCCTAGAAAATCACCACTTGGTATACATTCATACTAGAATCATTACCAAGTTATATTTTTCTAAACTGTTTTCCAAAATCAAACGAGATAAATACTTTGTATACATTCATACGAGAATCATTACAAAGTTGAACTCTGTTTTCGAAACATTTTTAAACAATTCACCAACACTTCTCAGACAAAAATATAAGTGATCCAGCAATTAAGAGCCCATGGATAACCATGGATACAAAGGATGCTAACACCTTCCCTTTGTATAATGTACCTCCCGAACCCAAAATCTTTTGAGGTCTTTCCTGTTCTTTTCCACCTTTCCTTATTGGATAAAAGAAAAGTCGGTGGCGACTCTTGCTATCCGCGACATTGCGATAAAAAGCAAAACACCCCAAGTCAGTTCACCGTATGACAGAACTGGCGACCTTGCTGGGGACTACTCTAAAAAGAGAGGTTACCTTAAAAACAAGATCACTTATTCCAAATTGTCTGATTTACTTTTAAGGGATTGCTTGGGTATTTTTGAGTGAAAGATCCTACACCCGGATCTAGTATACCTTAGGTAAGTAGCAATAGATCATCGCGACTATCCGGCGTATACTGGAATGGTTAAAATGATGGCTACGGTTAATGTGACACTTTGGTTGTCCTGATGTTCCTCATGTTACTTGAGGAAAAATTTGGCTTCCGCGTGGTGTCATTAAAGCATTAACCAGACCTTTAGAACCCTAATTGACTCATCCTGGCCATTAGAAAGTAGTGAGATAACTGACTTCGGTTCCGACTGGGGTTGGTTGAGACTCGATACTACACTCCTTGAGATTGGACTTTAGGGAAGCTTCGGTCAACCACTTGGTGTTGCACTGAAGTGGACTTGAAGGAAGGTCAATGATTGGAGATCCTTTTAGAACCCGGTTACTATTCTAGGACAGATTGAACCAACCAAACTTCAGTGGGGAGGGTACTTACCTATGGAACTCATGCAAGCCTCAAAACTTAGGAATGATGGTTGTGTGACTTGTTTGTGCTTGTTATTTATTTAACCTCATAACATCATAACATCATGACATCATAACATTGTACTAACCATTTCAAGGACTTAGGGATTTAACTTTGCTCTGTTTTGTAAAGCTATGGCTCCCAGGAAGACCATCCGGATTAATCTTGTAGCAATCTCTCCTCAACTCAAGGATTTAGTGTCAGAACTTCCCGATCATGCGCAGTTCATCAAGAGACATGGTTCTCTTCTCAATTTAGTTACCACTGGGTTCAAAGATGATATGATGAGAGTTTTATTCCAGTTCTTCGACCCTAAACATCATTGCTTCACATTCCCAGATTATCAGTTGGTACCCACATTGGAAGAATTCTCCGGACTGCTTGGCATACCTATCCTTGAGCAACTACCGTTCAGTGGTTTAGAAAAGGTTCCGAAGTCTGAAGAAGTTGTCGCAGCTTTACACATGACGAAGTCCGACATTGAAGCTAATTGGGTAACAAGGAGTGGAGTTAAGGGTTTACTTGCCAAATTCCTGACAAATAAGGCCCAAGAATTCTTAAAAGTTATGAATGTCCGTGCTTTTGAAGACATCCTGGCATTGCTAATCTATGGCTTGGTGTTATTCCCTAATCCAGACCAATTCATAGACATGAATGCTATTAAGATATTTCTCACTCATAACCCTGTACCTACCTTGCTAGGAGACATTTTGCATTCCCTTCACACTCGTACTATGAAAAGGCAAGGGACTCTCATGTGCTGCATACCTTTGTTGTCTAGGTGGTTTATTTCGCACCTTCCTCAATCAGTCTTGAAGAACGAGCAGAATTTGAAATGGTCTCAAAGGATAATGTCGCTCTCCCACCCAGACATCTGTTGGTGTCCTCAGTTCAAGGAAAATGTTACCATCATTGACCGTGTGGGCGAGTTCCCTAATGTACCACTCCTAGGAATAAGAGGAGGTATTACTTATAATCCTGCTTTAGCTCTGCGACAGTTTGGTTGTGCTCGAAGAGATGGTCCACATGAAATGATCATCGAAGGCACTGTGTTTGACTATGACAACGATTCCCAAGGTCTTCGCCAAAGGTTTGTACGAGCTTGGGGCATGGTGAAAAGAAGTACTTTAGGACAGAAAAATTCCATTCCTATGGAACCTTATCTCAGATGGGTACGCGCCAGAGCTCGTGAACTTGTCATGCCATATCTTGCAATCGGACCTCAGATTGTCGAACCTGAAGTTGAAGGAGGTGCTCCTCAGATCATTCCTTATCCAGATATGCCTACCAACGTTGAGGAACTAAAGAGATCCTGGATCCAGTTGAGAGAAGAAAGGGATACTTTCGAGGCTCAGTTCGTCGCAGAAAGGAAGAAAGTGTTAGAACTTACCAGTCAGCTTAATGAGGAACGAAGACTCAATGCGTATCTTCGCCCAAAAAGAAGCCGCCCCTGGGAGACTTGAGCTTTCATTGTATTTTTATTCCTTTTGTAATGAACATTGATCAAAGAAATTAGCAATAAACATTTCTCTCTTGTTGGTGATTTACGCAAAGTTAAATTCCAAAAGTCCTTGAAAACATTTCATACATTGCATAGCATAACATAACACTGCATAACAGGTATTCTACAAGTTCAATGTTCTCACGGTCTTCATTGCAAACAGAAAAATGGATCTCGAACAAACTGTCAAAGATCTCCAGACTCAGAATGCTCAATTCAAGGAGATGATGCTAAGCTTATCCAAGGGGCAGGAGGAACTGAAGGCTTTTTTGCTCGAAAAGAAGAAAGACAAGAAAGCTGTGAGTTTCATTAACCCGGGAAGAAGGCGTAAAGGACAGGCCGCAGGAGTCAAGTTTGGAATCCCAAATGGTCCAGAAGAGGGGGCGGAGAATGACTCAGAGGAAGAAAATGCTGATTTCTCCAACCCTGAGGATGACGATGAGAACTATGAAAATGAACAGTACTCTCCGAGAGATGATAAGTACAAGTTGCTGGAGGAACGCATGCTAGCCATGGAGGGTCAGAAGGCGCCTGGTCTAGATTTCGAAAGTTTAGGTCTGGTCTCCGACGTGACCATTCCCCGCAAATTCAAAATCCCCACTTTCACTAAGTACGATGGTGCATCCTGTCCTCAGATGCATCTAAGGGCTTATGTGAGAAAGATTCAGCCGCATACCACTAATAAGAAACTGTGGATCCATTTCTTCCAAGAAAGTCTGTCTGGCACTCAATTGGAATGGTATTATCAGCTCGAGAGCTCTGACATCCGCACCTGGACTGATTTAGCAACGGCTTTCTATAAGCAGTACCAGTACAATTCTGAATTAGCGCCTACTCGGCTACAGTTGCAGAATATGACTATGGGATCTAAAGAAAGCTTTAAAGAATATGCTCAGAAGTGGAGAGATTTGGCTGGCAGAGTCAAACCCCCTATGACTGACAGAGAATGGTGGATATGTTCATGGGCACACTGACCGGCCCATTCTACAGCCATTTACTGGGAAGTTCTTCATCAGGTTTCACTGAACTTATATTAACAGGTGAACGTGTTGAAAGCGGCATCCGAAGTGGAAAGATACAGGCGGCTACCTCTGCAAGCACCAAAAGGTCCTATCAGGGGAGGAACGAATCAAATGCTGTGTACGGTCAAAAGGGTCGTAACAAGAAAAACCGTGACCACGACATTGGAGCAGTTACGATTGCAGCACCACCATCTCAAAACTTCCAGCCCAAACAAGACAGGCCAAGAAGGCAGTTCACCAGGATCAATATGACCTTGGCACAGGCACTGCAGGGAATGCTAAAGGCAAATTTGATCACCCTCAGAGATCCTCCTACGAATCCCAACACTACTTCTTCTCGTTATAACCCTAATGCCAGGTGTGCATATCACTCCGATAGCCCCGGGCATGATACAAACGATTGCTGGTCATTGAAGAATAAGATTCAGGATATGATCGAAGCTGGAGAAATTGAGTTTGAGCCTCCGGAGACTCCTAATGTCATCACTGCTCCTATGCCTAACCATGACAAGACTGTTAATGCTATGGATGACGACTCTCACATTTCCAATGTGGCGGACTTAACATCTCCTCTCCCGATCATAAAGAGGAATTTATTGCAAGCTGGTTTATTTCCAGGTTGTGCTGAAGATTGCAATCTCTGCATGCTCCAACCAGATGATTGTTGGGATTTGAAGGGTGGTATTCAACGGCTGATGGATGATCGTACAGTTCTCTTCGAAAGGATGCCTAAGGCGGAAAACCCTATTGAAGAAATATCTGTGATTGCTAGGTCCAAAATGCCAGTGAAGATTACCGCTACCAGGGCGCCTGTGAAGATTACTGCCGAGCCCAGGGTTGCTCCCCTCATCATCACTGCACCCGGCCCGATCCCGTATTCCTCAAGCAAAGCTATTCCGTGGAATTATGGCGGTGATGTTTACGTCCATGGTGTGAAGCAAGTGGATAATGCTGCTAATACTAGTGGCATTGTTGGGACTAGTAAAATTACTCGAAGCGGAAGGATATTCTCTCCAGAAATCTCACCTCCTGTCCTTGAAACTCGAGGAAAGGAACCAGTCAATCCTTCTCAGTCAGAGACACCGGTCGAAGTTACTCCCGAAGATGTTGCCAAACAAGAAATGGAAGAAGTGCTGAAAATCATTCGCAAGAGTGATTTTGATGTTGTAGAACAGTTGGGGCATACCCCGTCTAAGATCTCGATGTTATCCTTGCTGTTATCTTCTGAATCTCATGCCAATGCATTGATAAAATTCTTGAAGACTGCTCATGTGCCTCAGGAAACATCCGTCGATCAGTTCGAACATTATGTTGCTCACTTGGCTGTTGACAATGGCCTAGGCTTTTCCGACGCTGATCTGACACCAGCAGGAAAGAATCACAATAAAGCCCTGCATATCTCCATTGAGTGTAGGGGAATCACTTTGTCTCATGTGTTGATCGATAATGGCTCTTCCTTGAATGTGCTGCCGACAGCTGTGCTGGATAAGCTGGATTGTAAAAGCATTGAACTGAAACCTAGTGACATTGTGGTACGTGCTTACGATGGTGCGAAGAGTGTTGTCCATGGCGAAGTAGTCCTTCCTATCAAGATAGGACCTCAAGTCTTCAACACTACCTTCCATGTAATGAACATTCGTCCTGCCTATTCCTGCTTACTGGGACGCCCTTGGATTCATGGGGCAGGCGCTGTAGCCTCGTCTCTCCATCAAAAGTTGAGGTATCCCACAAAGGGCAAAATTGTCACCGTGTGTGGAGAAGAAGAGTACATTGTCAGTAGTGTGCATACCTTCAGATACGTCGAGATGGATGGTGAATTCATTGAGACTCCTTGTCAGTCATTTGAAGTAGTTCCTCCGACCAATCCTGTCCTTAAGCCAACTTCCGGTGTGCCCAAGGTTATTCGGACTCCTCCTGCTATGATTTCCCTGAAGGACGCTCAAGCTGTGGTTGAAGATGGTGGCTGTACTGGCTGGGGTCAACTGATCGACATACCGTACAAGTCTGACAAATTGGGCCTGGGGTTTAGCTCTGAGAAGGTAGCCAAGAGTCAAATTAATGTTGTAGAAGACGCTGACAGCGATTGCGACCTGGATAGCTGGATTTTCCCAACAATTGGCGACGGACTCAATAATTGGAAGGCTGAAGACACTATCCCGATTTCCTTTAGTCAGGAGTAATTGTTATTGTCTATTTTGGTGTTGCAAATTTTTGCTTTTACAATTGAACTTCTCCAAGCGTTGTGTCTATGCCCGGGGCACAATAGCTAATTTGTTAAGGGTTTTGTCATTTTCATAAGCATATTCATATTCAATAAATCAATGGACTTTTTGCATTCAAATATTGCGCTCTTTATCTTTTCTGTCATCTTCCAAACGAGCTATGTTTTCTTACACACACTCACGTAACGAATTGCAGATCCATACCCACTCTGGATCCTGTTGACAATAGTTCTACTACTGTTCATTATGACTTTGAAAATCCGATCTACCAAGCCGAGGATGGAAGTGAGGAGGATTGTGAAGTACCTGGAGAACTTGCCAGACTGTTACTGCAGGAAGAAAGGACTATACAGCCACACGAGGAGTCAGTTGAGACTGTAAATCTGGGTACTGAAGTAGACAAGAAAGAAGTCAAAATAGGAGCAGATTTGGAAAACAGTGTAAAAGAAAGATTGATTCAGATGTTACACGACTATGTAGAGGTTTTCGCCTGGTCTTATGAAGACATGCCCGGGTTGGATACTGATATAGTGGTGCATCGGCTGCCTACGAAGGAAGACTGTCGTCCTGTCAAGCAAAAGGTTCGCCGCATGCGTCCCGAAATGTCTGAGAAAATCAAAGCCGAGGTTATGAAACAATTCAATGCCGGTTTCCTAGCCGTTACTTCTTATCCTCAATGGGTTGCTAATGTGGTGCCAGTGCCAAAGAAGGATGGTAAGGTGCGAATGTGCGTAGATTACAGAGATTTGAATAAAGCGAGTCCCAAAGATGACTTTCCACTCCCGCACATTGATGTTCTGGTAGATAACACCGCTCAACACAAAGTGTTCTCATTCATGGATGGATTCTCAGGTTACAACCAGATTAAGATGGCGCCTGAGGACATGGAGAAAACTACGTTTGTGACACAATGGGGCACGTTCTGTTATAAAGTAATGCCATTTGGTTTAAAGAATGCAGGGGCAACGTACCAGCGTGCTATGGTGGTTTTGTTCCATGATATGATTCATCATGAGATAGAAGTATATGTGGATGACATGATAGCTAGATCTCATACTGAAGAAGAACATCTCGATCATTTATACAAACTGTTCGAGAGGTTGAAGAAGTACAAGTTGAGATTGAATCCAAACAAATGCACTTTTGGAGTAAGATCCGGTAAACTCTTGGGCTTTATTGTCAGCGGTAAAGGAATTGAGGTTGACCCGGCTAAAGTGAGAGCTATTCAAGAAATGCCAGTTCCCCGTACGGAGAAAGAAGTCAGAGGTTTCTTGGGACGCTTGAACTACATTGCTCGATTTATCTCCCACTTGACCGCTACTTGCAAACCCATCTTCAAGCTACTGAGGAAAAATCAAGAGATGATATGGAATGAGGAATGTCAAGAAGCTTTTGACAAAATCAAGAAATATCTCCAAGAACCTCCAATTCTGGTACCGCCCGTTGAAGGAAGACCTCTAATCATGTATTTGACCGTGTTAGAAAATTCAATGGGGTGTGTGTTGGGGCAACATGACGAGTCTGGCCGAAAAGAGCATGCCATATACTACCTTAGCAAAAAGTTTACCGACTGTGAAACAAGATACTCACTGCTCGAGAGAACTTGCTGTGCTTTGGCCTGGGCTGCTCGCCGACTAAGACAGTATATGTTAAATCATACCACTTTGTTGATTTCTAAGATGGATCCCATCAAATACATATTCGAGAAACCTGCCCTCTCCGGAAGAATAGCAAGATGGCAGATGATCTTAACAGAGTACGATATCCAGTATACTACCCAGAAAGCAATCAAAGGAAGCGTGCTAGCTGATCATCTGGCTCATCAAGCGGTGGACGAGTACCAATCTATGAATTTTGAGTTTCCAGATGAGGATGTCATGCTTGTCATGAGACTTGCTGATTATGAAAAACCTAGACCGGATGAAGGACCCGAATGGGGATCCCGATGGACGATGGTTTTTGATGGGTCTTCTAATGCATTGGGCAATGGTGTTGGTGTGGTAATCATTTCTCCCGAGGGTTACCATACGCCTTTCACTGCTAGACTATGTTTTCATTGTACCAATAATATGGCTGAGTATGAAGCATGTATTTTGGGACTCGAGGCTGCTATAGACCGGCGGGTCAGATTTTTGAGTGTGTACGGAGACTCAGCATTAGTAATCAGTCAGATCAAAGGAGAATGGGACACTAAGCATCCGAATCTCATCCCTTACCGAGAACTGGTGATGACATTAATCCCATACTTTGAAGAGGTAACATTCGAACATATCCCACGAGAAGAGAACCAGTTGGCAGACGCATTAGCTACCATGTCATCTATGTTCAGAGTCAGATGGGACAATGAAGCTCCCAGGATCACCATTGGACGGTTAGATGAACCAGCATACTGTTATGAACTTAACACTGAGAAGGTACCGGAGAAACCTTGGTTCCACGACGTAAGAAGATATTTAGAAGCTCAGGAATACCCTGAAGGGGCATCCATCAATGACAGAAAATTCCTGAGGAAGTTCTCCGCTAAATTCTTTCTGAGTAACGGAGTATTATACAAACGTAATCATGATTCGACTCTGCTCCGCTGTGTGGATAAAAAGGAAGCAGAAAGGATTATGGAAGACATGCATGACGGTATTTTTGGGACTCATTCTAATGGACATACAATGGCCAAGAAGATTCTGAGATCAGGGTATTATTGGTCTACCATGGAAGCGGATTGCCACCATCACTCCAGAACCTGTCACAAGTGTCAGATCTATGCGGACAAAGTACATGTGCCTCCTGCTCCATTGAACGTGTTGACAGCTCCTTGGCCCTTTGCAATGTGGGGCATCGATATGATCGGAGAGATTAAACCTACGGCTTCTAATGGACATCGCTTCATTCTCGTCGCTATTGATTACTTCACAAAGTGGGTAGAGGCAGCCTCATTCGCTTCTGTCACCAAGAATGTGGTGGCACGGTTCATCAAGAATAGTCTTATTTGTCGATATGGCATCCCTGAAAGAATTATCACTGATAATGGTACTAATTTGAACAACAAGATGATTACTGAACTCTGCACGCAGTTCAAAATTAAGCACCATAACTCCTCTCCGTACCGGCCAAAGATGAATGGCGCCGTAGAGGCTGCTAATAAGAACATCAAGAAGATCATACAAAAGATGACAGTAACGTACAAAGACTGGCATGAGATGTTACCGTTTGCTCTTCACGGTTATCGCACTTCAGTACGCACTTCGACAGGGGCAACTCCTTTCTCTTTAGTCTACGGAATGGAAGCCGTTTTACCAGTGGAAGTTCAGATTCCCTCCCTAAGGATCATGAAAGAGGCGGGTTTAGGCGAGGATGAATGGATTCAGACTCGGCTCGATCAGATAAATTTGATTGATGAGAAGAGACTTGCGGCTGTTTGTCACGGGCAGATATATCAGAAACGCATGACCCAGGCGTTTAACAAAAGAGTCAAGAGACAGGTGTATCAAATTGGCGACTTGGTGGTAAAGCGCATCATTCTACCACAAGGTGATCCCAGAGGCAAATGGACTCCCACATACGAAGGGCCATTTGTAGTTAAGAGGGTATTCTCTGGTGGAGCCATGATACTTGCTACGATGGATGGCGAAGACTTCCCACATCCCGTGAACGCAGACATAGTTAAAAAATACTACGCATAAAAGAGACCCGCTAGGTCGACGTACCTAGGCAAAAGTAAGGGCATCCCGGCGAACCAAAAGGTTCGGGCAAAAATTAGGGATAAACATATAAAAATGTACACCCGGCAAGTCGAAAACCTGAAAAGGCGGCTTGGGCAAAAAAGGGTATCCTGGTGGACTGAAAACCTGAAAAGGCGGTCCAGGCAAAAATTAGGGATTAAAGCGTATGACTATGTCCCGTTCTCAGACAGCTTCATCCAAGTTCAAGGGGCTGAACAAGCCAATCACTTCTATCCGACAGCAGGAGATGAGATGCTTGAAGACATAATGACAGTAGTGGAATTAGAATCGATAGGACTTTTTCTGCATAGCTTTCTCTTTGTTTGCCTGACGATTTCCTCTTACTAGGATTTCTGTCTCCTTGTATACAAATTGCCTGTTTATAGGCCCTCTTTCAAATCAATATAATTTTGTTTCCAAAAAGATGATTTCATTTTTACTTTTCTGTTTTGTTTGCATAAGCGTCCATTGATTTAATTTGAATTGATTTATGCATTTGAATATGATCAAGGTTTACAAAAAAAATGCGTGCATAAAATAGAAATAGCGATTACTATCAGGCTTCAGGATCGAGGAGAAGGTCTAATCATGCTTTCCAATGAATCTGTTGCTAATCCTATCCCCCAGCAAAGCCAGTCATTCCAGAAGAGAGTGGCATTACTAGACAAATGGGTCATCTCTTCCACCCCCAGCCAGGCTTCTGTTGAACATTTCTGCCATCAGACAGAAATCAAGTATCCCCCAGCTAAGAAAGGATCATCAATACAAATATCTCCGACCATAAGACTGAGATTTATTTCCCCAATAGAGTCCCCTGGAAGAACGTTTCAGACACATAGTGCATTCATTACATCATTTCACATCGCATACCTACATACAATTTTCATTCCGCATCATATACATTACATCATTTCATAACATGCACATGTATACAATGCTCTCATTTATTCCAGACGCATAATTCACTCATTTCATCACTTCACAGCACACGCATGCATACAACATTTGCATCTCATGCATCATGACATGGCATGAAGCTAACTTTATTCTTCCAGGTTAATTATCCTCTTGATACAATCAAAACAAAGGTCCATTCAGACGGACATCTTTATCAATTACATTCAAGATTTAACTATATCCCTCAGATACTGCCTAGCGTACGGTATATTCCGAGGTGTAGTCTAGCATACGACTACTTTCTTCTTCAGATACATCTTTCAGATATACTCCATGTCAACATTCATTCTGACATCCTCCTAACGATGGCATCTGTGAGCCCATCCCAGACATTTATTACAAATACAGCATACACAAATACTATCAGAGTCAGCCTAACGTACGGTTCATTCTGATTCAGCTCAACATATAACTCCTTCCCCTCAGATACGATCTAACGGACGATCCATTCTGATCTTCAAATAACTCAAAGACAGTCTAATGTACGACCAAGTTAGACCTTCAAATCTTCAAATACCACTCAAAGACAGTCTGATGTACAACCAAGTTAGACCTTCAAATCTTCAAATACCACTCAAAGACAGTCTAATGTACGACCAAGTTAGACCTTCAAATCCTCAGATTCTGCTTAGAGATAGTCTAATGTACGACCAAGTTAGACCTTCAAGTCAGATTCTGCAGTGACAGTCTAATGTACGACCAAGTTAGACCTTCCAGTCATCAAATACAGTCTAATGTACAACCAAGTTAGACCTTCCAGTCATCAAATACAGTCTAATGTACGACCAAGTTAGACCTTCCAGTCATCAGATACAGTCTAATGTACAACCAAGTTAGACCAGATTCTGCTCAGTGACAGTCTAATGTACGACCAAGTTAGACCGTCAAGTCTTCGGATTCTGCCCAGATACAGTCTAATGTACGACCAAGTTAGACCAGATTCTGCTCAGTGACAGTCTAATGTACGACCAAGTTAGACCGTTAAGTCCTCGGATTCTGCCCGAATACAGTCTAATGTACGACCAAGTTAGACCTTCATCTCCTCAGATGCTACCTAGTGACAGGTACATTTCTGAATTGTAGTCTAGCGTACGACTACCCCCCTTTTATCATCAAATTCAGCCTAATGGACGACTCATCCTGCTCAGATACAGTCTAATGTACGACCCAGTTAGATCTTCATCTCCTCAGATGCTACCTAGTGTACGGTACATTTCTAAAGTGTAGTCTAGCACACGACTACACCCTTTCATCATCAGACACAGCCTAACGGACGACTCATCCTACAACTCCAATACGGTCTAGCATAAGACCCATTTGGATCTTCAACTCAGATACGATCTAGCATACGATCCGGTCTGATCTTCCATCCCCAGTGAAATCACCCGCTTAATGGAGGCTCATTCCGCAACTTGGATAAGATCTAGTGTACGATCCATTCTGATCTTTCCTCCCCAGCAAGGTCATCCGCCTAATGAACAACTCACTCTGGTATTCAGATACGGTCTAGCGTGTGATCCATTCTGATTCTTTATCCCCAGCAGCGTATAACACACTCTGACTCCCCGGCGAAGTCGACAGCATAATGGAGGACTCACTATACGGTCTAACATACGACCCGGTATGACACCCACGTCTTCAGATATCGTCTAATGAACGACGCACCCTGAAGTTCTCATCATCAAATTCCCTGGATGGCATCTTTAAGCCCATCTCCATCAAGACTAGCTCCTGATTGACAAGCGCAAATTTTTGGGCATTTTAGTGTTCAATAATCTTCCACCTCCAGACCACGAATGGCGTACATACCATTCTGACTCTCTCGGTTCAAGAATATTGAACAGGGTCAGCTGTCATACCCCAAAATTTGCCCATTAATATTTCAAGGCATTTTTCAGGGCACTCCGACTCATTTTTATGACACTGATCTTAAAGGAACGAAGGCCCAGCTCACGAATGACCCAAACTGGCCTGTTCGCTACACGCTCGCCTAGTGATAACATGAAATTATGTCATATTTTAGGACTTAATTCAATTAAATTTTATCATTATTTATTTCAGTTCACTTTATATTATTAGATATTACGCGGTATTTTCTTCCCATTTGTCTCAGGTGGCTTATTTGGAAGCACAAGTAAAAATAGAGGAAAAGAGGTGCAAAAAGGAGAGAAAACGAACCAAATAGCAAAGCCCAGCCCAAAGTACAACACCGGTGTTGCACCTGTGACGAGCGTCACAGAGGCTGTGACGAGCGTCACAGAGGCTGTGACGAGCGTCACGCCTTGCACACCCCTGTGACGGACGTCACACATGGTGTGACGAACGTCACACCATCCCCCTACTTTTTGGGCGCAAGCAACGCCTCAGAGACTTGAAGAGACGTTGAGGAGTGTTGGGCCCTATATCCACGCCATGCAATTAGCCACGTTGAAGACCTTTTGGCAGCAGGCAGTTACTTAATGACACCAATATAAATAGCCACTTTGAAAACCTAAAGCGGAGAGAGGCTTTTCCACATTTTTTTTTCTTTGCCGTTTTCACTTTTGCATATTTTCCTTTCCAGCAGCTTAGGCATCGTTTTTCCTACGAGTTCTACACTATTTCCCTTGCAATTTCCTATTTCCTTTTAGCATTTAGTTAATTCCTTTTCGCACAATAGTTTCTACAACGGAAACTATTGTGTACCTTTTTACCGGATCTAACCTTACGTTAGGATCTAGTTTATTTCCTTCGTTTTAATTTGTTGTTTAGTTGAAGAATCCAGGAACAAACCCTACCGGCTTGTGGTGGAGTGTTCAGGACTACTGTTTAACTTATTCCAAGTAACCCTAAAGGAAACCCTGAAGGAAAAGCCGGCGGCACCGCTCAATTCGATCCGATCGGCCAATTCAAGATTGCAATTCAATTGCAAACAGGTTTGCGTTACTATCGCCGCTTTATGTTCCGAATTCACATGTGATACCATAATTGAATGCATAAATATATTTGAGGTTTTGCATGTGGACTTAAGTATGCCTGGATACCTTGAATTGTTGTAATGGATGCCGTTGTTTTTTCGCTCTGTTTTGATCTTTGCCCAACTGACCTGTTTTATCATAACCATGCTCTGTTTACCTGATATTATTACTGCTTTGGTGCAACTCTTGATTGCATCCTGATTGGTATTCTAACCCGTTTGCTGAATTTTGTAAAGGCTCACATATCCCAGGAAAAGATTGTTGTTTAGGTCTTCCACTTTATTTGTGGGATACCCTTATGAAGATCCACCCTAAATTGCTTAATTAATTTTAATGTATTAATTTTAATGTATTGATTTTTAATGTGGAGATTCATCCTAATCACCTAATTGACTTTAAAATATGACCTTTAAATATGTGATCTTGGACCTCTCTTTTGCCTTACGATATTACGGTATTACGATCATGTCCCGCGAATGTGGGGATACCCTTAGCAAAGACCCCTCGATTAAATCATCATGTCCCTTTAAAATAAATCATAGTCCCTCGGATGTTGCCTTCGAATATATGATTTTGTCCCTCGATGACCCTTCGGTGTAGCCTACGGTTAAATGATGATCGTCCCTTCGAATGCTAAGGTATCCTTACAACTGTTGCCTTCAATGACCTATCGATGACCCTACGATGACCCTTTTACATCAAAGGATAAAACTACTTACTTCTCAATAGTAAGGACAGTTTTACCCTCACAAGGATAGGAAATGCCCATAACGACCTTAGGAAGGTATAACTCTCAATTACTGGATCATAACCTAAAACATTTTCCACCCTCACACTTTGCAAGTCCCAGAAAATCACCACTTGGTATACATTCATACTAGAATCATTACCAAGTTATATTTTTCTAAACTGTTTTCCAAAATCAAACGAGATAAATACTTTGTATACATTCATACGAGAATCATTACAAAGTTGAACTCTCTTTTCGAAACATTTTTAAACAATTCACCAACACTTTTCAGACAAAAATATAAGTGATCCAGCAATTAAGAGCCCATGGATAACCATGGATACAAAGGGTGCTAACACCTTCCCTTTGTATAATGTACCTCCCGAACCCAAAATCTTTTGAGGTCTTTCCTGTTCTTTTCCACCTTTCCTTATTGGATAAAAGAAAAGTCGGTGGCGACTCTTGCTATCCGCGACATTGCGATAAAAAGCAAAACACCCCAAGTCAGTTCACCGTATGACACTGCACAATAAAAAATTATCCAAAAAAAAAATTAACAACGCAAACCGGAAGTCATCATAAAAGAGTTCCGGTACATAAAATTAACAAATCAGAAGTCTTCATAAAAGAGTTCTGGTATATATTAGTGTGTTAACCGGAACACATGTTAAGTATTCCAGAACGATACATTTTTATACTAAATCGGAACTCTTCAAGACAGTGTTCCGGAACACGTTTCACAATAAACCGAATGTCTTGATCAAAGTGTTCCTGTAAAGAAAAAAATACAGACCACTAGTCTTTATTAATATGTTCTAAAGTGTGCAAATTTCAGAAGTCTTAATTGAATGATTAAAAATAAAATGGTAAATTGATTAAAACAAACAAGAGTAAAATTGATAATTTTAACAAAATATAGGGGTATAGATATAATTGTAGGAGTATTAGGTAAAAAAATCATGTATAAGGTTGAAGAAAAATAAAAGTGTGCATATTTTAATTTTGGTCATTTGTAGTTGTTACTAAACAGAATTAGTTGGTAATTTGATAATTTGATAATTTGGATTATTATTATAGGAGACGAAGATTTAGCTTTTTTCTTTTAAAAGAATCATGTTTATATTAAAGATCTGGGATTTCAGATGGATGAAAATCACTTCTTCCTAAAGATGAACTTTTTATTTATTTATTTTATTTCTTGACAGGTTCTTAAAAGAGATAACAAAATCGACTTTAAGAAAACATGAAGGAAAGGAATGGATAAAAAAATGATTGAAATGTCATCTGAAATAAAATTAAGGGAACACACGAGTAGTTTTAACAAAATGATGTGCTATAACTATGGTGTGATTCTTAAGTTTTGTTTTTAACTTGAATTTTTTTTAACTTCTTATGATAACCTATGTAATCATGTAATCAAACATTTTAAGTTTTGTTATTGCAGTCAAGAACCAGAAAACAATAATATAATTCCAATGGCCCCATAACATAACATATTACGGCTAGTTGGCAACGCATTCTCTCAAAACAGATTTATAACTTGACCAATTCCACATTTGTGATGATTCAACAACCCACAAAAAGTCAATGATTATGTCTATTCTTCTGGAACAAAATGTAAATGGCTTTTATTTCTCATCCATTGTTATTCATGATTGGTCATTTGGTAAAAAAATAATTTGGTAAATTTATTTTTGATATATATATATATATATATATATATATATATATATATATATATATAATATATATATATATATATATATATATATATATTATATATATATATTATATATATATATATATATATATATATATATATATATATATATATTTCTTGTTAAAAATACTAAAAGATTCACTTCCCGTTATCCGTCGGGGAGAGTCCTAAATAACTGATTATAAGTGTTTGTGATGTATTTTCTTAGGCGATTCTTGCTTGTTGTTTTTATCCGGGGAATCTCCTATTTATATGGCTTGACTCATCCCTTATCCATTAATGCTTGTCTCCTCATATCTCTCATAAAGGCAGCCTCATATAACGTATTTCGCCCCTATAATTGTCAGGTAACGTTTTTCCCATCAATATATGTAACTCTCATGTCATCATGGAACATTCTATAACCGCCTCTTGTGACTCTTCACATGATATCCTAACATTGATATCGGGTCTGACTTGTATGTATGAAGTCGGTCTCGACGTACTCGTTTTAGGGGCTCCTAACCGAACTCTGACCTGTATATATTGGTACGATCATCTGACCTACTTACCTCATCATACTATACCTTCTCACCAACTCGGTTTTAGGAAACTCTATGATGTATTTGCCCCTTTCATTATCGGGCCCTTATGACCTTTCATATTTCAAAACCGTTTCCATAGGGTGGCCCCCCGATCAATACCCCATGGTATGAGACTCAGCATCTCGGCCTTTTAGGACCCTTAACCTGGTAAACTGATGAGAATGATATTTTTATGTGAGAATATGAGAGTGAACCTGAACCATTAGATTTAAATAAATGGGTGAGAGGAGAGTGAATATGATATTGGAAACAAAGGTTCCTCACCAAATAGGACTTTAAGAATAAATATTCCTCACCAAATATCCAACTAATACTTAGAACATAAGTGTGGTTTCTCTTTACCAAAAGGTAAAGCATTAGACTCGTTTTCCATTGTATCTAACTCCATATCAATCGGAGTTACGAATCTTGTTTTATGGTGGAAACAAGAAACAAGTAACATATATCATATCATCATAGAATTGAACCAATTACTCTTATTCAATACAACATGTCATAGTATAAGTCATAAAGCATACATGATAGTTTATCATCACTAACCAACCAATAATTTGCATAAAATCATGTTTTTACTTCACCGTCTAATAGAGCATTAAAATAGATTTCCAACACATCTGGCCTCACATCAATCGGAATTATGAATCCTATTTTATGGTGGAAATAGGAAACAAAATTTTAGAACCCTCGCTTTAGCGAGCTCAAGGGGAGCTCCAAGCGAGACGAGGCAGAACGCTCAAGCCTACGAACTTTCCTTCTATCGCTTAGCGGGTTACAACACTGGCTCAAAGCTCTCTCTCTCTCTCTCTCTCTCTCTCTCTCTCTCACACACACACACAGTGAAATTTCCTTTGCTTAGCGAGGTTGACAGAACATCACTTATGGAAATGCATAAATTCTCGCTTAGCGAGTCATTCTCTCACTTAGCAGGAAATGCAGAACAACAATAGCAGGAAAACGAAATAGGGAAGAAGATAATGATCACACATTATAACATGACATATATCATACACATGCAACATTAAACATTAGGGTTTATCAATAATGACATGTATCACACAACAAACTTAAGAATCAACACCAATTTCATGTATGTAGTAAGATTCACACAAAAACCCTAATTCCCATTTTCATGAACCCCCCCCCCCCCCCCCCCCCCCCCCCCCCCCCCCAAAGCTATGACTATCTAGGAACCCACCTTTGGAAGAAAATGATGAATAAATTGAGATGAAGTTGGTGATGATCATGATCCTTCCATGAGCTTTACTTATTCTTCCTTAAGTTCCTTCTTTTTTGTCTCCTTCTATTTTTCTTCCCTTCTCTTACTATAAATGATAGGTTGGAAAAGGAAAGAGAGAGAGATAAGAAAATATCTTAAAAGATGTTTTTATCTTCTAGTGAGCAATTGACCAATTATCAATGTTACCAAAATGTTCCTTCTTTTACTAATTAATAAAGGTCAATCGAACTGAGTAAGAATTAATTTCTTATGAATTCACTAATTAATCTATTTGTCTCAACTCACAAAGAATAAAACATTTAGGAACTCAATATGTCCCAACTGACAAGGAATAAAGAACTTATGAGGATATGAGATATTACCTGGCGATCCAAATATCATTATCTTCTTCGGAGATGGTAATCCTCAAAGGCATGAATAACCTTCTCTCTCAACCTCGAAGCTTTCTGAAATAACTATGCAAAGTAATCTCGCGCAATCATGCACATACCATTATTTGTTGTACACACTTCCCCATTTGAATATGTTAACAATGATATAGTATTTACTTTCTTTCTAGATGTTATTATGGCTTGATAAAATTGAGTATTCAGGTCGCCATCTTTATACCAGTGTGTTTTTGCTATTTTTTTCCAAAAAAATATCATCTTTAGAAAGAAGAGAATTCATGTGTTTTCTAAATGCTAAAAAATAATTAATGTTCCCTTTATCAACATACAGGCGAACCCATTCAATCTTTCTACAAATTTTCTGAATTTCTCTTCTCAACTTGTGCATTTTTCTTTTCTCTATTTCATCATATTCTCTCAACATGTTTCGACCACTACCTGTTTCAACACAAGGAATTACAATTCAACACAGATCTTGACTTATTAAACATTTCAACATGCACTCCTTTCGTCATGATATATGCAATCTGATTCTCAGTTTTGCAGTGTTCCAAGTTCAACTTCGCTTCTACTACCTACTCTCGAAGATAATATAACCTAATTTCGATGTGCTTGCTTCATCCATGTGTTATCGGATTCTTCACTATATTGATAGTGAACATATTGTCGATCTTCATGGTAATTTCTCCATGATTCCTCCTTGTAATCTCTTCAACCAGATTCACCATCCATGTTGCTTGACATGCACACAGAGAAGCAGTTATGTGCTCTGCTTCACACAACGACAATACTACTATTGGTTCCTTTCTTGAACTCCAAGCAATTGGTGCACCACCTAGCATAAACATGTAGGCATCTCTGGATTTTCTATCCTCAGCATCACTACACCATCTTGAGTCGGTGTATCTCACTAACTTACATTCTTTTCCTTCATCATTTGTAGGAAACAAGTTGTCATAGTCAAGAGTTCCTTTCAGATACCTTAGTATCCTCTTCGTCGCTGCTAGGTGTGATAGCTTTGGCTTCTGCATGAATCTACTCACCATACCTACACTATATGCTAGATCAGGCCTTGTGTGACAAAGGTATCGAAGTGATCCAATGAGTCTTTTGTACTACGTTGGATCGACATCATCTTCATCTGTGTCTTTCGACAATTGCAATTTGGGCTCAACTGAAGTCGAAGTTGGGTTACAATCTTGCATCTCAAATCTCTTGAGTATTTCGCCTGTATATCTTCTTTGGTGAATCATCAAATCTCTACCACTACTCTATATTTTAATGCCAATGAAATATGAGATATTTCTCAAGTCTGACATTTCAAACTCCTCACTTAGGCCATATTTGAAATCTTCGATCTCCTTCTTACAACTTCTTGTTATTAACAGGTCATCGACATAGAGACAAAGTATAAGCAATTCACTATTGCTTCTTCTTATGTATACTCCATGCTTAGTTGTGCATTTCATAAATTCCTTTTCCCTTATAAATCTATCGATCTTCTTGTTCTAAGCTCTTGAAGCTTTCTTAAGTCCATACAGGGCTTTATGTCGCCTGTATACCTTACTTTCTTCGCCATGTTTCACAGATCCAACTAGTTGTGCAACATACACTTATTCATCTAAGAGGCCATTCAGGAATGAAAATTTCACATCCATCTGACATATGTGCTAGTTGTTCATGTTTTCTAGACCAACAACAAACTTGATTGTTTCGATCCTAGCAAGATGTGCAAAAACTTCATCGAAGTTGATTCCTTCCTTCTGAAGAAATCCTTTCGCCACAAGTTTTTCCTTGTGTCGATTTACTTCATCTTTTGGATTCAACTTCACCTTTTATACCCACTTCACGTCGATTTCCTTCTTGCCTTGAGGCAATTTGACAGGTGACCAGGTGTTGTTGTCTTCGATGGACTTCAGTTCCACATTCATTGCTTTAACCCACTTCGAATCCTTCAATGCCTTAGCTGCATTGACTGGTTCAACATCTTCATAGAAATCATAGTGTACCAACTCACCTTCATCATCGACCACATTCTTTCATCCTTGCAGGCATATGTCTTGTTCTTTGAGGTATGCTTGTGCTTGCTTGACCTCTGACTTCTTCTTGTCGAACTTATCTTTCAACTTCATTTGCTGGTTCTTCATATAATATTCTCACTGAATCTTTCTTGACATTTTCAATCTAATCTCATTCATTAAGCTCATTTATGATCATGTCCCTACTGATCACTACTTGCTTGTTCACTGGGTCGAACAACTAGTAACCTCCAGTCGAATGATATCCTATTAGGATCATCTCACTGGGTCCAACATTCTTCTGGCGTAACTCCTTATAGCTTCTTCGTCGGACATTTGTTCAAAATATATGTAGTTGTCGACACTGCTTCTCCCTATTATTATTTGGATAAATGCTTGCCTTTCAACATACTTCTCACCATGTTCATGATGGTTATATTCTTCCTTTCTAATGTGGAGTGTAGGGTGACACCACCTCATGCACAATCCCTTCTTTCTCACATAACTTGTCGAAGTCTTTTGACACATACTTTTCACCATTATCAGTCATTTCTACCACTTTGTCTTTCGACCATAGATTTAAACATGGAAAATACCTCGATCACTTCACTTTTCTTCTTGATCAGATACATCCATAGTTTTTTACTGAAATCATCTATAAATGTGACAAAGTATTTGTTACCTCCAAACAAATCCACGTGGATAGGACCACACACATCAGAGTATATGACTTCAAGGATTGCCTTCAACTTGCTTCCTGCATTCATGTGGAAGTTGTTCTTGTGTTGTTTCACATGCAAACATTCTTCACACACTTCATTTGGAATATCGATTTTTGGTAACCCTGCAACCATATTTCTTCTTTTCAGATCTTTGATGTCTTTGAAATTGAGATGACGAAGTCTATAGTGCCATATTCATTCATCCCTTCTAGCTGCAGTTGCAAGGCACTTGTGCTCCATCACATTGAGTTCAATCTTGAAGGTTCTATTCTGAGACATAGGTGCCTTCAAGATTAACCTTCCCCCTGAGTTGAGGACTTTCATCATCTTGTCTTCGATCGACACTTTATAGTTCTTTTCGACCAACTGCACAATGCTAAGAAAATTACTTTTCATGCCTGGTATGTACACATTGGAAATTACTGACCTTTTGTCATCTTTCCTCATAATCAAAACATCAACAATACCTTTAGTTGCTAGAGTATTGTCATTTGTAAAATTTACCATGTTCTTCATTGAGGGTTTCATGTTGACAAATCAATCTTTCCTACCAGTCACATATGATGAGCATCCCGAGTCCAAGTACCATTGGTCCTGTAATTTTTCTTCATCTCTTGTTGTGACCATCAACAACATATCTTTTTCTTCATGCTTTGCAAACTTTACATCAGTTTCTTGATTCTTATGTTTTTCAAGACAATCACTTGAGTAGTGACCATACTTCTAACAATTGAAACACTAAATGTGACTTTTGTCAGGTTTTTGGCCATCACCTCTTTCTCTACCTGCACCACCTCTTTGGTTATTTTGGTATGAGAGCCTTCTCTTATTCGACCAGCCTCTTTCTTGCCAATTTCGACCAGTCGAATTGTTATAGCCTCTTCTACCTTTGTTATCGAGCCACTTCCCTTTGCCTTTCTTTTTTCTTGTTGATTACGCCTGCAAAGCCACATCACTCTTCGACTTGCCTGCTGCTCTTTCAGCCATTCTTTGTTCATGAGATTCAAGCGTTCCTTGAAGCTCTTCCTTTGTCAATGTTGACAAATCTTTTGACTCTTCTATGGCTACTACCACATGATCAAAACTTGGAGCCAATGACCTCGAGATCTTTGAAACAACTGATCTTGATGTCCATACTTCTCCATATACCTTGATTTGATTCACCAGTTTTGTAACCCTAGTGAAAAAATCAGTTATACTTTCATTGTCTTCCATCTGAAGCAGATCATATGTTCTTTTGTGAGTTTGTAACCACACCTCTATCACCTTCTCTCCGCCTCCAAATGATTTTTCCAGAATTTCCCATGCTTCTTTTGTTGATTCAACATCACTAACCTTTTCAAAATTATCAAAATCAACACATTGATGGATTATAAAGAGAGTTTTATAGTCTTTCTTCTTCAATTCTTTTTGTGCATCTTTTTCTTTATCCGTCCCGTTTGTTGCAAGCGGTGTCACTCCCTCCTTCACAAGATCCCAAACATCTTGATAGAAAAAGACAACCTTTATTTGCTTGCACCAATTCTCGTAACTTTGATTCTTCAAAATTGGGAGATCTCGCCGAAAAATGCATGTTCAGATGATTCATTACCATCGTGATTTGCTTCCTACGAATCGCTCAGACGGTGCTCTAGATACTAGATTTTGGAATTAAACCCAAAACTTTGTTTAATTCCGAGTCAATCTTGATGAACAAGACTCAATCAACCGATCAAATTCCAACTTGTTCTTCACTCTTCACTCGAGTGAATCAACCAAGCTTGATTGCAAGATTGTATCCCTGCATAATGATGATGAAAATAAGAAAAGAAAATTGAATAAGAAAAAAGATTAGGGTTTGACGAAAATTAGGGAAGAAAATGATTTTTGCAGAGTCTCTCTCTGTCCACAGCCTGTGAAAAATCTCGTAAGTTTTGCAACTGCAAGTGATTACAAAATTGTTATGAAAATAAGGGTTACTCCCTCTATTTATAATTGAGCTAGCTTGCTCCCTAAGCTAAAGGAAAAAAAATTACAAAGGTAAAAAATACTTATTTTGGTCTAAGTCAAAATCATGTGTTAAGCAATTTGTTTCGACACTTCGACAACTAATACAACTCGACGCGCACTACATATTCCGACACATCCTTATTTTTGTCGAGCACTATATACTTCGACACAAGAAATTACAATTCAACAAATTGAACTATAAATATGGTTTGATTCAATACAATTCATGAACCATAAACAACCCTAATTTGAATAATATAGACCAATAAAATGTAATGATTATTGAGGAGTTTTAAAAAATAAACAAACAAATAAATAAAAGTCATCAAAAAGAGAGCAAAATATAATACGATCAGTTCTCCAATCTCTCTAGTTGTTGGGTTCAAAGATTTTGATAGATAATAGTGAATATTGTAAATAATCTACTTGACTCCAAGTGTTAGTCTACTCACCAAAAATATCTTACCTTAACTATAACCGCATTATAATCCTAAAAGTCCTCTTAAAATACGTGTGTCATTGCAATGTAATTTTTTTTTGTAGAATTTGATTTTTTTTTTGCTTGTTTGCATTGCTTGAAAAAAAGTGAAGAGCAATCCTCAACTAGTTCTTGGATGATGGGAGAAGGCAGGGGTGTAGGAGGAGAAAAGGAGGTTGCATAAATAAGGGAAGAGGATGATGAGAATCTAGAAGAAGTGAAGGAGAAAATTTAAAAATAGAGGTGTGCTATGCTTACACCAAAATAGTTACACCGTATGGTTACACCGTACTTCTTCAGCTTCAATTTAACTGCAGCATTAATTTTAATTTTCATAAAAATAATAAATAAAATAAAATAGTAGATTGTATAGTATAAAAATACGGTGTAATGTCAATTGTGGGTGTCACTAGATCATTTCTCTTAAAAATATACCAAATAACATGTGTCATTACTTACTACTTATAGCTATGACATAATCACAATTTCAAATAACATTTGTAACTAATTTATGCCTTTAGAATATTCAACTTCAAACATATTATTTTAAATAGTAAATTTTATAAAATAAAGTGCATTATCATCATCATCATGCATCATAACAGCATTAAGAATTTTTTAAATATCAAAATTCAATAACATTAATATCAAAATAGATAACTACAACTGTTTTTTCCGTTGACTCGTCCTTATTGTTATTACAACTCATTACGATTAGACATACAAGAATACATGATTTTTGTTATAATGTCTTATATATTTGTAACATAATTCTAATCAACATAATTGACACACATTTCAATAGAGAGATCTTTTCCATACCTTCCAAACTTCAAATTTTAATACTCTCAAGAAAATGAGGGTATGGAAAAGAGCTTCCGGAGTTTTAAAGGATAGATGCAGCATTTGGGGGGCAAAACTTTCGCCGTATGGAGCAGGTAGAAACCCTGATCTTGAAACCGTTGTTATAAAAGCAACAAGCCATGATGAACAATGTATGGATTATAAGAATGTTCAAAAAGTTTTTCAATGGCTAAGAACATCACCTATATATATTAAACCGCTTTTATGTATACTTTCAACGAGAATGCAAAGGACAAGTAATTGGGTTGTAGCACTCAAGGGTTTAATGTTAATCCATGGTGTTTTTTGTTTTGATTTACCGATGATTCAAAAAATGGGAAGGTTACCATTTGATTTTTCACAATTTAACGACGGATATTTAAGTCCCGAAAAAGGTTGGGTTTTTAACACTTTCATTCGTTCATATTTCGCGTATTTGGATCACCGGTCAGTAAATTCAAGAATCCAGGCGAAGAAATTACAAAACAAAAAAGGGAAGGAATGCGAAGAATCAACATTGCTAGAAGAGTTAAAAAATTTGGAGGAGTTGCAAAAATTGATTGACATGTTGATGCAAGTTAAACCTAGGAGTGATGTGAACATGAATGTTGTTCTAATTCTTGAAGCAATGGATTGTGTGATAGATGAGATTGTGGAGGTTTATGGTAAATTTAGCAAAGAGATAAATCGTGTGTTGTTAAGGGTTTGTGAAATTGGTGGAAAAGAAGAAGCAAGTATTGGCTTTGATATTGCAAGAAAAACAAAATCACAAGGTGAAAAACTAAGTTTGCATTTTGAGTTTTGTAAAGAGATTGGTGTTCTTAACAATTGTGTGTGTCCCAAAATTGTGGAAATTGATGAAGAGGAAATTGAAGAGTTAAAGAAAATAATGAATGATGGTGAAGAGAAAGCTATTGTGATTAGAGATGATAATTCAAAGAAAGTGGAGATTAATGGTTTAATGACTGTGGTTACGGATCATTGGGAGGTTTTTCTTGATGATGTTATTGTTGATGTTGAAAAAGAACATGATTCTAATGGTGCATTAAGCATTGTTGAGGCTAATAATCCTTTTGTGGATGAAACTTTGAGTATTGTTCCTTATAATCATGTTCAACAATATGAGCTACCGGATCTAATTAGTTTCTAGTGTTTAGGTTTTTATTTTGTGAGGATTTGTTATGTTGTAATACATATGTGGTATTTATGTTGGTTCATTTGAAATTGAAAAAAGAAAAAAACAGTTATTTTATTTCGTTTGTAAATTAGTGTGATTCTTTCATTTTATATTCTTCAATGTTAGGAGTTTCTTAAAAATGGTTTGAAGGGTTAAAGGTAGTCTGTTTTAAAATTAAGTTGATCGGTTGAACCAGTTGAATTAGGAATAAGAGGAATAGTTGATTCGGACGGGATATTAATTCACTTATATAATTAAAAGGATATGAGTTGTTGTAAATCGGCCAAAATCAGAAGAAAAAGAATAGGGTGAATCTGAAATTTTTGCAAATCAAAAAGGTTAATACTCTTTTTTTTTCTTAAAATTTTAAATGACACTTTTTTAATGATATTTTTTATTAAAAAAAGACAACAAAATTTTAAATAGAATAAATTTTTTAGAAATAAACATTTAAAAGTACTAAAAATAGAAATATCAACAACAAAAACTTTATTTCAATTCACTAAAAAAACAAAAAAATAAATTTAATAGAGATTAAGAATCAATTTAATATACAATAATTTTGATATTTTTTAAGTATCCTAACTTTTTAGAAATTAGATCATCTGATTCAACACGACTTCATATATTTACAATAATACAATCTTGTTATTGAAATCAAAGTATGTGATCGAATCTTACCATTCAACCAATGACTTTCTGATTCAACCGCCGACCCCTCAACCCTATCACAAGAATGACTAAGTCGGTTTTTAAAATATTTAACAGAAGCTTTTTAAACATGTTAAATGTGTCCAAACAACGTTTTATTGTTTTTATTTATAAAAAAAATCATTAGTGTTCTTGAGTTGATTGTGTGACACCCTCTCATTTTAAAATATCTAATTAGTTCTCACACAATCATCTACACATATATCTCTTTTTTCCTTCTATTTGATCACATAAACAAGTATCAAATTACTCGCATAGAATAAAAACTCAAATTAATCCTTGAAATCGCCCGAATGTATCAACCTAGTTTTCCACGTTATCGAAACGTGAATGACCAGATTGATACGCTCGAACAATTTCAATGATTCAAATCATCTCAGCATAAGATTTTGCCACATTGAAAAACTACACTATGTTACATGAAAACTCTCTTTCATCCATTTTGTCTGCAATTGCATTCCAGCATCTGTAAAAGCATTCCATGCAGACTGATACAGCCTCTGATCCAAACCAGTTCCTTCCATTTTCATATCTTGTAAAAGCTTCACCAACTCATCAACCATACCAACATTTGAGTACACACCAATCATTGTACCTGCCATAGCTTTATCAATCACACCCTTGTTGAGTCTATACTCATTATAAAGTTCAACACATTTATCAAACTCATTTGCTTTACAATAAGCACCAATGATGCTTGTGTAAGTAATCTTATCAGGTGCAACTTTTCTTCTCTTCATCTCACTCCAAAGCTTCTCAATCTGCCTCAAATTCTTCTCTTTTCCGTGCATGTCTATTAACGAATTGTAAATCCATACATTTGGTTTACACCCTTTTTCTTTCATCTTCGCGACCAACTTCATCGCGTTTCTCAGCCTGCCCGTTTTTCCATACATCACAATCATGCTTGAGTATGCCACGACACATTTATCGAACCCCTTTTGCATCATCTCGGCGAAAACATTCTCCGCTTTGATGTATTGGCCGAGACGACAATAGGCGTTTATTATCGACGCGTACGTGACTTGACCAGGCTCGTAGCCTTTCAAAATCAGTTCCTCGTAAACCTTAACCGAAGATGAAAAGCCTCTTCTCTTGCTAAAACCATTGATGATAGCACATAAAACGCAATCGGAGACCTTGACATCGGCGTTCTTCATTGCCTCGACAACTTCTAATGTCTTCTCCAACAAACCTTCTTCAACATACATTAACACAACCTTTAAATACACCTCGGGATCCCTTATTGTCGTTTTACTTTTAGCTTCGGTTACGAGTTTCTCAACAACCTCAACCTCACGCAAACTCGCGAAAGAACATATCAATGTAGAGTAAATCGAGTACTCAGAAATCCCTTTCTTAGTCATATCTCTAAAATACTCTAAAGCTTCAAAAGCCCTTCTAGATTTCCCTAATGACTCACATAGAACACCATATATTTGACCTAAATATTGATTCGAGTCGCTTAGTTTCTTACTTTCGAACTCATTAAACAATTCGACAACTCGATCGCAGTTACCGATTCTCGAATAAGCTTCCATAACATGTAAATAGCATCTTGAATCCATAACAACACCATTGGATATCATTTTCTCAAACACCAAAATAGTTCTCCTAAACATATGAAGCTTATTATAACTTTCAAAAGCAAAACCAAAAGCCAAAACACCAATTTCACCATTAGAGCTAAAAGCATCAAGAAAACTCTCAGCAATCTTGAATTTTCTATTCTTAACGCAAAAACTAATCAACCTAGAGCAAGTAGCAACATCAGGGAAAACATGATAAACCTTAAAATCTTCAGAAACAGACAAGAAAAACTCCCATTTCTTGAATCTCAACAAGTACCTTATCACATGATTCAAAGTCGATTTCTTTGGTCTAAACTCTGGTCGCTCTTTGAGTCTTTGATAGTAATCAAAAGCAAGTTCATCTTTTTTTGGATCCTCAAACAACCCACATAGAAAATCATTCAAATTCTGATCAATCTCTGGCTTGGAATATTTGTTAGGGTCAGAAAAGTTAACATCAAGATGGATCAAGGGGGTGTTGGAAGAAGGTTCTTCTAAAATGGGGGTGTGAGAAGAAGCTGAGAAATTTGCATGGAAGAGTTTTGGATTTGAGGTGGAAATTGAGTTGAAAGAAGGGAAGTGAAACATGGGGATGATGAATGCATGCAAGTTGAATGTTGTTCTTGTGTAACATTTAGAACAAGGTAGAGACCAATCTGATGAACATGATGAAATGGCCATAACATGCGTGGTTTTTTGAAACTGTTGGAAGAGAAAATGTTTGTGTGTAAAAAGTGTGGTTGGAACACAATTATGGTTCTATCCGAATTAAGGATATCTCAACTATGGAGTTAGTTAACCAACAGAAAAGTGACACGTGGAGTAAGAAAATCTTACAAACGTGGAGTAAGAAAATCCTACAAATTTATTTTTTATGATGTAATAGCCATGTAACTTGGAGTTGGTGTTTGGAGGTTTTAGAACTTAAAATGATTTTGATTTCTTTTTTTAATTTAAAAAATAATTTATTATATTAGCATATAATATTACATTGTTTTTTAAATTTTTTAAAAAATATAAAATACATTTTATGATATAGACGCAAACCTCAAAAATCCTCCTCTCTAAAATCTTCTAAAAATCAACATCTAAATAGACGTTTAAAGTATGTCCTTTTAAGGTCAATAAAATATAAATTTGATCGATTATTAATTAAATTCTCAACATTCTCTTATAAAATTTCTACACGTGGATAAATTTTTAATTATTATTGTCATACAATAAAAAAATTAAATAATAAAATTTATAATATTTAATAAAATATTTTTTATTTAAATGCATATTTAATATTTATTAAAAATATTGATATATTCAATATAATTCTTAGTTAAATGTTTTATGAATTCAGTTTTTCTTTAGAGAAAGAACCTCCAACTTCTCGTTAGATTTTCTACGAATCTTATCGTTTGAATATGAGCTTCAATATTTTTTTAGATTGAGAACTCTGTCCTCCTTGTCCCTTCCAAAATGAGTGGCTAATTCTCCTTCAAAAATAGCCTTAAAAAGAATAATTTTTGTACACAAAACCAACTTCATCTTCATCGTAGAGCCTAAAATGAGTTATGACAATTTATCTAGTTAGGACTTAAACCTTTTTCTTTCACTACGAAACATCAACCCTTTTTATGGTGCTTTTGTTTCACTAATATTTGCCCAAATCATCTTCAATCCACTAATCAAATGGTGGCTTTCTCTTCCAATGTTCATAATACCTTTTTGACTTCTACTATTGTTTATGCTTCTATAAACCAATCCAAAATAAAAGAGCCTGATCTTCTCAATTTACAAGTCAATCACCTTCTGACGTGGTCTTTCTTAGGTGACTTCAATGCTATCATGGGAGCCCGTGAGCATAGAGATAGTAATATTGACAAAGTGATTTCCCAGTTCAAATTTCATAACATGTGAACATTACATTAGGAATGCAAGGCTTTGGTTGAACTTGTTGGTACCGAAATATCACTTGATGCCCTATGTATGTTCTGACCAAGAATCTTTAAATTCTCAAAGGTAAATTGAGATATTGGAATCACACTACTTTTTAAATGTCGCCAACAATATGAAAATTAATGAAGCAAACTTTGACCTCATTCAATCCCAAATTCAAAAATTTTATAGTGATGAAACTCAAAAAGCATGAATTGGATGCTCAAGCTATTATGTCAAAAGCTCTAGATATAGAGGAAATTTTTTGTTGGGAGAAATTTAAAATACAATGGCATATAGAGTCGTTACAAGTCATTAATGTGTTGTCCTCATTGATTTTGTAATCAATTGGCAGCCTTCAAATCTGTTAGCATAGTATTCCAATTGATTGGTTGGTAAAAAAAGTTTTGCCAATCGATTAGATGGTTAAAAACTTGTTTTGATAGCTTTTTAATCACTTATTTATGGCTTATAAAATCATTTTTAAGGTAGAAAAAATTGTATGTGTGTGTGTGAGTTGTATTAGTACTATTAAGCTACTACCTTATTTTTATAATACTCGGTTCACTCAGATAGACGGATAAACATGACTTGGAAAGCTTTCACACCTTTCACCAGAGTAGCTTCAAGACTTTTCTAGATAGTATATGATTGTATAAGCACTTGATCTTGAGTTCCCTTATAAAATGATTTGGTTATCAACATGATTGAGGGTTGTTGCCTTGTGTTGTCGTCATCAAAACTCCATATGCTATTCTTTGTTACCTGCAAGCACATAGATTCACAATAGTCGCTCACACAGTGCAATATATTTATAATGTTTTTTCCATTAGCACTTCTATTTTGCACAATCTTTCCATAATAAAGGAGATTATTCCTAGTCTAGTTAATGACAAAATGGACATTTTTCTCACACGTCTTCCCTCTGTTAAAAAAATTTATGTTGCAGTTTTTTCCCTTAACAAAGATATTGCATCGGAGTCGGATGGTTTTGGCGCTACCTTCTTCCAGAATAATTGGGATGCTATTAAGCTATATGTGATACAAATATTTTTTTATGTGACGTCACTGTAACACCCCGGATAATATGCGTCTAGAATCATACTACCCTCTTGATCCGTCGAGAATTATTCTTGACATAAGTGATACAAATATAATTGATAAACTTATATATGATATAAATATTTTTGATGTGATGTCAATGTATTTGATATACTATTTTGCTTCTTCCGTTCAATTAGTATAATGATTGTTATAAAATTGAATGATCAATGTTAATTCTGATTTGGAATCCGACATATGATGAAGTAATGATATTTTGATCAGTCATATTTGATAATCGATCATTATCTTTTGATGGTACGAAATCGTTTGTATTAGGGTCCGTGTGTCATGATTTTTAATTTTAAATACGGTATATGTGTCGTGATTTGTTTTATTTAAATATGGCATGCATGTCATGCCATTTAATTATTTATTTTATTAGATATTATAATTTTTCGAGTTCAAGAGTTGAAGAGAAGGAAACGCAGAACGGTGATGTCAGTGGAGAAGTTTGAGAAGCTTCCTCATGGGTCAAAGAATTATAATAAAATAGGGTCAAAGAATTGTAATAAAATTGTTTATTTAAAATTCTTGCATTATAGGTGGTCATAATTGTATTACTAAATTTTATTTTATGTTTGTAATGCATGAAATGTATGTTTATATACGAATGTATGAGATACATAAATAAGTGAGATCAAACTTAAGAAAAATCCTTCACCTAAATATTAAGTTAATCGACTTCCAAAATTTGGCATTTGTCATGACTAATATCGAATAATGTAGGTTTTGTCCACCGCAAGATGCATGTTCTATGTTAATAAGGTACAATGGAATAAATGTATTATTCAACTGCTACCTTTTAGGTTTAACTTAATTAAACTAATTTTAATATGATTATATATGTTTAAAAACCAAGAGTTAGGAATAATCTATATGATGGATTAGAATAAGAAGTTATTCGCCCAACTGATAAAATAGGAGAATTGTATTAAATACAATTGAAAGGAGTTCCTACCAATATAATTGAGTTGTATAATATGCTTATTGCGGCCTTAAAATAAAGTGAAATATGGAAAGACATATGCAATTTCTTAAGCAAGAAGATTTATCGCCTCTGAAGAAAGACAAATGCAATCTCTTATGTTCCTACTCTGAGTGAACCATCTCTGTTCCTTAGAGATGAAGTTAGTATTATATAGGCTAATTTATCAGTGATGATTTTAAATTAAAGTTGGCGAAGCTTATTGGTCTATACTGATCAAGAGAATCTACACTTTTACTTCCATAAATGAGCATAATGATTGTAATATCCTAAATTCTCAAAACTTTATTTATGCTTGATTAGTAGAATTATTAAGTGAATTTCTTAAGTTAAATTTTGGTTTAAGCCTAAATCTAATGAATGGCATTGGTTTAATTAAGTTAACAATCAAGGATAATAAGGTCATTTTGCATGGTATATATATATATATATATATATATATATATATAATATATATATATATATATATATATATATATATATATATATATATATAATATATATATATATATATATTATATATATATATATATATATATATATATATATATATATATATATATATATATATATATATAAAAAAAATTGGAGATCATTGTAAGACCCCAATTTTTTACCCTAAGATCCCTCATGGCATCATATCATTGCATTGCATGGCCTCAAGGATCTTTGAACACCTCGCTTCCTTCCCTGTGGGTGGGATATCTTTCCTGTGAGTGGTTCTTGATCACCAAGCATTGCTTGCATTTGTATATCATTGCTTTTCTTTTAATCACTAACCAAAAGCATCAAAAATATGTCATCTAACATTTGTTTTGCAGTCTAAGCAGTCATCAAGCCAGGCAATTCAAGGTTTTCCTCTGAACAAGAGCAGATGGTATTTTCTTGGTATGAGGACCACATGTCATTATATTGAACTTATTTGAGCTAGAGGATCATTTTGGAGCAAATTCCCCAAGTGGTTGAGGCCCAAGTTCATCAGAATATTTTCAGATCATCTAAAGACCAATGCCAGTCAACTGAAAGTCAACTGAAGGTTTTGAGTGTGAGAGTTGAATTTCTTCATCCCATTCATGTCCAAACAAGGCTTATTCATCATGTCAAACATCTACATTGAAGAATTTGAAGTCAAAGCAAAAGTTTCCCAAAATGGAAAGTGACCTGTAATTTCAAGTTTCCAAAAATGGAAAGTTTTTTGACCAAATTCAACTTGACTTTCCAACATCAAAGAAGCTTCAAATGAATTTTTGTCCAACATGAAAGTTGAAGATCTTTTTCTCCCATTTCCAAAAAGTCCAAGATCATGAGCATCTGATGATTGGTTAAGGATATATGACCCAATCATTGCCAAGTGTGCATGGAACTTCAACAAGCCATAACTTTTGATCTAAAGCTCCAAATTGAGTGCCTCTTTTTGCATATTGCTTCTCATGACCTCTAATTTCCAAATCCATCATTACATTGCATGAAATTTTATCATATGATCATTTGGCCATGCATAAGTATTTTGGAGGGAAATTTGCAAATTCAAAATTGGTGCATCACATGAGCTAAATAGCATTGCCATTGTGTTCATTGGAGGATTTTAAGTAAATTTGGTCATGCACATGCTACTGTTCACGTGTAGATTTGCATGGCACCTCACAATTTCAATTTTTGGTCATGCACCTTATTTTGCTTAATCTCAATTAACCAATGTAAATGTGGATTAGCAATGTGATTAAGAGACCATATATAAACCAAAGCATAACAGAATTCTGGAGTTTTTGCACATTCTAGATCTCAAACATTTTTCCCTCCAAATTTTTCTCTCCATTGAAATTTGAAATTCTTCCACATAACACCTGAATTTGATTGCATATTCTTGTTCTCTGATTATCATTGAGTATAGATCAAGCTTTGATTTGAAGAATTCGAGTAGAAATCAAGCACATGAAGCTCAAGAACATGAAGATGGAAACTGACTTTTGAGCTAGATCCAAGCATCTCCAAGCTTCAATTCATACATCAAACTTCATAACATCATATCAGGACTGGATTTGGATACTTGCAAGGCCTGGATTCTGCAATTTTCAGTGACTGCTCTTCAAGAGGTTAGGTTTTCGAGTCTCTTAATTCTTCCTCTTATGCATGTAATGTTGTAGATCTTCTCTTGCTGATCCTGCTGATATAAAATTCATGAAAAATGGTTGAGAATTGGCCGAGTTATGCTGAGTTAAAGTTTTGGATGTGAAAATGTTTTCCTTCGATTCTCATTATTCATGGATTGTTAGGAGTAATTGATGATAGATTTGGAACCTACATGTGATAAGCTTTCGATTAGTGTACTTGTTTATGAAATCTGGAAAAAAAATTGAGCATGGCACTGTAGCGCCACCGTCTTCATGAAGAAGACGGTGGAAACCACTGTGAGCGCCGCCACCTAGGGTTTTCTGGTTCAGTCCTTGAGATGTTACTGTGGAAGCGCCATTCATGTTCCTGTTGTGTGTTCGAATCCGTGCCTTGGCTTTCTAATTTTTCAATTTTCATTTTCACTTATCCAAAACGCAGTCGTTTTGATTGGTAGCGCGCATACTTGCTTCGATTCTGGCTGGCAGCATTTTTTCAAATTAATCAACCTTTTCCATTTCCCTCCATATTTTCATGTACATGATCCATTTTATTTCATTATTTTCTTCCAACTTTAAAAAATCATAACAAATTGAAAATTAATCCAATTAATTCCAAATTTTTAGCTACTTGATTATTTGGATGTCTATTATTTTATGATGTGATTTTCTGATTTTTATCATTTCTGGAATTTTAAATGTGATTGCTTCTTTGGACATGTATGCAAATGTGACATGCTTCATTCATTCTATTGTGAAACTCTCATGCATTGGCCAATTGATTTAAAATTTGGTGTACTGATTCCCAACATGTTGCATGATTTTTGAGGCTTGGTTGTGCATTTTTCTCATTTTTCATTTCTGTTTTAGACACATGATTGTATGGTGTGACAATGTGTGTCACACAATTTGATGTCATACTTGTGCATTTTCATTTCTAGGTCAAATGAGCTCTGTTGATTCTAATTTTTGGCATGGTGATTGTGTTTGACATGATGTATGCACATAAAAGTTTCCAGGATTGTTTGATTCATTTCTGTTTTAATATGGAATTTTCATTCTTGATGACCAATTGTGTGATTTGAAATTGTCTTTGCCATATCTTGCTCATATGATGACTTTGCTTGATGCTTTTGACTTGGTCCTTTTTTAGGACATATTCTCACTTGTTTAAATGAGTTTTATGTTGAATATTGGTTGTTGTTTTGACTTTTTGCTTTGCCTTTGACCCTAGGCTTTGCCCTAGGGGTTTGTACTCACAATTTGAGCTTTGCCTTTCAGGTTCAAACAATAAGTTCTAATGGATGATGTGATCTCCTTGCTTGAGATACAATTTGCTTTGTTTAACTAATGTTGATTGTGTTGTAGGTCTTTTGGTGGTGGACTCACTTGAATGAGTGCCTTCTATGACTTGCATGTTGTTTATATTGGAAACCACTGGTGTTTGTCTATTGATTGTTTGTCTGAATGTGAATATTGACTTGTTTGATTTTCTTACAGGTACTTTAGTAGCTTTAACTCATTACTTGAGTTGCTTTACTTTGCTTGTGGTTGGTTTACCACTTAGGTAATCTCTCTAACTCCATGTAGTCTGGAATCCCTGTCGTTTCTGTTTGGCAGGCATTTGGCTGAAGTCCTGCTTAAGAGGCAATGTCTGTGATTGTTTATATTTGTATCATGTACTTCAAGTCCTCCTAAGTGAAGAGGCGATTGGCAGATAGAAGGGATGTGCAATCCATCCCCTGCTATTCAGTTGAGTCTTTCATCTTTCTCGTACTACGTGCTGATGCATTTGAATAAACACCCAAAATCTTATATATAGAGTCAGTCATTGTGGAATAGAGTTCCTCATTCTGGACTCCCACACCTTCTTTGATTCAAGCTCACCCAGGCCTGGGTTAAGAGCTATGAGGTCTAATCCTCATTTCCCATTTCATCTGCTCACCCTGACGGTGGTTAAGAGTCTCAACACCCATAAACAGTTTTGGCTTGTTTGTCAAGGTTGATATGACCCCTTGACTAAAGCCCAGCCTTGTATGAGCCTCTTGGTTGTGTATAGCGTGTGATAATTGATTGATGTGTTTGCTTGTTTGCTTACTTGTGCATCCTTCATGTTGCTTTTGCATATTGTTTGCATTTTGCTTTTACATTTATTATTTGTTTTGTTTGATGAGTCAGATGTAAGACCATTGATTGGCTATCTGTTTCCTGTTCCTTTTGGGGAGCTGGATATAAGACCATTGATTGGCACTCCATTTCCTATATTGTTTTGTTTTGAGGAGTCAGATGTAAGACCATTGATTGGCTATCTGTTTCCTGTTCCTTTTGTGGAGCTGGATATAAGACCATTTATTGGCACTCCATTGCCTATATTGTTTTGTTTTGAGGAGTCAGGTGTAAGACCATTGATTGGCTATCTGTTTCATGTTCCTTTTGTGGAGCTGGATATAAGACCCTTGATTGGCACTCCATTTCTTGTTTTATTTCTTTTGTGGAGTTAGATGTAAGACCATTGATTGGCTATCTGTTTCCCATCTGTTTTCTTCTGTGGAGTAAGATGTAAGACCATTGATTGGCTATCTGTTTTCCATGTTGCTTTGTGGAGTTGGACGTAAGACCATTTATTGGCACTCTGTTTCCCATTTGTTTTCGGAGTTGGACGTAAGACCATTTATTGGCAATCCATTTCCAATTTTGTTGCTCCTTTGAGCTTGCTTATTTGCTTATTGCCCTGTGCTCATTCCAAAGGAACTTACTTGAATCATTTCTATGATTTTGAGAAAGCAATCCTGCTTGTGGCTTTGTCCCTTAACCTTCACCCTCTTTTGTGCTTAACCTTGATCCATGCTTTTCATCTTTAATCCAAACCAGAAAACTTTTGTGCAAACATTTTCACTTGTTTTCAAAACTAGAAACCTAGGCCTTATGCCTTTGATTTTCAAACTTCATTTTCACAATACTTCTTCTGAATTGAACTTTAATGTCAACTTTGACTATCTTTGTGAATACTTCTAATTGGTTAATTCTACTCACTCAATTGCTTTTGTGGCCTTGTCCACTTCCTAATCAAGTTTTCATGCATTAGCCATAGATCTGAATTATCATAGTGGTTGATGTAAATCTCACCGCATCCTTAGTGATTGAATTGTAAGACTTCCATGCTTATTATAGGGTTAACCCCTCACTAGCATGTCGAAGCTGTTCTCACATGGTGGATTGTTGGTTCAGGTTGAGTTTTCTCCCGTTGATAATGAAAGACCTTAAGGCTTTTGTTTAAAATCAATCCACTCATCTTTTGGAAATCTTTTAGCCGAACTACGGCGTTTTGATCCTTATCTTTCATGAAAAGGTGCGTAGGCAATGAGTTCATCCATTCAAACACAAAAATAAATAAACTTGTACATTCTTCTCTCATCCCTTCAATCAATGTTTGCACAAAAATATTTCATAAACAAATAATTTTACAACAAGTTGTGAAAAGAGGTTCCCTAGGAGTACCTAGGATGTTGTGGGTGCCTAACACCTTCCCACAACATAATTACCCCCTTACCCAGATCTCTGACCTTTTATTAGTTTTCTTTGCGTAAAACTTCTTAGGCTTTTGTTCGCTTTCTAGCAATTCCTTTGGATAAATAGAAGTGCGGTGGAGACTTTATCTTTGTATGCTTTGCTTTTGATTTAGTCAATAAATCATAAAGTGACGAATACACCGCTACAGAAAAGTGGCGACTCTGCTGGGGATCAGTTTTCCTAGTGGGTTTGCCTACTTTTCACACTTTGTTGTATTATATTTGTCTATTGTTTATGACATATTTTTGGTGCAATTTGGGATTACTGTATTGTTTGTAATGATTGATTTGCTTGATATATCAATTGCTTGCTTGCTTGGTGATCTCTGTGAGATGAGTTCTATACCCGAACTCGAGTGCACCCTATGATAGGAGAATGGCATAGTCTCGTCGACTTGTGTGGAGTTATTCCTTAGCAAGTTGACTTGCGAGTCCATTCACTTGGTGGAGGTCATGTTGGATTAATGATGTCACACAAGTCATTTGTGGTTAGGCATTATTCTTCCAATATGTGCCGTAGAAGCCAAGGACCTTAGTTTACCCAAGCCCATCTTGGCCTATTTTTAGGATGTAGTGCGGAGGTCGTTCAAATGTCAGATTTGATGCGATTGTTACGCGATACTACACTCATAAGAGTCTCTCTTGAGAATATTTTTGGAATACAAGTATTTGTTCCTCCGATAATATTCGAAAGATGGGATGATGACTATGGGAACCTCTGATAGAACATGTTCGGCAGGTTTAAACCCTAGTACACTCCCTTTGGGTGGTTCTTAACCGAGACTCCATGCTCGTGACTCACAACAAACCCGTGATTCATGGTTGATCCGTTCACCCATCGTTAATATCAATGGAACTTGGGTGTTGATAAGGTGTAAACCACAATCCACCAAAATGGATGATTGATATTAAGGATGGTTGAACCGTTCGTATATCGTTAATATCAATGGAACTTGGGTGTCGATAAGGTGAAAACCATAATCCACCAAAATGGATGATTGATATTAAGGATAATACGAGCCATCCCATGACCTTTGTCTGGTGTGCTTTGCTTGATCCTTGAGTGTGATTGTTGCATTCATGCATCCATGCATTCATCTGCATCCATATCATCAGAAAAAAAGAAAATTTTCAAGGAACTTAAGGGGTTTATTTGCAAAATTTTCAGATATGGAAAGACAAAAAAGGCATACAAAGAAGTACAACTTCAGACAACCCGATCTGAAAGAGTTAAGGAATATGACATCCTATGTATTAGATCCCTTGGGTTTCAAAGCTCGTTATGGGAAGCTTCTGCCTCTTCCACCTACTCAGGTTGACGAAGGGTTGATGGGTACTTTGGCGCAGTTCTATGATCCGCTGTATCACTGCTTCACTTTTCCAGACTTTCAGCTATTTCCTACCCTTGAGGAGTATGCTCATCTTGTGGGTATCCCTATTCTGGATCAGTTGTCGTTCAGTGGCTTGGAGAGTATTCCTACTTCTCAAGAGATAGCTGACATGTTGCACATAGATGAATCCTTGGTTAAAGCTCATATGACTACCAAAGGTGGAATTCAAGGTCTTCCTTCTGAGTTCCTCATCGCTCAAGCTACCGTTTATGGGAAAGCCATGAATGAGGATGCCTTTGAAGCCATATTCGTGCTTCTCATCTATGGATTGGTATTGTTCCCCAACATCGACAAATTTGTGGATGTGAACGCTATTAGGATCTTCTCTGTTCTTAAATCTCGTTCCTACTCTGTTGGGTGATACCTATGTCTTTTTGCATCTGAGGAATGCAAAGGGTGGTGGCGCTATTGTGTGTTGTTTGCCTCTGTTGTATAAGTGGTTTGTTTCTCACTTACCTCAGACGGTCGCTTTCAAGGAGAACAAGGGATGTCTACGGTGGTCTATGAGACTCATGTCTCTCACTAATGATGATATCTCTTGGTATGATCGTGCATATGATGGTGTCCAGATTATCGACTCTTGTGGTGAATTCTCCAATGTGCCTCTTCTTGGTACATGTGGTGGGATTAGCTACAACCCTACCTTAGCACGTCGTCAGCTTGGGTTCCCCCTAAAGGATAAACCTAATAACATTCTGTTAGAAGGTGTGTTCTTTCAGGAGGGTAAAGATCCCCAAGGCCTGAAAGCAAGGATGGTTCGCGCTTGGCGCAAGATTCACAAGAAGGGTAGAAGTGAGTTGGGTCCGAAGAATTGCATTGCTTTGGAGCCGTCTACTACTTGGGTGAGGATGAGAGCATCCGAGTATCTCATGCCTTATGATTATCCGAGACCTACACCTTTGGTTATGGCTGGGCCTTCAATCCTCCCTAACCAAGGCGTAGAGGAGTTGAGAGACGAAGACCTTTCACGTGCCCGGATCCGTGAAAGAGAAGAGTTGCTTCAACAGCTTAAGGAGAACGATGCTCTGATCGAGTTCCTCGAGCATCAGGTCATTGATGATCCTGATGATGCATGGACTTCTCTACTTCCTCAGTCTTCCAAGTTCTGGAAAAGGAGGTATGATAGACTCGTCAAAGAGAAGGCGGATATGGAAGCAGCATATGAGAGAGAGATCAAGAGGTTTCGTGCAGCTATCTTCCGGCATCCCGAGCTTCTAGGGATCCATAGGATGTTATTTTCCTTTTCTCTTGTAATATTTGACAATGTTGTACTTCTTTTCCCAAATATATTTGATGAGATATTTTCCATATGCGAATCAAATGCTTAAATATTCAAAATTTGCAAATAATACCCTAAAGTTCCTTCGAAAATAAAAACAAATCATATGCACGAGCATTGCATGCATCATTTGCATAAGCAGGTGTTTGTTTCGGTCTTCTTGTCTGTGGCCTAACTCTGTGCTCTTCATTTATTTTGAAGACAAGCTGACTCATCGGTACTACACCAGAGCCAACTTTGCAAAACTGATGGATCATCTCGGGCAAGAGAACCGTGAGCTGAAAGAGGAAGTCGCCAGACTGAGCGCTTTTATGGAGTCTTTCCTAGCTGCTCAGAATCAGCCGTCTCCAACACCTGCAACTCCTCCCTAGAGGATTGTTATCTCTGAGGTTGTTTCTTCGACAGCGCCAGCTGCCAGTGCCCATTTCGTGCCAACAGCCATGCCGTCCGGGTTTCCGTGGGGGATGCCTCCTGGTTTTATGCCTGATATTCCTGCGCCAACATTTGCTTCCATGCCGGCATCTAGCCCGGTCATTGCTGTGCCTCCTCCTGTCGTGCATACCATTCCTAGGGTAGACGACACCATCTATCATTCTGAGCCGTCTGAGGCCCCAGATTTTCATGAAAAGATGGATGCTATGAATGACCAATTTCTTGAACTCCGCAAGGAATTGAAGACCCTTCGAGGAAAGGATTTGTTCGGCAAATCTGTTGCCGAGTTGTGTTTAGTTCCCGGTGTGAAAATACCTGTCAAGTTCAAGGTCCCAGATTTTGAGAAATACAAGGGGAACACCTGCCCTCTCAGCCACCTGGTTATGTATGTCAGGAAAATGTCTACTCAAACGGATAATGATCAGCTGCTTATTCATTATTTCCAGGACAGTTTGTCCGGTGCTGCACTGCGATGGTATATGAGTTTGGACAGTGCAAATATCCGTTCCTTCAATGATCTTGGAGAAGCCTTCGTCAAGCAATATAAATATAATGTGGATATGGCTCCCGACCGGGATCAGCTCAGAGCCATGTCCTAGAAGGATAAAGAGACATTTAAAGAGTACGCCCAGAGGTGGCGAGAGCTGGCAGCTCAGATTACTCCTCCGCTGGAAGAGAAGGAAATGACCAAGATCTTTCTGAAGACCTTGAGTTTATTTTATTACGAGCGGATGATTGCTAGTGCTCCTTCGGACTTCACCGAGATGGTGAACATGGGGATGCGACTAGAGGAAGGAGTCCGTGAAGGACGGATGACCAAGGATGAAGGCTCTTCTAGCAAGCCATATGGGGCGTTTGCGAAGAAGAAAGATGGAGAGGCACATGCTGTGTAATCCCATGTTAAACCCAGAAGACCCTCTGTGAAGAGGAAGCCTGTGCGTCATGCCAGCAACCAGCATCAGGTGGCTCATATAGCACCTGTCTTCAGAGATAATCAGCAATATCATCATCAACAACCATCTCAACAGTATCAACAACATCATCGTCCTCAACAGCAGGCTTACCAGCCTCGCAACAGTAATCCAGCTAGTACGAGTTATGAAAGGAAGAAGATCACTTTCGATCCGATTCCTGTATCATACGCAGAGTTGTATCCCTCTTTGATAGAGCGGAAATTAATTACTCCCAGGGATCCTCCGGCTATACCTGCTAACCCTCAGTGGTGGTATAAGACTGATCAGCATTGTGTCTATCATTCGGGTGCTCCGGGTCATAATGTGGAAAACTGCTTTCCGTTGAAGACTAAGGTTCAAGACCTTATGAGATGCGGAATTCTGAGCTTTGAGGACTCAGGTCCTAATGTTACGAAGAACCCATTGCCCGAGCATGGGAAGTCTGTTAACATGGTCCAGGGTTGCCCTGGCAAGTACAAGGTCAAATATGTTAGCCATATTCGACAGTCTCTTATTGAGTTGCACCGATTGCTGTGTGATTACAGTCATTTGGAGCATGTGTCGCATCCTGCGAAAAATCAACCGGCGAGACTCGAATAAAAACAAACACAGAGCCGCCACTGCGCGTTATTTATCCCAAGATAGGGAAAGGAAACGCTCAGAGAAACCTGGAAAGGAAATGGTCTTGCGACCAAAGAGACAGGGTAAGGAAGTCGGTTACGCAAGGGGAAGGTATTAGCACCCCTCACGTCCGTCGTACTCGACGGGATCCACGTCCTAGAATAAAGAATAGGTTGCTAAACATCACACACACACACGGGGAACGCAGGTGGGGTTAAGAGGAACGAGCTCGATAAGGTATCGCACCTTATGCCTACATATCTTGTCTGGAACAAGAATCAGAGCCACTGTAGTTCGGCTTACGCACGCCAAACAACACAAAACATACAAACAAGCAAGGGTGGCAAACATGGAGCCCGACAACCACTGGATGGAATTACGTCGGCATCCGAACCAAAACACGCTCAAAAGGGCAAACGTGGAGCCCGACAGCCAATCACTGGACTTACGTCGGCATCCGAACCAAAACATACATAATCAGATAACATGCAAACACACGCAAAAAAACAAAAAGGTTGCCCGGAGTGGTCTCGCACGACCACCTGCCTACATACCTCGTCTGGAACGAGGATCAGGGCGATGTAGTTCCCCTGAAAGGGACTGAATTGCTAACCAGAAACCGGGGAAAGACACACTACTAGGGAGCTGGACTCGAGCCTAGTGTTGTCATGCATCGTTACCCTAAGTTCGGTTTTCTATCCTACTTGCATAAGCAAACTACTCCTATCCAGGAAAGAAGCAAGCACACAAGCATACAGAATAATTCAAGCATACACCCAATGAGAACAAGCATCTCAAACAGATATCCACACAGCACGCACTATAACCAAACAAGTGGCTCACACAATAGGTTTGACTGCCGAAGCGAGTCGTCTGTACGGGCTGGGTTTGCTCTTAACCTTGCCATTACGAGGCTAAGGTGAAGCAGATGAGAGGTGAAGTGAGGATCAGACCTCACAGTTCTTATCCCTGACCAGGGAGAGCTTCTGACAAATGAGCATGGGTCCAGAATGGGGGAACCCTTCTATACTCAGAGACTCTGACACAATGTGCACTGCACAGGATCTTGGGCTTGGATCTCAATGCTACAACCATGTAATGGGAGCAAGGAGAAGACTCACAGAATAGTGGGGGATAGATTGCTTATCCCTAACTTCCACCAATTGCCTTATTTAAAGGACTTTCACCTGCTTGGCACAAAAAATAAACAATCACAATCATCGCCTCTTAAGGAGGACTTCAGACATTTATTTGCCCGGCCCGGTAACAGCCGGGTCTCCAGACTACATGAAGTCAAGAGGACCTACCTCAATGCAAGTTGCTTAAGCAAAGCAAAGCAAAAGTTCACAAGGAACTGAGCAACTAAAAGTACCTGGAAACAATCAAACACAGTTAGTACTCAGACAGACAAAACTAAACAGCAAAAGTTTAATCAGTTAATCTATACAGATCAATGCACAACAAAGCAAGCTCAAAGCTTAAGCCCAAACTTCACAACCTACAAAACAATGTTATGTTAGTGTACAAACATCAAACAACATCAATTGCATTTAACTTGATTCATTCTCCATGTGCATTATGCTTTTGATCCTGAAAAATCAAGCAAATATTAGCAACAAGACCACTAGGCTAAGCCTAGGGTCCAAAGGCAAGAAAAATTCCTAAACAGCAAGGTATTCACCAACCAAAGTCAAATTAATGTCAAACAAGAGCAAACACCATTGGTCTCATGTTTATATCATTCATCATGCTCATGTTATGCACAAAACAATTCAAACTAGTTCAAATGAAGCACCAAACATGCAAACAGAACTATTGCATTCAATTCCATATCAAAACAATTCTAAAAAATCTCAAATAAATTACACCTAAACAGGACCTAATCCAGGTATGGCACACCAAATTTGAGCTTAATTGGGCAAATGGAACCATGTCAATGAAAATCAACAAAAACAGACACAATTATAGGCTCCAAATCACAACATCAATACATGCTTCCACTTCAAAAATTCATAACTCAATGAAAACAAAAAAGAAATGGATGAGACCAAAACAGGGATGTTCTATCATGTGTCCATTACAAGCATGCCAAATTTCATGATTATCCAATACCATATGAGCATTTCACATCAAAATTACAAACATGTACCACATGGACTTGCATATTTGACCAACAGAAATGAAAAATCACAATCAATTTGAAAATGCAATGTAAAATTCCACAAAAATTCATACAACATCTCAACATGTTAATCAATCATCATGCAAAATTTCATTTCATTCCAACAAGTATAGACCAATCAGAAAAATCCAGCAAATTGACATAATGAGGTGTGACACAAATTGTCACACCTAAGTTCCAAAATTCATAACTCAATGATCAGGTATCAAAAACTCATGAAATTTACATGGAAATGAGCATCAATCAGTCAAGAATCATCACAAAAAATTTCAAGAATTTATTTAACACTATGGGTATTTCATGAACCAAATGGTGCAAGGTATCAAAAATGGACACATGTGAAACAAGCCTAGGTCAAACAATATTTTACCAAGCACAACTTTGACCAATAGGTCAAAAAAATTCTACACTCAACAACAAAGTCAACACAAAAATTTCCACATTTTTCTGAATTTTCTACAATTTTTTATGAATTATTTCATGTGTTAATGATTTTTAGAATTAAATCAAATGTAATTAAATGAACAATGGCATAATGGTAAATACTGCATGGCGGGAGCGGTAAACATAGAATTCAAAAATTTGAACGAAAAACAAGATCAAACACATGAATATCATCTTCTTCAGTCCAGAAAATTCAAGAACATCCAAGAACACGAGTTTCTCAAATCATCACCAAAACGAGCAAACAAATAACCGTTAGAACCGTCTGAGCCTAAGGATCATGAATATCAACTTATTCTTGGCTAAAAGTTCCTAAATCGAACGAATCGCGCGAGCTAGGGTTTGACATTAAAACTTTGAATCTAGATTTCGCGCGCTACAGGTCACTATTCCACAAACCAAGCACACCACTACACTCTACGTAGCAAGCTCTTTCAAACGCACATAAGCATGAAGCAAATCATGATGATCGAAATTCGAAGGTACCTGTTATGGCAGTGATAATCGAGCGGTTCTTTGTGCGAATCAACCTCAAACAGATACAGCATACACTGGTGGAAGGTGAGTAGAACGCTTGGATTCACTTGATATCGCTTCTAATGCTCAAGAACTCGATTCACCATGGGAGATGCTTCACGTGGACAGTTGCAATTGGCACGGTTTTGGATAATGGAACACGAAAACAGATGGAGTAGAGGTTGAGGCAAGATGAATGCAAGAAGAAATTCGCAAATTGATCCACGATTGGTGAAGATTGATGAATTTGAAGATTTGGTGTTCTTGAGGGTTTGAGAGAATTTGGAAAGGTTTCAGATCTAGATTTTGGTGAAATGATTTTCTGTTATGTTTAGGGAGTGATTAAGAATATATACCAATGCTTAATTACCACCTAAACATGTTTAATCAACCAAATGCATTTGTTAGTGAAATGGTAATTTTCCAAGTGAGGGCAAAATTGAACTTTCACATGCCAGCTCATGACAGCTCAATGCCACCTCATACACCTTCTAAACACCTGTCATGAGCTGTTGCCACTTGTTGGATGTTCATTGGATGTGTAATTCCCATTTTCACTATGTGATGGCTAATTGTCCAATTTTGCAATTTCACTTTTCAAGCCAAATTCCAAACCACAAGTCTTTGCCATGAAATGATGATTCCAACAAATTTTAAATGCCATTCATGAGGTGTAGCAAAAATCCCCACTCAAAAATTCCAATTATTTTGAAAGTTGAACAATTTTGCCCTTGGTCCAATTTAACTATCTAGTTGAAAATTGACTTTTTGCATTGACCATTTTTGGAAAAATCCAATTATGCACCATGAAAGTACATGTCAAATGGAGTTTGTGCATATAAAGAACTTGCAATTTGGACAAACCATGTGGAAGTTATGGCCTCCTGATTATGGGTCATTTTTGAAATTCACTGAGCCATAATTTTCCAACCATACATGGTATTTTCATGTTCTTGGACTTTTTGGAAAGGCAAGAACAAAATCTACAACTTTCATGTTGAACAATTTTTCATTTGAAGCTTCCTTGGACACGTGGTCTTGAGGTCAAAAACTTTCCATTTTTGGAAACTTCAATTACAAGTCACTTTCTATTTTTGGCAGTTTTTGTCCTGACTTGATTTTCTTCATTCTTAAGCTTTGAGATGTCATACAACACTTGTTCCAACATGAATGAAGTGTATCCAACTCATCTCCACCTCCAAATCCATCAGATCATGTATAGTTGACCATAGTTGACTTTTTCATCTGATAGATGAATCAGGCAATGCATTGATCAATTTAATCCCCAATCTCCAACTGAAATGGCTCAAGGGTGATACCCTAGCCTCAATTAGCTCAAAATAATCATAGAATGAACCCCATAACCATCATAAACCCCCTCTCCTGATTATGCCCTGATTGGCCCGATGCAACTGATTAGGGTTGACCAGTGGTCAAAACCCTAATCTCAAGGAATCTTCTTCAATCTTCTGATGACATCCAACCATGATGATGATGATGTATCATTGCAATCAAGATGAAGACCAACATCCATTGAGAATCATGAAACCCTAATTCACAGCCCAATCCTCAGATGGCCCATGATCAGTCAATAAACCCTAGGCTTGCACTTAGACTTCTCCATCTTCTGATCAAGACTTGTGAGGATGACTTGCACAATGTAACCACATGATATGCAATATGCAATGCCTAATGACCTAAAATGATATGCAATTATGTTATGCTAGTCCCAAGAGAGGAGGGCAAATTTTGAGGTGTTACAGCTGCCCCTATTCAATCCACTGTGAACCTGTCGATACGAAATAGCCTCGGCTTTCGGATGATCAGGATGAAGAGTGATTGAATACCAAGAACAGACGAACAATTTGCACTCTGATGGGAAATAATTACAACGCCTGTCAGAATCGGCGAAGAAACAATCTCTGAACAACGTCGACCCGGATACCAAAATAAATGGTAACGCAGGGATAACCATGGCCTGAACACCACTCATCCACTCGGGATTATCATTCTTTTCTTTTTATGCTTTTCTTGGACCCCGAATTTTTTCTTTCGCGCAAATGATCCCAGATCACCGCATTTGAACCCCGAAATCTTCTTTCCTTGTGATAACTCCGCTGGCAATCGTCGGAAATGACACCAATCACCACTCTGATGGCGACATATCAAAGGGTACATCTTCAACCAGACATTGACTGATGACCGGGAAGAAACTCGATGTTTACTGGACATCGAACGATGATGTTTTACAGGACACCAAAGAAAACTCGACCAAACATTAAACAATGACTGGGAGAAAACTCGATGTTTACAGGCATCGGACAATGATGTTTACAGGCATCAAACAATGATGTTTACAGGCATCAAATAATGATGTTGACAGGACATCTAACAATGATGTTTACAAGACATCGAACTATGATGTTTACAGGCATCACACAATGATGTTTACAGGCATCAAACAAGGATGTTGACAGGACATCAAACAAGGATGTTGACAGGACATCGAACAATGATGTTTTACAGGACATCGAACAATGATGTTGACAGGCATCAAACAATGATGTTTACAGGCATCAGACGATGATGTTGACAGGACATCTAACAATGATGTTTACAGGCATCAAACAATGATGTTTACAGGCATCAAACAATGATGTTGACAGGACATCGAACAATGATGTTTACAGGCATCAAATAAGGATGTTTACAGGCATCTAACGATGATGTTTACAGGCATCAAACAAGGATCGACCAGACATTAAACAATGACTGGGAAATAACTCGACGTTTACTGGACATCGAACGATGATGTTGACTGACACCAAATAAAGCTCGACCAGGCACTTACTGATGACTGGGAAATACTGCTGCTCACAATGCTGAACTCCTCGGAGTATCGTCTCCACTATCCGGCAAAACCAAATCCCAAGCGGTAACCACGGCTTGAATCACGCTGATCGCGTAACGTCCTTTGATTTTATTTCCATCTCTGTCCGACGGAAACATTTCCTCCAATATCGCACTACTGGGGAACATTGTTGATCTGACGTCGTGATGCTAAACTCCTCGGAGTAACATCTTCTCTTTCTGGCACAACCACCTCTCAAACGGTAACCACAGCTTGAGACTAGCTCTATGCTTGCAACAATGATGCATGATCTTTTTCTGCGTAATGCTCCATAATTATGGAAATGCTACGCGATTTATTATTTTTTCTATGCAATATGCTATGCTTTATTTTACATGATGAATGCATAAAAAGTATCCCCCTCAAGGGACTCTTCTGGGGAGCACGAGATACTCTGCTGAGGAACTCGTCAATTCTCCAATCTCCACCCCTGCTGGGGAATACCACTGCTGCTGGAAAAACGTAACCCTTGCTGGGGAAGAACCTCCTTTGCACCCAATTCGCTCGGGAAACTGCTGGGGATAAGCACCACCAACCCTCTGTGGGGATACAGTCTTTTGACTTGCTAGGGATATCAATCCTGACTCCACTTCGGGAAAACCCTCACAGATACCTGCTGACTTCACTGGGGAAATGCTCACAGATACTCTGCTGGGGAAATAGCAATCTATCACCTGCTGGGGACAACCATCCTGACCATGCTAGGGAAACGAATGCTACTCCGCTGAGGACAACCCATGCAATCCATAGGTAGAATCATCTCAGCTGGAGATGCAAAATCCGTCCGCTACGGGAACTTGTTCAGTCCACAGGTAGGATGAACACTGCTGGAGATATATTTCTTTGAAAAAGACCCGCTCCACTCGGGGAACTGCTGGAGATATATTTCTTTGAACCCGCTCCACTCGGGGAGTACTGGAGATATATTTCTTTGAAACCCGCTCCACTCGGGGAGTAACAACCTTCAGACCTGGCTGCTGAGGAAACATCGTTTACCTGCCGGGAATAACCATCCTGACTCGGCTGGGAACAACAGACCTGGAATCTGCTGGGGAGTTTGGTCCTCTACTTCTGCTTGGGGACCTAGCCGGGAAATGAGAAAAGTTGGTACAAAACACCCGTCGACTCGTCGAACCATGATATCTACCTCCCAATCTCGTATCAGCTTTCCACTTTTGAGAATTCCCAGACTCGTCTGGACCTTTTCTGCTCCATCATCTTATATTCCAAGTCGCTCCGCGCTCGACGAGAGATGTACTCCTGGGAGTTATACAGAAATTTCAATCTTTCGACTTTGAAGAGTCTTCTTGATTAATTTCAAGGGTCGTCGGACGCCTCTCGTCGTCTCTTCGTCACCCTCCTCTGGGGAATTTCTACAAACTTTCAAGTCTTCCGACTTTGAAGAGTCTTCTTGATTATCATCAAGGATCGTCGTACGCCTCAACGTCACTTCGTCGTTTTTCATTCCTTCGTCCCTGAGCGAACTCTCTGGGGATCTGTTACAAAGCTCCCACATCACAACCTGCAAGTGAGTGAAGAATATCTAACAGTTCCTGCAAAACAGATCGTTAGATAAAACCGTGCCCCAGGCGTGTCAAGATTTCAACACTTGGGTCACTCAACCTTCCAAATAAGATTTCCAGCTTCAATCTTATAAACATGCATTGGAAGGAAACCTGTATGTTTTAAAAATGCAAGATTCTTTATCAAAATAATCGGATATTTTTGCAATCAAAGCGGTAATGAAAAACAAAAACAAAATTATTTGACTGAATATGCATTTTATTGATTGGAAAAGGTGTGGCTCAAATGAGCAATACAAAGGAAGCAATTCCTGAAAAGAGGTAATTGCGCACAAAAGGAAAAATCTATCCTAATGGCAATGTGAAACCGCGATCTCATCGAGTTCCAACTCGGTTACACCCCATATGTCCTCAGACTCTCCATGCTTTCTGCCTTCTGAACAAGACGTTTCCGACTGATCCCTACCGGGTATTATCCATGATGCGTTAACCAAAGCGCAAACGATCATGCTAGACGCAGTTGTTCGTTTCAATCCCTCTTTTGCCTGAACCGCCCTTTCGAGTTTTCAGTCCACCGGGATACCCTTTTTTGCCCAAGTCGCCCTTTCAGGTTTTCGACTTGTCGGGTGTACATTTTTTCATTCTTATCCCTAATTTTTTCCCGAACCTTTCTTTCTGTTTTTGGTTCGCCGGGATGCCCATTTTTGCCTGGACTATTTTGTTCTTTTCGTCCAGCGGGTCTCTTTACACGAAGTATTTTTTAACTGCGTCCGCATTCACAGGGGATGGAAAATCTCCGCCATCCATGGTCATTAACCACAAGGCTCCACCAGAGAAAACCTTCTTGACCACGAATGGACCTTCATAATTCGGCGTCCATTTGCCCCTTCGATCGTTTTGAGGAGGAAGGATCCTTTTCAACACCACATCTCTCACATGATACACCCGAGGTCGCACCTTTCTTGTCAAAAGCACGCTTCATTCTTTGCTGGTATAACTGCCCATGACAGATGGATGCTAGCCTCTTTTCCTCTATCAGGCTTAGCTCTTCGTACCGGGTCCTTACCCATTCAGCCTCTTGCAATTTCACGTCCATCAGGACTCTCAAAGAGGGAATCTGAACCTCAACGGGTAATACAGCCTCCATTCCACACCAATGAGAAAGGCTTTGCCCCAGTAGATGTACGCACCGACGATCAATACCCAGTATACAAGCTTCGTACTCAGTCACCACTGTGGGCGCGTCCTAATGTTATCCAGGCAACAAAAGCTTATTCACCTTAACCTCCCCATCAGACATCAGAATCCGTTCGGATTCAGGGTCAGGCCCCTCCTCCGGGATCGGTTACTCTCAATCTTTCGATTAGAGCACCTCGAGATGTCCTCATCAGGGAACTCAAACTTCCTCGGTTGATAACCTCAACGGGTTACAGAGAGACGTAATCAGACAATACACCCCTTGATTGCTTTCTGAGCGGATCACAAATCAGTCAACATTCTTTTGCTCTCCCGCAACCCGTCCGGTCGATGCTGGCTTCTCAAACCCATACTTGATCGGATCCATCTCGGAAATCCACAAAGTAGTATGAACCAGCATAAACTGTCTCAGTCGGCGAGCAGCCTATGCCAAAGTACAGCAAGTTTTCTCGAACAGTGAATGTATTGTTTCACAGTCGGTAAACTTTTTGCTAAGGTAAATTGCATGCTCTTTTCGACAAGACGCGTCATGCTGACCCAATACACCTCGTAGACCCCTCGAAGGCCGTCAAGTACAGATTGACAATTGCTCTTTCCACAGGAGACATCGGAATCAGAGGTTCCTGCCACTTATTCTTTTTTATTTTTTCAATGCCCCTTGGCAATCATTATTTCACCTGACCGTTTGATCTTTTCTCAATGGCTTGAATATAGGTTCACACGTGGCTGTTAGATGAGATGTGAACCATGACAGGTAGTTCAATCTTTCTAAGAAACCACGAACCTCTTTTTTCCTTTATCGGTTCAGGCGTTTTTTTTTTTTTTTTTTTTTTTTTTGCAGGATGAACCTCGATTCCTCCCTTACAATAAAACCCCCACAGCTTACCGGATCGCACTCTGATAGTGCACTTATCTGAATTCAACCTCAGTTTGAATTATCTCCACCAGATGCCCCACTCCTGTTTGGGACTTTGCTATCATGTCATAGCATAGCATTCAACTTCATGATGAATCACATCATGAAACAAAGTCACCATGGCTCTCTGATACAGGCACTGGCGTTCTGCTTCTCTAGAGGACAGTCTTCTCTCTATGGTAGCTTGTGCACAACGATACCGATATTCGACCCTGGCATATCCTGACACGACCAGGCGAAGGTATCCACCTGCTCTTTTAACAAGGCTACCATTCTGTTCTCGATTCACCTCTGAAGCGGCTCCAACTTTCACTTCCTGACCTCGGTGGTGCTTGGAATAACAATCTCAACTCGCTCCTCAAGCGGCTGAATCACCTTCTCCTTTTGTTTTAAACGATCTGGCTAATTCCAGCAGATCACAATCTTCTTCGCCTTCTTCTTTGGCATGATAGATCGGTTTGTCGAAGTCATATGAGGTGTAACCAAATTGTTATCAACGAGATCCGGAGAATTATTTTTCGACTTTGGGACGAGACAAATCAAAAAAGAAAAATGAAAACAAACATTGCCATTTTTATTTGTTTTTAAACTGTAAAAATAAATGAAAAACAGGGAACACCGTTTTTTGACTGAAAAACACCCATTTATTAATGATGCAGAATGTGCAAATTTAAACATGAGGTGGCCCTTACAATGAACCATTACGTGTCGGGAAACACATATGGCTTTCATGCAGATAAAACTGAAAACAAGAAATATTACTCTTCCGGACGAGTGTCAGTGATGATCTTGTTTAGGCCTTCCAGCTTCCTGGTACACACGATTTTATCCATTGATCAATCTCCCAGTCACTGTCAGTTTCTTTACCCACTATATAGGCGTGATCTGAATCTAGCATTCCGGCACTGACAAAGGTGAACGACGGACGACGTCCTCTGTTCTGCTCAGACGAGTCTTGACCTGGATGATAACCAATCCCAAACATATCCGCTTTTACCACAATGCCCATGATCTGTCCCCAGCCTGGGATCCCTCCATTTCTCACCACTTCCAATGTCTGCTTGTAAGAAGAAATGGACGGTTTTTTCTCTTTTCCAACGCCAATGTCATTTTCCACCTTGACGGTTTCAGCTGCCAGACTGAGTGCTTTACACCTCACCTCGTCCATTTCTACTTTCATCCTTCTCTGGACCAATTCCCCAATTACTACATACTCTTTTGTAGCGATGGCTGCACAACAATCATCAACACGAGGGAAAGCTCCGCTCTTTGTCGGACGTTTTGGGACCACAGACATGGGCATTCTTAACTGATCCTTCTCAGTCACCTCTATCCCTTTCTTGTCCCTTGACATCATTTTCGCTTTTACAGGACCATGCCTTGGCACGGGGTTAACACTATCATCTGTCGTCGGTGCAAAGTTGATTGCCTTAGAATCCACCAAGTCCTGGACCACATGCTTAAAAGCTTTGCAATCCTCAACATGATGTCCGGGTGCCCCAGCATGGAACTCGCACCTGACATTCTCATCGTAACTGGCAGGCCTCTGATCAGGTTTCAACAGAGTCAACATCCTCGGCTGCACCAATCCAAGATCCTTCAACCTCTTAAACAGAGAGGCGTAAGTCACAGGCGGCTTATTGAAATGACGATCTGTCGTCCTCCTTCTCACTTGGCCCACAACTCTCTGTGTCCTCTGTTGAGGTGGTGATTGCCGCTGTTGTGCAGATGAATCACCAATAGGAAAGGTTACGGTGGCAGCATAAGGGTGGTAACGATCCTTACCGCATTCTCTTTTAGTCTGCGCACCACCTAATTCAACCTTCTTCTTGGGATGACCACTGTCAAGGGATTTCTTCACTACAGAGTCAGAGGGATTTGTTACTTCGGATGACGGAGCCTTTCCCTGAACTTTCTCCTTGATCATCCAACCCTCAATCCTTTCTAATCTCTCGGCCATGGCTTTCTTCCCCAAGGCAAGCCCTTGCACAACACTGAACAAATCCCTCACCATCTCTTTCAGTTCGAGGATGTCAGCGTTGGGAGGATCCATCAGTTTGGATTTGTTGCCCCTAGCAGGATATCTGAGCAAACAAGCTATGCGCACCGGTCGACACCTACAAAATAGCAAATGGGTTAGTATGCATGAATGCAACGTCTGTCCATATGAGGAAGCTTCTGTCCTTTGATTCTGGTTTCATCGAGACAGATAACATTTTGACATCCACATTCTGAAATTCAAGATGTCTCTCAACCAGATTCTCAATCAATAATGCTCCCCATATGGCCAGACGTAGGTTTGATGCAGATGAATGCAAAATGAGAATGATGCAGATGTAATGCAATGTACTGGGCCATCCTCCAAGTCCCCTGATCATCAACTGTACAGAAGCCTCTGATCTTTGAACTGATCACAACCGTCTGAAGGACTACATGTAACCACAAATCCACCTCAAGGGTTCCGAAATAAACGGAAGACACGATACATCATCATCATCATCACTCTCATCTCCGAGCAGATACCCAAAACCATCTGAATCGGCCCGGGGAATCCTGAAATAAACGGATCCCCACTGATAAATAACTCGGCCCGGGGAATCCTGAAATAAACGGATCCCCACTGATAAATACCACGGACAGCACTCCGGCGTCTCGGCAAATAAATGACCATGAATCCGGCTCATAAATAGGACTCTGATCCACGGAACAAAAAGTCACCATCTGAGTCACCAACAGAACATGCATCTGAAAGAAACACCCTCCCCTCACAGGTAAATTCTAATCAGGTCATCCTAAGGCGGATAATAGTCTCGACAATCGGGCAGAGATACTCAATGGGTTTGCCCTTTCGGGTGTGCCATTGTAGCTCTCCTGAGATCGTCTAAACCAAAGATCCGGGAAATGATCGGTCACCAGAGTCAACAGCTCAAATGAAGTAACTCAACCAAAGCGGAATACCCACAGAGGCAAGCACTATCAAATGAACCTCGTCCGGCTTGTGGTACATCACGCCGCCAGGCACATGTTGACCTAACATGAAGGAGGCGACATGAGACCACACTAATCCTAGGTGTATACTCGGGCCTGGGTTTTAGCCCCACTCAGAACACCCACCCCAAACAGAGGAACCACCTGCATAGAGGACGGCAACAACATGATAGTATGATGCATGCAAATATTTAATGCAAATATATACATTGGTTAGAATAATAAATGCAATAAATCAAACAACACAAGCAACCTAAACTATCCTAGAACGCTAGGAAGGACTCGCTCAGGGACCATGGACCAGCATAGGTCTACACGGAGTCCCCAGCAGAGTCGCCAGCTGTCGCATCCTGCGAAAAATCAACCGGCGAGACTCGAATAAAAACAAACACAGAGCCGCCACTGCGCGTTATTTATCCCAAGATAGGGAAAGGAAACGCTCAGAGAAACCTGGAAAGGAAATGGTCTTGCGACCAAAGAGACAGGGTAAGGGAGTCGGTTACGCAAGGGGAAGGTATTAGCACCCCTCACGTCCGTCGTACTCGACGGGATCCACGTCCTAGAATAAAGAATAGGTTGCTAAACATCACACACACACACGGGGAACGCAGGTGGGGTTAAGAGGAACGAGCTCGATAAGGTATCGCACCTTATGCCTACATATCTTGTCTGGAACAAGAATCAGAGCCACTGTAGTTCGGCTTACGCACGCCAAACAACACAAAACATACAAACAAGCAAGGGTGGCAAACATGGAGCCCGACAACCACTGGATGGAATTACGTCGGCATCCGAACCAAAACACGCTCAAAAGGGCAAACGTGGAGCCCGACAGCCAATCACTGGACTTACGTCGGCATCCGAACCAAACATACATAATCAGATAACATGCAAACACACGCAAAAAACAAAAAGGTTGCCCGGAGTGGTCTCGCACGACCACCTGCCTACATACCTCGTCTGGAACGAGGATCAGGGCGATGTAGTTCCCCTGAAAGGGACTGAATTGCTAACCAGAAACCGGGGAAAGACACACTACTAGGGAGCTGGACTCGAGCCTAGTGTTGTCATGCATCGTTACCCTAAGTTCGGTTTTCTATCCTACTTGCATAAGCAAACTACTCCTATCCAGGAAAGAAGCAAGCACACAAGCATACAGAATAATTCAAGCATACACCCAATGAGAACAAGCATCTCAAACAGATATCCACACAGCACGCACTATAACCAAACAAGTGGCTCACACAATAGGTTTGACTGCCGAAGCGAGTCGTCTGTACGGGCTGGGTTTGCTCTTAACCTTGCCATTACGAGGCTAAGGTGAAGCAGATGAGAGGTGAAGTGAGGATCAGACCTCACAGCTCTTATCCCTGACCAGGGAGAGCTTCTGACAAATGAGCATGGGTCCAGAATGGGGGAACCCTTCTATACTCAGAGACTCTGACACAATGTGCACTGCACAGGATCTTGGGCTTGGATCTCAATGCTACAACCATGTAATGGGAGCAAGGAGAAGACTCACAGAATAGTGGGGGATAGATTGCTTATCCCTAACTTCCACCAATTGCCTTATTTAAAGGACTTTCACCTGCTTGGCACAAAAAATAAACAATCACAATCATCGCCTCTTAAGGAGGACTTCAGACATTTATTTGCCCGGCCCGGTAACAGCCGGGTCTCCAGACTACATGAAGTCAAGAGGACCTACCTCAATGCAAGTTGCTTAAGCAAAGCAAAGCAAAAGTTCACAAGGAACTGAGCAACTAAAAGTACCTGGAAACAATCAAACACAGTTAGTACTCAGACAGACAAAACTAAACAGCAAAAGTTTAATCAGTTAATCTATACAGATCAATGCACAACAAAGCAAGCTCAAAGCTTAAGCCCAAACTTCACAACCTACAAAACAATGTTATGTTAGTGTACAAACATCAAACAACATCAATTGCATTTAACTTGATTCATTCTCCATGTGCATTATGCTTTTGATCCTGAAAAATCAAGCAAATATTAGCAACAAGACCACTAGGCTAAGCCTAGGGTCCAAAGGCAAGAAAAATTCCTAAACAGCAAGGTATTCACCAACCAAAGTCAAATTAATGTCAAACAAGAGCAAACACCATTGGTCTCATGTTTATATCATTCATCATGCTCATGTTATGCACAAAACAATTCAAACTAGTTCAAATGAAGCACCAAACATGCAAACAGAACTATTGCATTCAATTCCATATCAAAACAATTCTAAAAAATCTCAAATAAATTACACCTAAACAGGACCTAATCCAGGTATGGCACACCAAATTTGAGCTTAATTGGGCAAATGGAACCATGTCAATGAAAATCAACAAAAACAGACACAATTATAGGCTCCAAATCACAACATCAATACATGCTTCCACTTCAAAAATTCATAACTCAATGAAAACAAAAAAGAAATGGATGAGACCAAAACAGGGATGTTCTATCATGTGTCCATTACAAGCATGCCAAATTTCATGATTATCCAATACCATATGAGCATTTCACATCAAAATTACAAACATGTACCACATGGACTTGCATATTTGACCAACAGAAATGAAAAATCACAATCAATTTGAAAATGCAATGTAAAATTCCACAAAAATTCATACAACATCTCAACATGTTAATCAATCATCATGCAAAATTTCATTTCATTCCAACAAGTATAGACCAATCAGAAAAATCCAGCAAATTGACATAATGAGGTGTGACACAAATTGTCACACCTAAGTTCCAAAATTCATAACTCAATGATCAGGTATCAAAAACTCATGAAATTTACATGGAAATGAGCATCAATCAGTCAAGAATCATCACAAAAAATTTCAAGAATTTATTTAACACTATGGGTATTTCATGAACCAAATGGTGCAAGGTATCAAAAATGGACACATGTGAAACAAGCCTAGGTCAAACAATATTTTACCAAGCACAACTTTGACCAATAGGTCAAAAAAATTCTACACTCAACAACAAAGTCAACACAAAAATTTCCACATTTTTCTGAATTTTCTACAATTTTTTATGAATTATTTCATGTGTTAATGATTTTTAGAATTAAATCAAATGTAATTAAATGAACAATGGCATAATGGTAAATACTGCATGGCGGGAGCGGTAAACATAGAATTCAAAAATTTGAACGAAAAACAAGATCAAACACATGAATATCATCTTCTTCAGTCCAGAAAATTCAAGAACATCCAAGAACACGAGTTTCTCAAATCATCACCAAAACGAGCAAACAAATAACCGTTAGAACCGTCTGAGCCTAAGGATCATGAATATCAACTTATTCTTGGCTAAAAGTTCCTAAATCGAACGAATCGCGCGAGCTAGGGTTTGACATTAAAACTTTGAATCTAGATTTCGCGCGCTACAGGTCACTATTCCACAAACCAAGCACACCACTACACTCTACGTAGCAAGCTCTTTCAAACGCACATAAGCATGAAGCAAATCATGATGATCGAAATTCGAAGGTACCTGTTATGGCAGTGATAATCGAGCGGTTCTTTGTGCGAATCAACCTCAAACAGATACAGCATACACTGGTGGAAGGTGAGTAGAACGCTTGGATTCACTTGATATCGCTTCTAATGCTCAAGAACTCGATTCACCATGGGAGATGCTTCACGTGGACAGTTGCAATTGGCACGGTTTTGGATAATGGAACACGAAAACAGATGGAGTAGAGGTTGAGGCAAGATGAATGCAAGAAGAAATTCGCAAATTGATCCACGATTGGTGAAGATTGATGAATTTGAAGATTTGGTGTTCTTGAGGGTTTGAGAGAATTTGGAAAGGTTTCAGATCTAGATTTTGGTGAAATGATTTTCTGTTATGTTTAGGGAGTGATTAAGAATATATACCAATGCTTAATTACCACCTAAACATGTTTAATCAACCAAATGCATTTGTTAGTGAAATGGTAATTTTCCAAGTGAGGGCAAAATTGAACTTTCACATGCCAGCTCATGACAGCTCAATGCCACCTCATACACCTTCTAAACACCTGTCATGAGCTGTTGCCACTTGTTGGATGTTCATTGGATGTGTAATTCCCATTTTCACTATGTGATGGCTAATTGTCCAATTTTGCAATTTCACTTTTCAAGCCAAATTCCAAACCACAAGCCTTTGCCATGAAATGATGATTCCAACAAATTTTAAATGCCATTCATGAGGTGTAGCAAAAATCCCCACTCAAAAATTCCAATTATTTTGAAAGTTGGACAATTTTGCCCTTGGTCCAATTTAACTGTCTAGTTGAAAATTGACTTTTTGCATTGACCATTTTTGGAAAAATCCAATTATGCACCATGAAAGTACATGTCAAATGGAGTTTGTGCATATAAAGAACTTGCAATTTGGACAAACCATGTGGAAGTTATGGCCTCCTGATTATGGGTCATTTTTGAAATTCACTGAGCCATAATTTTCCAACCATACATGGTATTTTCATGTTCTTGGACTTTTTGGAAAGGCAAGAACAAAATCTACAACTTTCATGTTGAACAATTTTTCATTTGAAGCTTCCTTGGACACGTGGTCTTGAGGTCAAAAACTTTCCATTTTTGGAAACTTCAATTACAAGTCACTTTCTATTTTTGGCAGTTTTTGTCCTGACTTGATTTTCTTCATTCTTAAGCTTTGAGATGTCATACAACACTTGTTCCAACATGAATGAAGTGTATCCAACTCATCTCCACCTCCAAATCCATCAGATCATGTATAGTTGACCATAGTTGACTTTTTCATCTGATAGATGAATCAGGCAATGCATTGATCAATTTAATCCCCAATCTCCAACTGAAATGGCTCAAGGGTGATACCCTAGCCTCAATTAGCTCAAAATAATCATAGAATGAACCCCATAACCATCATAAACCCCCTCTCCTGATTATGCCCTGATTGGCCCGATGCAACTGATTAGGGTTGACCAGTGGTCAAAACCCTAATCTCAAGGAATCTTCTTCAATCTTCTGATGACATCCAACCATGATGATGATGATGTATCATTGCAATCAAGATGAAGACCAACATCCATTGAGAATCATGAAACCCTAATTCACAGCCCAATCCTCAGATGGCCCATGATCAGTCAATAAACCCTAGGCTTGCACTTAGACTTCTCCATCTTCTGATCAAGACTTGTGAGGATGACTTGCACAATGTAACCACATGATATGCAATATGCAATGCCTAATGACCTAAAATGATATGCAATTATGTTATGCTAGTCCCAAGAGAGGAGGGCAAATTTTGAGGTGTTACAGCATGACCATGACAAATGACGTATCTGCTCTGTCAATCGTTTGGGCTGTCGCCAAGTGCGTAAAGATCTTCAAGAATTGCTGGATGATGGGACCATTGAGATTCTTCAGAACAGGAATGTTGATGAAGACGAACCAGAGGTTAATGTGATTTCTCCGGTGTTCAGGATCCCTGAGCCTGTTGTCATCCGATATGATGGTAGCAAGCAGAAGGTTTCTCCTTCGCTGATTATCAAACCTGCAGGTCCTGTGCCGTATTCTTCTGATAAAGCAATTCCCTTCCGCTATAATGTTGTTACCGTGGAAGATGGGAAAGAAGTGCCCTTGCCTTCTCCTTCTGTTGTGAATATAGCTGATGTGAGCGGGTTGACCCGTAGCGGTCGTGTGTTTTCTGCACCTCCGAAGCCTCAGGCTGTTGCTGACTTTGTTGAGCGTCCGGTTGGGAATGCGGTTAATTCTCCGAACCCGGCACCTGTTGTTAAACCCTCCTCTGTACAAAAGACTCCTACTTCTTCTGTTGGCCCTAGTGGCATTGTGAATGAAGACTGTGTTGAGATGCTGAGGCTCATCAAGAAGAGTGAGTACAACGTTGTAGACCAGCTTCTACAAACACCATCCAAGATCTCTGTGTTATCGTTGCTTCTGAATTCAGAACCCCATAGGGAGGCTCTGCAGAAAGTCTTGGATTTGGCTTATGTTGATCATGATGTCACTATAGAACAGTTTGACAGTATTGTTGCAAACATTACTGCTTGCAACACTTTGAGTTTTTGTGACGCTGATCTCCATGAGGAGGGAAGAGACCACAACATGGCTTTACACATTTCTATGAATTGCAAGAACGACGCCATGTCCAACGTGCTGGTGGACACTGGGTCATCTTTGAATGTATTGCCGAAGACCACTCTCTCCAGATTGTCTTATCAAGGGTCTCCCATGAGGCAGAGTGGTGTTGTTGTGAAAGCTTTTGATGGGTCGCGTAAGACTGTGATTGGGGAAGTTGATCTCCCAATCAAGATTGGACCAAGTGATTTCCATATCACCTTTCAGGTTATGGATATTCACCCATCTTATAGCTATCTCCTTGGTAGACCATGGATTCACGAGGCTGGCGCCGTGACATCCACCCTACACCAGAAGCTGAAATTCGTTAAGAACAAGAAACTGGTTGTGGTAGGGGGAGAAAAGGCTCTCCTGGTTAGCCATTTGTCTTCCTTCTCATACATTGATGCTGAGGATGAAGTTGGAACGCCTTTCCAAGCTTTATCTATAGCCGAGCCTGTTGAGAAGAGAACTCCTTCATTTGCTTCCTATCGAGATGCGAAATTGGCCATTGAATGTGGTGCAGTTGCTGGTTTAGGAAAAATGATCGAGCTTGAAGATAACAAGTCCCGGGCTGGCATTGGCTATTCTTCTGGGATCTTCAACGACAAAGGGTTGTTCAAGAGTGGAGGTTTCATCCACGCTGATCAGAGCGAGGAAGCTGCTGCTATTCTGGAAGAGAATGCAGAGGATTCTGACAATTTTGTCATCCCTGGTGGGATCTGCCACAATTGGGTCGCTGTAGATGTTCCTACAATCATTCATAAGTCAGCGTAATATGTTTGCTTTGTTTAAAAAACCTTCTCCCATGCCAAAAGGAGAAGTGATGACATTGTTGGCATCATATATACAATGATATTTCATTCAATAAATTCATGTTAAACATTTGTTTTTCCAATTGTTTTCACTTTTTGCTTTTTTGCATGAAATTGGTGATCACAAAAAACCCTAAAAACAAGAATAAAATCAATCTTTTCATCTGCATAATGATTTGCTTGTTTAAATTCTAAAGTTTTTCATTAACCAAAATCATTATGCAGGTTGATTCTAAAACCCATTGAACATAATGATCCAACGCCATCTCCCAATTTTGAATTCCCTGTATTCGAGGCAGAGGAAGATGATGTTGAAGAGATTCCTGATGAGATTACCCGTCTTCTTGAGCACGAAGAGAAGATCATTCAGCCGCACCTTGAGAATCTGGAAACAGTCAACTTGGGGTCTGAAGATTGTGTTCGAACAGTGAAGATTGGGGCGCTCCTTGAAGAGTCTGTCAAGAAGGGGTTGATCAGTTTGCTACGAGAATATTCTGATATCTTTGCTTGGTCGTATGAAGACATGCCAGGTCTAGATACAGATATTGTGCAACATTTCCTGCCTTTGAAGCCTGAGTGCGTGCCTGTGAAGCAGAAGCTCAGAAGAACTCATCTAGACATGGCAGTGAAGATCAAAGAGGAAGTTCAGAAGCAAATTGATGCGGGGTTCTGGTGACTTCTATGTATCCTCAATGGGTGGCCAATATTGTGCTTGTGCCTAAAAAAGACGGAAAAGTCCGAATGTGTGTTGATTACCGTGATTTGAATAAGGCTAGTCCGAAAGATGATTTCCCTCTACCGCACATTGACATGTTGGTAGACAATACAACTAAATTCAAAGTCTTCTCATTTATGGACGGATTTTCCGGATATAATCAAATCAAAATGGCACCCGAGGATATGGAGAAGACAACATTCATCACACCTTGGGGAACATTCTGTTATCGAGTGATACCCTTCGATTTGAAGAACGCCGAAGCCACGTATCAACGAGCTATGACTACCTTGTTTCATGATATGATGCACAAGGAGATCGAGGTCTATGTCGATGACATGATTGCTAAGTCACGAACGGAAGTGGAACATGTTGAGCATTTGTTGAAGCTTTTTCAGCGTTTGAGGAAGTTCAAGCTTCGTCTGAATCCCAACAAATGTACATTTGGAGTCCGTTCTGGAAAGTTATTGGGCTTTGTTTTCAGCGAAAGAGGTATTGAGGTTGATCCTGCAAAGGTCAAAGCAATACGAGTGATGCCTGCACCCAAAACTGAGAAGCAAGTCCGAGGTTTTCTTGGCCGCTTGAATTATATTTCCAGATTTATATCCCACATGTGTGTTGATATTCAAGCTCCTCCAGAAAAATCAGTCTCATGATTGGATCGAGGATTGCCAGAAAGCTTTCGACAGTATCAAAGAGTATCTGTCTGAACCTCCGATCTTGTCTCCGCCTGTAGAAGGAAGACCTCTGATCATGTATTTGACTGTTCTTGAAGACTCAATGGGTTGTGTACTCGGTCAGCAAGATGAATTCGGAAAGAAAGAATGTGTTATATACTACCTGAGTAAGAAGTTCACTGATTGTGAGTCTCGATACTCTATGCTTGAGAAGACATGATGTGCTTTGGCTTGGTCTGCTAAGCGTTTACGCCAGTACATGATAAATCACACAACTTGGTTGATATCTAGAATGGATCCGATCAAGTATATCTTCGAGAAGCCTGCTTTAACCGGGAGGATTGCCCGTTGGCAGATGTTGTTATATGAGTATGATATCGAGTATCGAGCTCAGAAAGCTATCAAAGGTAGTATCTTGGCTGACCACTTGGCACATCAGCCGATTGAAGATCATCAGTCTGTTCAGTACGACTTCCCAGATGAGGAGATTCTGTATTTGAAGATGAAAGATTGTGATGAGCCTACACTTGATGAAGGTCCAGAACCTGGTTCCCAGTGGACGATGGTGTTTGATGGCGCGGTAAATCAGTACGGAAATGGAATTGGGGCAGTAATCATTACTCCTCAGGGCACACATATTCCGTTTACAGCAAGGCTAACTTTCAAATGCACGAATAATATGGCTGAGTACGAAGCCTGTATTATGGGATTGGAAGAATGCATTGACCTCAGGATCAAACACCTCGATGTGTATGGTGATTCGGCCCTCGTTGTCAATCAGATCAAGGGTGAGTGGGAGACGAATCAACCTGGTCTCATTCCGTACAGAGATTATGCGAGGAGGATTTCAAAGTTCTTTATTGAAGTTGACTTTCATCATATTCCTTGAGAGGATAATCGCATGGCAGATGCTCTTGCTACGCTTGCTTCAATGATTGTGGTCAAGTATTGGAATGAAGTTCCCAATATCACCGTGATGCGCTTGGACAGACCAGCTCACGTGTTTGCAGTTGAAGAAGTCGTAGATGATAAGCCTTGGTATTTTGATATCAAGAATTTCCTCCAGAACCAGGTCTACCCGCTTGGGGCATCTGTGAAAGACAGGAAAACTTTGAGAAGGTTGTCAGGCAGTTTCTACCTCAGTGGCGAAGTGCTTTACAAGAGAAATTTTGACTTGGTTCTGCTCAGGTGTGTGGATAGACACGAAGCAGACCTGTTAATGACTGAGGTCCATGAGGGTTCATTTGGTACTCATTCCAATGGACATGTCATGGCTAGAAAGATGCTGAGAGCAGGCTACTATTGGCTGACAATGGAGTCTGACTGCTGCAAATATGTGAAGAAATGCCACAAGTGTCAGATTTATGCGGATAAGATTCATATTCCTCTGACACTGCTGAATGTGATTTCATCACCATGGCCTTTCTCTATGTGGGGAATCGACATGATTGGCATGATTGAACCGAAGGCGTCCAACGGACACAGGTTTATTCTCGTAGCAATTGACTACTTCACCAAGTGGGTTGAAGCGGCGTCGTATGCGAATGTGACCAGGCAGGTGGTCGTGAAGTTTGTCAAGAATCAGCTTATATGCCGTTATGGTGTGCCTGATAAGATCATTACTGATAATGGATCTAACTTGAACAACAAGATGATGGAAGAGTTGTGCGTTGAGTTCAAGATTGCACACCATAATTCCTCTCCTTACAGACCCAAGATGAATGGGGCTGTTGAGCTGCTAACAAGAATATCAAGAAGATTATCCAGAAGATGACGGTCACGTACAAGGATTGGCATGAGATGCTGTCATTTGCTTTGCATGGATATCGTACATCTGTCCGCACTTCAACAGGGGCAACCCCTTTTTCTCTTGTTTACGGCATGGAGGTTGTTCTCCCAGTAGAGGTGGAGATCCCATCAATGTGAGTCTTGATGGAAGCCAAGTTGACTGATGTTGAATGGATTCAGAGTCGTTATGACCAGTTGAATTTGATTGAAGAGAAGCGATTGACTGCCATGTGTCATGGTCAGTTATATCAGCAGAGGATGAAGAAAGCATTCGATAAGAAGGTCAAGCCTCGTGTGTTCCGAGAAGGTGACCTTGTGCTCAAGAAAGTCTTGTCTTTCGCGCCCGATTCCAGGGGCAAGTGGACTCCAAACTATGAAGGTCCATATGTTGTCAAGAGAGCCTTTTCAGGCGGAGCTTTGATGCTTACAACAATGGATGGGGAGGATTTCACTCGTCCTGTGAATTCAGATGCAGTCAAGAAATACTTCGCCTAAAAATAAAAACAGAATAGCTCGCTAAGTTGAAAACTCGAAAGGGTGGCTTAGGCAAAAATGAGCGTCTCGGTGGAAAACCCGAAAGGGCGATCCAGGCAAAAGTTAGAGACATGAAAAAATGAATTTGCATCCCGCTAGATTGAGTACCTCACCCTGGGGCAATCTAGGCAAAAATTAGGGATTTGGCAAGTAACTGCATCCTGACAAGACTTTCTGTTTCACAACTGTCTTTTTGTCAGAGATTCTCGCTCAGTCATCGTCAACTGAAGCTTCAAATACATCGGATTCAAATTGGTAGAGAAATGGTCATTATGTTCAATGTAGCCCTCTTCCAATATATATCACCGATTTCAAATTTGTACAGATCTATGGAGTCTTGCCATTTGCAGACTACCATTCCATCAAATCAATTTGAGCTTTTATCCAATTATTTGCACTCTTATTTGTTTCAATTCAACAAATATTTTGCATGTTTTAATTGATAAAATGTCATTGTTTGAAACAAACAAATTTTTTCAAAATTGTTTTTAAACAAAGTGAACATTCACAATGATGAAAGGATACTTAAGAATTTCTTAGTGCTCTCCCAAGGGTGGCATGATTTCCAACAGGATAAGACTTTTGTTCATATTCCTGGCATGGCTGTATCCTCTTTCTCCAGATTGTTGTTGGGGTTTCTCCCCAAGCAAAGCTTCTGTTGAGTTTTTCCCCCAAGCAGGGTGTTTGTTGGGATTTCTCCCGAACAGATTTTGTGGAGCAGAGCCTTTGTTAAGACCCTCCCCATTCAGAGTGCTTGTTGAGGTTTTCACCTCCCCTCCCTTCAGCAAAGCAGTGATTCTTTCCTCCTCAGCAGTTGTGGTTCCTTTTTGAAGGTTCGGTATTTGGTGGTTGATCCCCAGATAAATCTCCAGTAGATTGGTGGCATGGTGGATTGTATCTGTGATGATTCCTCCCCGGCGGAGATCTGGTGATTTCCTGATATCTTTGATCCCTAGTAGAGTTTCTTGTGTGGCAGGATTTATTTGTGTGATCTTTTCTCCCTCAGTGGGTTCCCCCCAGTGGAGTTGTTTGGAGTTGCTTTTGTGGCAGTTTTCGCCTATGCAGTGAGCTCCTTTTTCCCAGTTGAGACTGATGTTTCATCCTTGCAGATGATCCTAGTTTTCCTGATCCCGTCAGAATCGTTTGTTCTCTGGTGATCCTGGCTTTCCCTCTTGTGGTGTAGTACCGGTCGTTTGATTCCTGGACCTGTTTGTGTTAGATATGTCTGTTTTGTCAGCATTCATCAAACATAAATCACGCATATTCATGCATACTTTCAACATTCAGATATTCATGATGCATCTTTTGCCATATATATTTTTGTTTGTTGTCTCCTGCTAAGTGGTGATATAGATCTCTCCAGTAGATCTCCACAAGCTGATGTCGGGTGTCTAATCTCTCAATATAGAGTCAGCCCCATAAGCAGAAAGTGTCTGTCATTCCTTCTGCAGTTCCCCACTGAGTTATATCCTCGTGGATGACGGTTGTTTCCATTTCCTCCCAACACATATATTGGGATGGGTTTCCCTATTGAGTTATATCCTCATTAGGACGAGTCTTGATTCAGTGTGCCTTTTTAGTTTGATCCTGAATTGGCCTTTTTTTCAACTGTCTCTTGTGCTTCCCTGTGGAATAAATGAATGTTTGCTCAGTAACCGGCAATCATTCACTTTATCCTCAGCGGATTTTGTGGCTTCTACCCAGTAACCGGTAGTTGTAAGTCCTATCTTTGTGGCTTCTACCCAGTAACCGGTAGTTGTAAGTCCTATCTTTGTGGCTTCTACCCAGTAACTGGTAGTTATAAGTCTTATCTTTGTGGCCTTCTACCCAGTAACCGGTAGTTGTAAGTCCTATTTTTGTGGTCTTCTACCCCGTATTCGGTAGTTATAAACCCTACTTTCATCCCCTAGCAGAGGTAACCTTTGTGGTTCAGTCTGGTTGATGGCGGATTTTGTGGCTTCTACCCAGTAACCGGTAGTTGTAAGTCCTATTTTTGTGGTCTTCTACCCCGTATTCGGTAGTTATAAATCCTACTTTCATCCCCTAGCAGAGGTAACCTTTGTGGTTCAGTCTGGTTGATGGCGGATTTTGTGGTTTTCTACCCAGTATTCGGTAGTTGTAAATCCTATGTTGTTGTTTTCTCCCTATTGGAGTCTGTGCTTTCCTGTAGAATTGATGGATAATTGCTCAGTAACCGGCAATCATTCACCTTATCCCAGTAGGAGTTTATGGTTTTCTACCCAGTATTCGGTAGTTATAAATCCTATCCTTTGATCCTCAGCTGAGTCTTTGGTTTTCTACCTAGTATTCGGTAGTTGTAAATCCTATTTTCTTGCTCTTCAGCAGAGTTTGTGGTTTTCTACCCAGTAACTGGTAGTTATAAACCCTATTTGTTCCCCCGTGCGGAGTAGTGATCCTTTCGCTCCCCACGCAGAGGATTTGTTGGTTTCTACCCAGTATTCCGTAGTTGTAAACCCTATATTTTATCCTCATCAGAGTCGATGGTTTCTACCCAGTATTCGGTGGTTGTAAATCCTAATCTCTCCCCTTTGCAGAGTTAACCTTTTGTGGCTCATCCTGGTTGATGACGGTTACTCTTGGTGGTTATCAATATCCAGTATTCGATGTTGATCTTTCCTCATCCTCTTCTGGGTAATTGCTCTGAGTAAGCAATTGTATTCCCAGCAGGTCTTTTCTCCTTCTTGTGGATAATTGCCGTATGCTAGCAATTTTATCCTCAGTGGGTCCTTTCACCGTTTGCCAGTGATATGTTTCCCGGATCATTGATTTTTTATCAATGCATCCTCAGTGAGTTCTCTTTCATCTACCCTTTTGTTGGTAATGTTTGTTTCTCCTTTTGATCGGTCATCATTATATACCTAGTTTTGGTATCCCGATGCCTTTCTTTTCGGATGATTTATCCTTTATTAACCCAGTAACCGGTTGTGGATAATCTTCCATGCGAGTGTATTATCTACGTTCTGACGGTAATAGATAATATATCTCATGCACTCTTCAGTCGAAGCCTGTTGTGTTTCCCCAGTTGAGTAAGATTCGTGTCCCTTTGCGGAATCGAATATTCATTTCTACCCCTTTTTTTTTAGCGTATCTCCCAGTAACCGGTGATATGTCTCCTGGATAATTGCCGTATGCTTCCAATTTATCCCCAGCGAGTCATCTTTCGTCTACCCTATTGTTGTTGGTAACGATTGTTTCTCTTTTCGGTAGGTCACCTATTATATACCCAGTAACCGGTATCCCTGGTGTTCCTGCCATGCGAGTATATTATCTACGTTCTGACGGTAATAGATGATATATATCTCATGCACTCCTTGGTCAAAATCTTTTGATTGTTTCTCCAGCGGAGTAAGATTCGTATTCCTTGTGGAATCGAATGTCCATCCTTTAACAAGTTTGCTTTTTGCTCTCTTCAGGATGATGAGTGTTTTGGCAGTAAAAACTAATTCACGTTTCGGTCGGCCACCTATTATATACCCAGTAATCGGTATCCCTGGTGTTCCTTCCATGCGAGTATACTATCCACGTTCTGACGGTAATGGATAATATATCTCATGCACTCTTTGGTTGAAGCCTTCTGTCCTTCCCCATTTGAGTAAGATTCGTTTTCCCGTTGCGGAGTCGAATGTCCATCCTGTAAGTCGATTTGCTTTTTTCAAGCCCTCCTTTCGGATGATGAGTGTTTTGGAAGTAAACCCCAATTCACGCTTTGGTTGGTCACCTATTATATACCCAGTAACCGGTATCCCTGGTGTTCCTTCCTTTCTGCTCCCTATTATGACCTTGGTCCCCTACAGAGTCAGATTTTCCTGAGTTGATATACCTTTTTCAGGTCTTCCTCAGATGTTGTTGGTTGATTGATATCTCTCACCCTTATACCGGTCTTAGATATTCATTCTTCCTGAGCGTGTTGTTCTTTCACCCAGTAACTGGTGTTTAGATCACCTGTCTCTTTGAGCTTGTTACCCAGTAACCGGTAACACCTCATCCTTTTGCTTCCTCTGGAGAGTCTTTGTTAGACATTCCCCAGTGGAGTTTCTGTTATGATTCACCCTTTTGCTGTATTGGCGTTTTCCCCAATATATGCAAGTTTCCCCAGCAGGGAGGTTCTGTGTGAATCTTTCCCCAGCCTGAGTCCGGATTTTGATCTGAAGTATCCTTTGTGGATAGTTTTGTTGTGTTGGCGTTTTCCCCAATACACGCATCTTTGAGTCAGCTTGAGTCTTTCCAATGGATTTGTTCCCTTTGGAACTTTTTTCCCCAGTGTCAGTCTTTTACTTCCCAGTAAAGTCTCCAGTTTCAAGTTGTGTCCTGCTCAGGCATTCTTTTCTTTTTCTTATCCCCATAAGAGTCCCGTCAGAGTCTCTGTTCCACTAGGAAGTGCATCGTTCCTGTGGATTTGTCTTTTCTCCTGATTTTTTTTCTTTTCTTCTTTGTGGACTCATATTCCCACAGAGTTTTGTTTTGCATTCATACATTTGCATCATGAGGCCTCTTAGGGACCAAAATTTGTCTCTTTGTTATTATTTAAGCCCATTCTACCGCGTCGAGATGAAGATTTTAACCTTCACTTCTCCGGCTAGAATGACCTTAAATAGGGGCATCTGTAAGACCCCAATTTTTGACCCTAAGATCCCTCATGGCATCATATCATTGCATTGCATGGCCTGAAGGATCTTTGAACACCTTGCTTCCTTCCCTGTGGGTGGGATATCTTTCCTGTGAGTGGTTCTTGATCACCAAGCATTGCTTGCATTTGTATATCATTGCTTTTCTTTTAATCACTAACCAAAAGCATCAAAAATATGTCATCTAACATTTGTTTTGCAGTCTAAGCAGTCATCAAGCCAGGCAATTCAAGGTTTTCCTCTGAACAAGAGCAGATGGTATTTTCTTGGTATGAGGACCACATGTCATTATATTGAACTTATTTGAGCTAGAGGATCATGTTGGAGCAAATTCCCCAAGTGGTTGAGGCCCAAGTTCATCAGAATATTTTCAGGTCATCTAAGGACCAATGCTAGTCAACTGAAAGTCAACTGAAGGTTTTGAGTGTGAGAGTTGAATTTCTTCATCCCATTCATGTTCAAACAAGACTTATTCATCATGTCAAACATCTACATTGAAGAATTTGAAGTCAAAGCAAAAGTTTCCCAAAATGGAAAGTGACCTGTAATTTCAAGTTTCCAAAAATGGAAAGTTTTTGGACCAAATTCAACTTGACTTTCCATCATCAAAGAAGCTTCAAATGAATTTTTGTCCAACATGAAAGTTGAAGATCTTTCTCTCCCATTTCCAAAAAGTCCAAGATCATGAGCATCTGATGAATGGTTAAGGAGATATGATCCAATCATTGCCAAGTGTGCATGGAACTTCAACAAGCCATAACTTTTGATCTAAAGCTCCAAATTGAGTGCCTCTTTTTGCATATTGCTTCTCATGACCTCTAATTTCCAAATCCATCATTACATTGCATGAAATTTTATCATATGATCATTTGGCCATGCATAAGTATTTTGGAGGGAAATTTGCAAATTCAAAATTGATGCATCACATGAGCTAAATACCATTGCCATTGTGTTCATTGAAGGATTTTAAGTGAATTTGATCATGCACATGCTACTGTTGACGAGTAGATTTGCATGGCACCTCACAATTTCAATTTTTGGTCACGCACCTTATTTTGCTTAATCTCAATTAACCAATGTAAATGTGGATTAGCAATGTGATTAAGAGACCATATATAAACCAAAGCATAACAGAATTCTGGAGTTTTTGCACATTCTAGATCTCAAACATTTTTCCCTCCAAATTTTTCTCTCCATTGAAATTTGAAATTCTTCCACATAACACCTGAATTTGATTGCATATTCTTGTTCTCTGATTATCATTGAGTATAGATCAAGCTTTGATTTGAAGAATTCGAGTAGAAATCAAGCACATGAAGCTCAAGAACATAAAGATGGAAACTGACTTTTGAGCTAGATCCAAGCATCTCCAAGCTTCAATTCATACATCAAACTTCATAACATCATATCAGGACTGGATTTGGATACTTGCAAGGCCTGGATTCTGCAATTTTCAGTGACTGCTCTTCAAGAGGTTAGGTTTTTGAGTCTCTTAATTCTTCCTCTTATGCATGTAATGTTGTAGATCTTCTCTTGCTGATCCTGCTGATATAAAATTCATGAAAAATGGTTGAGAATTGGCCGAGTTATGCTGAGTTAAAGTTTTGGATGTGAAAATGTTTTCCTTCAATTCTCATTATTCATGGATTGTTAGGAGTAATTGATGATAGATTTGGAACCTACATGTGATAAGCTTTCGATTAGTGTACTTGTTTATGAAATCTGGAAAAAAAATTGAGCATGGCACTGTAGCGCCACCGTCTTCATGAAGAAGACGGTGGAAACCACCGTGAGCGCCGCCACCTAGGGTTTTCTGGTTCAGTCCTTGAGATGTTACTGTGGAAGCGCCATTCATGTTCCTGTTGTGTGTTCGAATCCGCGCCTTGGCTTTCTAATTTTTCAATTGTCATTTTCACTTATCCAAAACGCAGTCGTTTTGATTGGTAGCGCGCATACATGCTTCGATTCTGGCTGGCAACATTTTTTCAAATTAATCAACCTTTTCCATTTCCCTCCATATTTTCATGTACATGTTCCATTTTATTTCATTATTTTCTTCCAACTTCAGAAAAGCATAACAAATTGAAAATTAATCCAATTAATTCCAAATTTGTTACTACTTGATCATATGGATGTCTATTATTTTATGATGTAATTTTCTGATTTTTATCATTTCTGGAATTTTAAATGTGATTGCTTCTTTGGACATGTATGCAAATGTGACATGCTTCATTCATTCTATTGTGAAATGCTCATGCATTGGCCAATTGATTTAAAATTTAGTGTACTGATTCCCACATGTTACATGATTTTTTAGGCTTGGTTGTGCATTTTTCTCATTTTTCAATTCTGTTTTAGACACATGATTGTATGGTGTGACAATGTGTGTCACACAATTTGATGTCATATTTGTGCATTTTCATTTCTAGGTCAAATGAGCTCTGTTGATTCTAATTTTTGGTATGGTGATTGTGTTTGACATGTTGTGTGCACATAAAAGTTTCCAGGATTGTTTGATTCATTTATGTTTTAATATGGAATTTTCATTCTTGATGACCAATTGTGTGCTTTGAAATTGTCTTTGCCATATCTTGCTCATATGATGACTTTGCTTGATGCTTTTGACTTGTTCCTTTTTTAGGACATATTCTCACTTGTTTAAATGAGTTTTATGTTGAATATTGGTTGTTGTTTTGACTTTTTGCTTTGCCTTTGACCCTAGGCTTTGCCCTAGGGGTTTGTACTCACAATTTGAGCTTTGCCTTTCAGGTTCAAGCAATAAGTTCTAATGGATGATGTGATCTCCTTGCTTGAGATACAATTTGCTTTGTTTAACTAATGTTGATTGTGTTGTAGGTCTTTTGGTGGTGGACTCACTTGAATGAGTGCCTTTTATGACTTGCATGTTGTGTATATTGGAAACCACTGGTGTTTGTCTGTTGATTGTTTGTCTGAATGTGAATATTAACTTGTTTGATTTTCTTACAGGTACTTTAGTAGCTTTAACTCATTACTTGAGTTGCTTTGCTTTGCTTGTGGTTGGTTTACCACTTAGGTAATCTCTCTAACTCCATGTAGTCTGGAAGCCCTGTCGTTTCTGTTTGGCAGGCATCTAGCTGAAGTCCTCCTTAAGAGGCAATGTCTGTGATTGTTTATATTTGTACCATGTACTTCAAGTCCTCCTAAGTGAAGAGGCGATTGGCAGATAGAAGGGATGTGCAATCCATCCCCTTCTATTCAGTTGAGTCTTTCATCTTGCTCGCACTACGTGCTGATACATTTGAATAAACACCCAAAATCTTGTATATAGAGTCAGTCATTATGGAATAGAGTTCCTCATTCTGGACTCTCACACCTTCTTTGATTCAAGCTCACCCATGCCTGGGTTAAGAGCTATGAGGTCTAATCCTCATTTCCCATTTCATCTGCTCACCCTGACGGTCAATGTCAGTGGTTAAGAGTCTCAACACCCATAAACAGTATTGGCTTGTTTGTCAAGGTTGATATGACCCCTTGACTAAAGCCTAGCCTTGTATGAGCCTCTTGGTTGTGTATAGCGTGTGATAATTGATTGATGTGTTTGATTGTTTGCTTACTTGTGCATCCTTCATGTTGTTTTTGCATATTGTTTGCATTTTGCTTTTGCATTTGTTATTTCTTTTGTTTGAGGAGTCAGATGTAAGACCATTGATTGGCTATCTGTTTCCTGTTCCTTTTGGGGAGCTGGATATAAGACCATTGATTGGCACTCCATTTCCTATATTGTTTTGTTTTGAGGAGTCAGATGTAAGACCATTGATTGGCTATCTGTTTCCTATTCCTTTTGTGGAGCTGGATATAAGACCATTTATTGGCACTCCATTGCCTATATTGTTTTGTTTTGAGGAGTCAGGTGTAAGACCATTGATTGGCTATCTGTTTCCTGTTCCTTTTGTGGAGCTGGATATAAGACCCTTGATTGGCACTCCATTTCTTATTTTATTTCTTTTGTGGAGTTAGATGTAAGACCATTGATTGGCTATCTGTTTCCCATTTGTTTTCTTCTGTGGAGTTAGATGTAAGACCATTGATTGGCTATCTGTTTCCCATGTTGCTTTGTGGAGTTGGACGTAAGACCATTTATTGGCACTCCGTTTCCCATTTGTTTTCGGAGTTGTACGTAAGACCATTTATTGGCAATCCATTTCCAGTTTTGTTGCTCCTTTGAGCTTGCTTATTTGCTTATTGCCCTGTGCTCATTCCAAAGGAACTTACTTGAATCATTTCTATGATTTTGAGAAAGCAATCCTGCCTGTGGCTTTGTCCCTTAACCTTCACCCTCTTTTGTGCTTAACCTTGATCCATGCTTTTCATCTTTAATCAAAACCAGAAAACTTTTGTGCAAACATTTTCACTTGTTTTTAAAACAAGAAACCTAGGCCTTATGCCTTTGATTTTCAAACTTCATTTTCACAATACTTCTTCTGAATTGAACTTTAATGTCAACTTTGACTATCTTTGTGAATGCTTCTAATTGGTTAATTCTACTCACTCAATTGCTTTTGTGGCCTTGTCCACTTCCTAATCAAGTTTTCATGCATTAGCCATAGATCTGAATTATCATAGTGGTTGATGTAAATCTCACTGCATCCTTAGTGATTGAATTGTAAGACTTCCATGCTTATTATTGGGTTAACCCCTCACTAGCATGTCGAAGTTGTTCTCACATGGTGGATTGTTGGTTCAGGTTGAGTTTTCTCCCGTTGATAATGAAAGACCTTAAGGCTTTTGTTTAAAATTAATCCACTCATCTTTTGGAAATCTTTTAGCCGAACTACGGCGTTTTGATCCTTATCTTTCATGAAAAGGTATGTAGGCAATGAGTTCATCCATTCAAACACAAAAATAAATAAACTTGTACATTCTTCTCTCATCCCTTCAATCAGTGTTTGCACAAAAATATTTCATAAATAAATAATTTTACAACAAGTTGTGAAAAGAGGTTCCCTAGGAGTACCTAGGATGTTGTGGGTGCCTAACACCTTCCCACAACATAATTACCCCCTTACCCAGATCTCTGACCTTTTATTAGTTTTCTTTGCGTAAAACTTCTTAGGCTTTTGTTCGCTTTCTAGCCATTCCTTTGGATAAATAGAAGTGCGGTGGCGACTCTATCTTTGTATGCTTTGCTTTTGATTTAGTCAATAAATCATAAAGTGACGAATACACCGCTACAATCATAGATTGCATACTTTGCTTTTACGCGGTGCAAGGCAAATGAAATTGAAAGGTGGCGTGAAGAATTTGAATACCTCATTATCCTTTTTATTTAGTGCATTCGCTGTTTTTTTCTATTTAGTATTTTGTATTGACGTCTATTTTATGTATGTATTACATCATGGACATAATCCCATACTTGTATTAGATGTCCTTTAGACACTTCTTTTGTACTCAAAACCAGATATAATATGTCGAGTAGTATGAGTCTAGATGAATATTATTCATGATACTTATTGTCATAATATATATTATTATGCATAATCAACTTAATGCCTATATGTGTGATAGGCAAGATCATGGTTGGGAACCACAAGGACGCGGAAGGCCTAGAGGTACTCGTGCTCAGGATGTAGAACCAGATAAGAGTTTGGAAATAATGGGAACCAATGGGCTTAAATAATGCATCAAAATGGAAAAGTCAACTACATATGCAACAACAACAATAGGAATTTTGTATACAGATAATGCAGCAAGTGCGAGGTGATGCACAACCTTAGCCTACCCAACAAGGAGACGGGAATCAAAACTTTTGGAATTTCTACCGGATGAATCCACCTAAGTTTGCAGGAAGTCTCAATCCACTATTGGCACATGACTGGATCACTGGCATGAAGTAATTCTTCCATGTAACTCCATGCAATGAAGAGAAGTGTAAGACCCCAATTTTTTTCCCTAAGATCCCTCATGGCATCATAACATTGCATTTGCAAAGCCTCAAGGATCATAGGCATCTTGGTTCCCTTTGCCTTTGGGTGGGATCTCTTGTTGATTTGGTTTGAGATCACCAATCATGCTTGAATTGAATATTATTGCTTTTCCCATTTTATACACTAACCAAAAGCACCAAAAATATGTCACTAACATTTCTTGTTTGTAGCTTGAGCAGTCACAAGGTCAAAAGCTTCTAGGTGATCCTTTGTGAAAAGATATGGCCAAGAGAAGATGAAAGCAAGCATGGCAATGGTTCCCAAAGCTCTCATTCATCAAATATGCCTCCCTATTATCTCTATTCATCATTTTGATCAAAGCAAGTCAAAGGGTTTGAGGTTTATTTCTCAAAGAAACCCTAATTCATATGTGTACCAAGTGTGCCTTACTCATGAAGCAACCTCAGCCCATGGTCAAATACAATCAAGGTAAGTTCTTTAATTCATCATTTCATTCATATTTGAACTTATTGGAGTGTCCTCAATCATCCATTCATCAAGATATGAGTTGTGGACTTGGAAAGTTGATCAGTCAATTCATCTAATTATTTTGACATGCACTGAGACCTAACTTTTTATATGTTGGTCAAATGGAGATGATCCCAAAAGCAAAAATGTTACTAAGGACAAGATGAACAACTTTCATGTTCATCAAAATTTGGTTTGTGATCGCTCGACTGTGTGAGTCGAGAATGGGATACAAACTGCAAGTGCACAGTTCTATCGCGTAGTTTTAAAAGATATCGATCCCACAGGGACTTATGAATCGATATACCGTTATCTAAGGTTACTACGTAAATCTAAGGTGAAAATGTTTGATTGTTTGGGGAAAAACTAAGAGCTAAACTAAGATCTAGATTAAATATTAATAAAACGGATATCGGTATGTAGTTCGTCAAAACTAGGGAATCAAGTCTTTGTCGGTTTCTTGGTTTTAAAATGAATCGTTTCGGTTAACTTTATTGGTTAAAGGTTTTATCTCAAACTCTCGCTCTGTTGAATAAACCATGATTTTATATTAATGTAGCTGTCACTTATAATTAAGTCAAAAATCATATTTTGAAAACAATAAAGTTGCAGAAACTCCTTTTAAGAAAATACTGACCGTTTTAAACACCCTTATCTCAAACTCTCGCTCTGTTGACTTAGGTTATATAATCAAATCCAAATGCTTAACTCTCGTCCTCACATTCAATCTTTAAAAATACTTTTTGGAAAAGGTCAGAATTTAATTAACTCTAAAACTTGCTCTCGCCCTGATCTAGAATTAATGCCTAACTTACACTGTCCAGTTAAAATCTCAAACTCTCGCTCTATTGGTTTTAACTTCTTTATGTCTTTTACTTTTGTAAAAAATCTTGTTATTAAACCTGTAAGTTGAGACCGTAAAAAGATTGATTTTGATTTTAAGTTTAGATAGACCGACTCAGTCTTGATCCCTTATTCTGCTTACTTTACATACCGATACCTGGGCAAATTAGCCAGACATGCTAAATAAATAAGAATTTATATCATGCATAAACAGACTCATTCCAGGCAGATAATATAGATAAATAATAAAACAAAATATTAAATAATGATTAAAGAACCTGAATGCGTAATACAATAGTCTTGAACACTCCACCACAAGCCGGTAGGATTTGTTCTTGGATTCTTCAATTAAACAGTAAATTAAATCAAGGAAATAAAACTGGAATATAACGTAAGGTTAAATCCGGTATAAAGTTGCACAATAGTTTCCGGTGTAGAAACTATTATGCGAAAAATATCTAAAAGCTAAAATGGGAAAGGTAAATTTGCAAGGGAAAAAGAATGTAAAGCTTGCAAAAGAAATAAATAAAATAAACAATGCTGGAAAAGAAAAATAAGCAAAAGCGTGAAAAGAAAATTTGGCAGAGCTTCGGCAATATGAGCGTGGAAAAAACCGAGAGACCTTTAGGTTTTTGAGATGGCTATTTATAATAGTGTTGGCAACTGCTTTCCGTTTCTCCCATTCTTCAACGTGGCTACATGCACGGCGTGGATATAGGAGACCAACTTCTCAACGTTCTTCTTCCAGTCTTTCTGAGGGCGTTACTTGCGCCAAAAAGGTAGTGGAATTGTGTGACGCCCGTCACACTATGTGTGACGTCCGTCACAAGGCTGTTTTGCGTGACGCTCGTCACGCACCCTGTGACGTCCGTCACTGGCACAGCGTTGGTGACTTGTGCGCTTTGGGCTGGGCTTTGGCATTTGGTCCCTTTTCTCTCCTTTTTGCACCTCCTTTTCTTCCCTTTTTCACTTTTGCTTCAAAATGGATACCTGACATAAATAGCAAGGAAATACTACATAATATCTGATAAAATGAGATAAACTAAAGTGAATGATAATATAATCTAATTGAATTAAGTCTTAAAATGTGATATAATTTCGTGTTATCAAACTCCCCCATACTTAAATCTTTGCTTGTCCTCAAGCAAAATTCAGTATAGAACTTGTTAAAAGTTTTAGCCAGATGAAATTTCAAAGCACACATCAATTCGTACTAGGTTGCAAATGGATTTTCGTTTAGGAGGACTTGAGTTTAATCTTGACATCAACAACTACCGTTACAACTTAGATAACCCTACCTTATGCAAATTAGTTCAAGTACCCTATGATAGCTATCCTGGTTCCTTTAGTCTTATTTTACCCGTTTTCATTCTAGCGAAATCACATTAAGCCCTTTATCTTTTCGCGCACATAGTGGAGTAACCGGTTAGTGATTATGATCCGCTTTTAGCTAGAAGTTCTGGTACATAAGTCGGATAACTTCATTATTCAGTCCATTGCAAATTGCGGGGGATCGAACCGTAGTCCGCCCTACCAAGTTCAGTACCAGATACCTACTGAACCAACTCATAATGGATTTTTCATATTGTGTTTTTGCATGATCTACAACTTTTAGATTAAATGATCTGGTAAGGATCACCTAATTTAATCAGTGCATTTCCTGATATATTCATATATTTTATGTTACTTTGGGGATCATTCACTTATATTCATCGGCTCTCCACGTAGTTTGCTATTAAGACGGTGCTGACTTCTCGTATAAACTACTCGGGGTTGTTATAAAACTAAAAGTTCGAGGAATCGGTATAATAGGTACTTATCCTGATCTAACATATTGAGGTTCTCAGAGCGTTGTTATGGTAATGATTTTGTTTTGATTTCACTCAAGTTTTATAAAGTAAGCAACCTTTATACTTATTGGGTGTGTTAAAAAAAATTTTGTTATGGCTCAAGAAAATTGAGGGAATGGATAATAGAAATTTTCACACTCGGACTTAACTTAAAATGAATTTTTTTTTTTTTTTTTTTAGATAATAAGAAAGGGAAATAACAATGAAAGGGAAGGTAACATACTTGAAAAATGGAAATAGGAAGAATATTGTTTCCCCCCCATACTTAAATTAAACATTGTCCTCAATGTTTTAAGGAAATGAAATACAAGATGGAAAGGAAAAAGAAACTACAACTAAGGTTGTCTTCCGCCTCTGGTTCTTGGACCTGGTGATCTCTGACGTAAGTCTAAGTTGTCGAACCTGCTGAACAACTCAGTAAACCGCTGGTCGGTTATGGCATTCCGAGCATCCTGTTGCTGTTGCATTTGATGCATCATCTGCATCATTTCGACATTCTGTGCCTGCATACCATCGATAGCATCCATAATGTCGTCGTTGGTTGCAGGCCTTCTTCGTCGACGACGTTGGGAGGATGGGCCAGTTGCATTACCGGAAGGGTTGAGCGGGACTGACTGTTGTGTAGGAGGATGATCACCTTGCTCCATTGCTTCAAACTCGTCTGTGGGCGGGTTTGTTTGCGAAGGCTCGGTGGCTTCGGGAGCGTTTAGATCATAGAGGTGGCGGTCGGGGTTTGTGACATCAGTTAGGGCGATATTTGGTAGAACAACGCTTGGGACTGCCTGGTTGTTCACCATAAGATAATATCCTCCGCCTACTCTGTTCTTAATCAGGCGGCTGGATCGACAGTAGCTGATATCCATAGATAGGGGAGGTAGAGATTCTAAAGTTTGGAGTTTATCCCCTAGGTTTAGGCCAAGTTCTATGGTGGTGATTAATCCACCAATCATAAAAGGTTGCCGGCCTCTAGCACATAAGGTGCGGATATGATGAAATAGAAAGGAGGCGGCGTTTACCTTAGTATCCGGTTCGAAGACGCATTGGAGGAAAAATAGCTCCTTTGAGTTGACCTTGTTGTTGTTTGGTCGTCCAAAAACTGTGTTTTGCAAGATGCGGATAAAGTACCGGATAGTTGGGTTATGTATATGGGAAAGAAGGAGCTCTTCCCAGTTGTAGGCATCTATACCGGTAATTTTCTTAAAAAGGCCAAAAACGTCAACTGTGTTCCAGTTTGAGTTTGGAGGGATTCTGGGGTGTACCTGACCTTCTATGGGAAATTGTAACATGGTACTCAATTGGTTTTGGGTTAGAGAGTACTCGGTGTTAAACATACGGAAGGTTGCCGTACCGGTTAGAAATTCGTCTTCACCGGCGGGAGTGGTGTAGTCGTATGAACTTAAGAATTCTAAGGTTAGGGATAGGTAGGTGGGTTGATTATGAGTGCAAAGGAAGGTTAAGTCGGCTAGGCGGAGCATCCATTCGATACCTTGGAGTAGGCCTAATTGTTGTAAACAAGGTAAATCGGGGTACCTGGTGGAAACGACGCCTCGCTGTTGGAAACGCTCGAATTGCTCTTGCTGATAGTTGTCATCTCCGGATCGGAAGATGATATTTCCGAAATTTTGATTTCCCGCCATTGTGATGAATTTTGAAGGAGTGATTTGGAGTGGAAAAGAATTGTATATTTGATATGAGAGAATTGTTTGTGGTGAATGAAGGAGGTTTTGGTAGGTATTTATAGGAGAAGGATTGGAAGATAGAAAGAAAAAATGGTTGAAGAGTAATTAAGTGTGGTTAAATGAAAAGTGAATGGGGAATGTAAAAAGGTAAGGGGTGTAACGTTCGTCTCCAACGGCTCCCTAACGTTCACATGTCTGAGGGGCGTTACACTCGTCACAAGGGTGTGACGTTCGTAACAGGAGTTATGCGTGCCGTTCGTCATGGAGTGTGTGACGCTCGTCACACAGTTCTTTTTGGCAGGGCATTCAGCAGCGCTTCACATAATTAATCTGGAGATGAATTTATTTTGATTATTTTGTTTTATTTGGTTTTTAGATTGTTCTATTTAATTTAGCTAATTAATTTGTGTTGCCTGCTATTCTATTTCACATAATAATAATTCATTCTGAGTAACAGTAGAACAGTAGAGAACATAGCCATTGCATAAATTAATAAAAGCTTTAATAAAATTAACATAATGTAATACAGGAAGGGAAACAATGAAATGAAAGGAAAATAAATGCGAATCATGAATTCAAATAACATTAATGAAAATCTAGCCTAAAACTAAATAACTTAGAAAGAAATAACTAAATTCCATCTATCTTCGGATCTCTGGCCGGAGGAGCAAAAGAGTTAACACGATGCCGCAACATACGTAACTGACTTGCCGTGCTGCTCATGTATTCTAGGACTTCATGCCTCAAGTTGTGGAAATCTTCCCTGAGGGCGTGATGTTCTGACATCAAGGCTTCAATGACGGTTTTAATATCTGTTCCTGGCATATGATGTCGGAGATCAGGCATGGCTGATTCTTCGGTCAGGACAGGCTGAGGAGGAGGATCAATATCATAGTAGCCGGAAGGTGTCTGAGGGTCAGATTCAGCATGAGAGATATGGTCAACATAGTGCTCATAGTCATCACAGATCTCATAGTCCTGGATGGATTCGGTGGATCCAGCAGGAGTTGGGGTTTCATTCAGGTTATAGAGCCAGTTCCTTTGGTTATGAACACTAGTCCTAGGATCGGGCATGGTGAATAGGCAGAGAACCTGGTTATCAATAATAAGCTCAAACTCATCAGACCCTAGGTTTGCTATAAACATAGTGTTGAAGAGGAAAGGTATACTCATAGTAGTAATGCCGCAAAAAGGGTTCAGGTCAAGCATAGGCTGACGCAATCCAATAGCATTACCTATCATGGTTATCAACCTGCCTATTCTAATGGGTGCTCGCTCATCCTGGATAAGGTGGTCCAAATTAGCTAACATAAAAGTAGCACCGTTTACTGGACGGTTCTGGGAAGCACAAAATATGATGAAGAGTTCATCACGTGAAACTGAAGTACTATTTGGCTTCTTCCCAAATAAAGTGTGTGTCAGGATCTTATGGAAATAGCGGAAGGCTGGGTTGTGTATGCTTCCAGAGAGAAACTCATGTTCTTCGGGCTCATCATTTCCAGTCAGCTTACCCCAAAAGTGTTCAAGCTCTCTATATTCAAAAAGTTCTTCCTGGCTTACAGTGAATGTATCAAAGGAGGTAGGAAAACCCAAAAGGTTGGTAAAGTCTCTAATATTAAATTGGAACTCCATATTGAACATTCTGAACTGGATAAAACCTCTGCTAATTCCTTTTCCATGGCTGGGTAGATAGATTAATGAACTAAGGAATTCTAGTGTGAGTCTCCGGTAGGTGGTGAAATGTCTCAGGATAGGGGATGTCTCCCATCCTATCTGATTCAGCAGATACAGGACACTCTGTCTCAGTCCAAGGGCAGTCATAGCCCATTCATCAGCATATAAACTAGGTAGCATCTCTCTAGCGGCTAATTCTTCAAACTTTTGTTTCTGAGCCATTCCTCTGAACTTGATACCCATACGATCAAAATGTCCCATCTGGTTAGTGTTAGCTAGAGAAAAGAAAACATGAGTTTAAGTCAGGATTTGGCCAAATGCCGAAAGAAGGAAAAAAAAATATTATTATAAAAAAAAAAAAAAATTTTCTTTTTAAATAAATCAAGAATGAATACTAAACAGAAATTAAAAGAATAATTAAGAAAGAAATAGGGAAATGATAATAATAGAATAATAAAATAACAAATTAATTTGTGGGTTGTCTCCCACTAAGCGCTTTGTTTAAATGTCGCAAGCTCGACAAAGAAACTGTTAAATATAGTCTATGAGTCCTGGGGGCGTTTCGTCTAAGTGTAGAATTTGCGAATCCTCGTTGGTTTCCGCATAGTGATAGTGTTTCCGACGTTGCCCGTTTACGGTGAACGGTTCTGTAGATTGTCCTTTTATTTCTACCGCTCCACTGGGAAAGATTTTAGTGATATGAAAAGGTCCTGACCATCTGGATCGTAGTTTTCCCGGGAATAACTTTAGTCTAGAGTTAAATAAAAGTACTGCGTCGCCTTGCTTGAAGATTTTCCTTGATATACGCTTGTCATGCCATTGTTTTGTTCTTTCTTTATAGATTTTGGCATTTTCATAGGCGTCTCTTCTGAGTTCCTCTAATTCGTTTATGTCAAGGATTCTCTTTTCACCGGCGGCTTTATAATTCAAATTTAAATTTCTAATAGCCCAATAGGCTTTATGTTCTAATTCTACCGGGAGGTGACAGGATTTTCCATAAATGAGCTTAAATGGGGTCGTCCCTATGGGGGTTTTATAAGCAGTTCGATGTGCCCACAAAGCTTCTGGTAATTTCAATGACCAATCTTTCCTTGAAGTGGCGACCGTTTTTTCTAGAATTTGCTTGATTTCTCTGTTAGACACTTCCACTTGTCCACTGGTTTGAGGGTGGTAAGGTGTTGCTATCCTATGTCTCACTCCATATTTAAGTAGTAGTTTTTCGAGTACCTTGGATATAAAGTGCGATCCACCATCACTGACTACTATTCTTGGGATGCCAAATCTCGGAAATATTATATTTTTAAAGAGTCTAGTTACTACTCGGGTGTCATTTGTTGGAGAAGCTATAGCTTCGATCCACTTTGATACGTAGTCAACTGCCACAAGTATGTATTTGTTACCGAAAGAGGATGGGAAAGGTCCCATGAAGTCTATCCCCCACACGTCAAAAATCTCTACTTCCAAAATACCTTTTTGTGGCATCTCGTCACGTCTAGATATGTTTCCCGTGCGTTGACATCTGTCACACTCCTTAATAGCCGTATGCACGTCCTTCCAAATAGTTGGCCAATAAAAGCCAGCTTGTAGGATTTTAGAGCAGGTCTTGGATGTACTTGTGTGTCCACCATAAGGAGCGGAGTGACAGTGTTGGATTATATTTTCTACCTCTTCTTCGGGTATACATCGACGGAAAATACCATCGGGGCCTCTTTTGAAAAGTAAGGGATCATCCCAGTAATAGTGTTTTATGTCGTGGAAGAATCGTTTCTTCTGCTGGTAAGATAAAGTAGGTGGAACTATTCCGGCAGCTAAATAATTGACTAGATCAGCGTACCATGGTGTGACAGATATAGCTAAGGTGGTTTCTACTTGCATGTCGGAGTTGTTCTCTTCCAAAGTAGCTATGAGTTTGTCATACGAGAAATCATCATTAATGGATGTTCTTTCCGGTTCAAGGTTCTCAAGTCTAGAGAGGTGGTCTGCTACTACGTTGTCAGTTCCTTTCTTGTCCTTGATTTCTAAGTCGAATTCTTGTAGTAACAAGATCCATCTTAGGAGTCTAGGTTTAGCATCCTTTTTTGTTAAAAGGTACCTGATAGCAGCGTGATCGGTGTAAACTATTATTTTGGCTCCTACCAAGTAAGAACGAAATTTATCTAGCGCAAATACCACTGCTAGGAGTTCTTTCTCGGTTGTGGCATAATTCATCTGTGCTTCATCCAGGGTTCTGCTAGCGTAATATATAACGTGGAGCTTTTTATCCTTTCTTTGTCCTAGAACAGCACCTACAGCATAATCACTGGCATCGCACATTATTTCGAATGGTTCATTCCAGTCTGGTGTCTGCATAATGGGTGCGGAGATCAATGCTTGTTTAAGAGTTTGAAATGCTTTTAAACAGTTATCGTCGAATATGAATTCAGCATCTTTCATCAACAGTCCGGTTAAGGGTTTAGTTATCTTAGAGAAGTCTTTGATGAATCGTCGGTAAAAACCGGCGTGTCCTAAAAAGCTTCGTACTTCTCTCACGGTTGTTGGGGGTTGAAGATTTTCGATTACCTCTATTTTGGCTTTGTCTACTTCAATTCCTCTGTTCGAGATGATGTGTCCTAAAACAATTCCTTCTTGTACCATAAGTGGCACTTTTCCCAATTAAGTACTAAGTTTACTTTTACACATCGCTCAAGAACTCTTTCTAGGTTTTCAAGGCATTCTTCGAAACTTTGTCCGTATACAGAAAAGTCATCCATAAATACTTCCATGATGTTTTCGAGAAAGTCGGCGAATATTGCCATCATGCATCTTTGAAAAGTTGCAGGGGCATTACACAGACCAAACGGCATTCGTCTATAAGCGAAGGTACCAAAAGGGCATGTGAATGTTGTCTTTTCTTGGTCATCAGGGTGAATTGGTATTTGAAAGAAGCCTGAATAACCGTCTAGATAACAGAAATGTGAATGTTTAGCTAATCGTTCTAACATTTGGTCAATGAATGGTAAAGGGAAATGATCTTTTCGGGTTGCTTTGTTTAGTTTCCTATAATCAATGCACATTCTCCATCCCGATTCGATTCGTTTAGTTATAGTTTCTCCTTTTTCGTTTTCAATAACGGTTATGCCTCCTTTCTTTGGTACAACGTGTACAGGACTAACCCATTTGCTATCAGATATAGGATATATAATACCTGCTTCCAATAACTTGGTTATTTCTTTATTTACTACCTCACTTAGGATCGGATTTAGTCTTCTCTGGTGTTCCCTAGAGGTTTTACAGTCTTCTTCTAACATGATGCGGTGCATACAAATAGAAGGGCTTATTCCTTTAAGATCGGTTATGTGGTATCCTAGTGCGGTTGGGTATTTTCTTAAGATATGTAGGAGTTTTTCTGTTTCGAGTCTTCCTAGATCGGCATTAACTATCACAGGTCGTTCAAGTTCTAAGTCTAGGAATTCATATCTCAGATTTTTGGGAAGTGTTTTCAAATCAGGGGTTGGTTTGTTAAGACACTGCGTAGGGTCCGGTGTTATTGCTAGGCATTGTTTAGATTTGTCCTCTAAAAGATAGTCTGATGATTTATCTTCTCCTGACTCTGCTTCTTTTATGCATTCATCGATGATATCCATGAAGTAACATGTATCTTCTATTGCAGGTGCTTTCAAGAATTGGGAAAGAATGAATTCAATTTTCTCTTCACCTACTTCGAAGGTGAGTCGTCCTCGTTTTACGTCTATGATTGCACCGGCAGTTGCTAAGAATGGTCTTCCTAGTATAATAGGTGTAGTATCATCTTCTCTAATGTCCATAATTGTGAAGTCAGTGGGAATGTAAAACTGACCTATGCGTACGGGAACGTTTTCAAGGATTCCTACAGGATATTTGATGGAACGATCTGCTAATTGCACAGACATTTTGGTCGGTCTTAATTCTCCCATTTCCAGTTTCTTACATATGGATAAAGGCATAACGCTAATTCCGGCTCCTAAATCGCATAAGGCTTTGTCTATGACAAATTTTCCTATGTGACAGGGTATAGAGAAACTACCCGGATCCTTGAGTTTAGGGGGCATGTTTTGGATTATAGCGCTACATTCGGCAGGGAGTGTAACGGTTTCGCTATCCTCAAGTTTCCTCTTATTAGAAAGAATTTCTTTTAAGAATTTAGCATATGAGGGCATCTGCGTAATAGCTTCGGTAAACGGAATTGTAACGTTTAATTGTTTAAGGAGATCAACAAATTTTCTAAATTGGCCTACATCTTTGGTTTTAACAAGCCTTTGAGGGTAGGGTATAGGTGGTTTGTAAGGTGGTGGAGGTACATAAGGTTCCTTCTTTTCTAGGGTTTCCTTATTACTCTCTTCCTTTTCCTTAGGTTCACTTTCCTCAGTTGATTTCTTAGGGTTTTGGTTTTCTATCCTTGGGTCAGACGGTCCTTCCACTTCCGTTCCACTTCTTAATATAATTGCATGAGCTTGGCTTCTCGGATTAGGTTGGGGCTGTCCAGGGAATGTACCAGTTGGTGCAGCAGTAGGTGCTTGTTGTTGAGCTACCTGAGATATTTGCGTTTCCAGCATTTTGTTATGGGTAGCCAAGGCATCTACTTTGCTTGCTAGTTGTTTAAGTTGTTCGCCAGTGTGTATGTTCTGGTTTAAGAAATCTTTATTGGTTTGTTGTTGGGAAGCTATAAAGTTTTCCATCATGATTTCCAAGTTGGATTTTCTAGGGGTATTATTGTTAGGATTGGATTTCTGATATCCCGGAGGTATAGATGGGGCTTGATTTGGAGACTGTCCAGGTGCGTATAAAGCATTATTACTCTTATATGAAAAGTTTGGATGGTTCTTCCAATTTGGGTTATAGGTATTCGAATAGGGGCTTCCTTGAGCATAGTTTACTTGCTCTGCTTGGATTCCAGTCAAGAGTTGACATTCCGCAGGAGTGTGGCCTTGGATTCCACAGACCTCGCAATTCTGAGTTATAGCAACCACGGCGGCTTTAGGTGATACATTTAAACTTTCAATTTTCTGGACCAAAGCATCCACTTTTGCATTAACGTGATCAAGGTTACTTATCTCGTACATGCCAGTTTTCGGTTGAGGTTTTTCCACCGTTGTTCGTTCGGTTCCCCACTGATAGTGGTTTTGGGCCATGCTCTCGATAAGCTGGTAAGCATCAGCATAAGGTTTGTTCATTAGTGCACCACCTGCAGCGGCGTCTATTGTTAACCTTGTATTGTATAAGAGACCATTATAAAATGTGTGAATTACTAACCAGTCTTCCAAACCATGGTGTGGGCAAAGTCTCATCATGTCTTTGTATCTTTCCCATGCTTCGAAAAGAGACTCGTTGTCTTTCTGTTTAAATCCGTTTATCTGGGCTCTTAACATAGCTGTTTTGCTTGGCGGAAAATATCGGGCAAGAAAAACTTTCTTCAACTCGTTCCATGTGGTGACTGAGTTGGAAGGAAGTGATTGAAGCCATCTTCTAGCGCTATCTCTTAATGAGAAAGGAAAAAGACAAAGTCGAATTGCCTCTGAAGTGACACCATTAGCTTTAACAGTATCAGCGTATTGGACAAATACGGATAAATGAAGGTTTGGATCTTCGGTAAGATTTCCAGAGAATTGGTTCTGTTGCACAGCTTGCAACAGCGAAGGTTTAAGTTCAAAGTTGTTTGCTTCGATTGCGGGCGGAGCAATACTTGAATGCGGTTCATCTTGCGATGGAGCGGCGTAATCTCTAAGAGCACGAGCTGGTTCTGCCATCTCGGTAAAAGAAGGAAGATCTTTGAGATCAGGAAGGTCTATAGGAGGGAGATTGTTTTCAGCACGATATTCCCGAATTCGTCGTAAGACTCGGAGATATAGTTCGATATCGTTGATTCGTAAATAGAGCGGCTCGCCTTGAGAGCGAGTGCGTGGCATACAAATCAACGAAAGAAAGAATAGAAGAAAAAGAAACCTTAGTCTCTACAGCGTAACGGAAGAGTTACGATATCGATTAAATAGAAGTCCCCGGCAACGGCGCCAAAAACTTGATCGCTCGACTGTGTGAGTCGAGAATGGGATACAAACTGCAAGTGCACAATTCTATCGCGTAGTTTTAAAAGATATCGATCCCACAGGGACTTATGAATCGATATACCGTTATCTAAGGTTACTACGTAAATCTAAGGTGAAAATGTTTGATTGTTTGGGGAAAAACTAAGAGCTAAACTAAGATCTAGATTAAATATTAATAAAACGGATATCGGTATGTAGTTCGTCAAAACTAGGGAATCAAGTCTTTGTCGGTTTCTTGGTTTTAAAATGAATCGTTTCGGTTAACTTTATTGGTTAAAGGTTTTATCTCAAACTCTCGCTCTGTTGAATAAACCATGATTTTATATTAATGTAGATGTCACTTATAATTAAGTCAAAAATCATATTTTGAAAACAATAAAGTTGCAGAAACTCCTTTTAAGAAAATACTGACCGTTTTAAACACCCTTATCTCAAACTCTCGCTCTGTTGACTTAGGTTATATAATCAAATCCAAATGCTTAACTCTCGTCCTCACATTCAATCTTTAAAAATACTTTTTGGAAAAGGTCAGAATTTAATTAACTCTAAAACTTGCTCTCGCCCTGATCTAGAATTAATGCCTAACTTACACTGTCCAGTTAAAATCTCAAACTCTCGCTCTATTGGTTTTAACTTCTTTATGTCTTTTACTTTTGTAAAAAATCTTGTTATTAAACCTGTAAGTTGAAACCGTAAAAAGATTGATTTTGATTTTAAGTTTAGATAGACCGACTCAGTCTTGATCCCTTATTCTGCTTACTTTACATACCGATACCTGGGCAAATTAGCCAGACATGCTAAATAAATAAGAATTTATATCATGCATAAACAGACTCATTCCAGGCAGATAATATAGATAAATAATAAAACAAAATATTAAATAATGATTAAAGAACCTGAATGCGTAATACAATAGTCTTGAACACTCCACCACAAGCCGGTAGGATTTGTTCTTGGATTCTTCAATTAAACAGTAAATTAAATCAAGGAAATAAAACTGGAATATAACGTAAGGTTAAATCCGGTATAAAGTTGCACAATAGTTTCCGGTGTAGAAACTATTATGCGAAAAATATCTAAAAGCTAAAATGGGAAAGGTAAATTTGCAAGGGAAAAAGAATGTAAAGCTTGCAAAAGAAATAAATAAAATAAACAATGCTGGAAAAGAAAAATAAGCAAAAGCGTGAAAAGAAAATTGGCAGAGCTTCGGCAATATGAGCGTGGAAAAAACCGAGAGACCTTTAGGTTTTTGAGATGGCTATTTATAATAGTGTTGGCAACTGCTTTCCGTTTCTCCCATTCTTCAACGTGGCTACATGCACGGCGTGGATATAGGAGACCAACTTCTCAACGTTCTTCTTCCAGTCTTTCTGAGGGCGTTACTTGCGCCAAAAAGGTAGTGGAATTGTGTGACGCCCGTCACACTATGTGTGACGTCCGTCACAAGGCTGTTTTGCGTGACGCTCGTCACGCACCCTGTGACGTCCGTCACTGGCACAGCGTTGGTGACTTGTGCGCTTTGGGCTGGGCTTTGGCATTTGGTCCCTTTTCTCTCCTTTTTGCACCTCCTTTTCTTCCCTTTTTCACTTTTGCTTCAAAATGGATACCTGACATAAATAGCAAGGAAATACTACATAATATCTGATAAAATGAGATAAACTAAAGTGAATGATAATATAATCTAATTGAATTAAGTCTTAAAATGTGATATAATTTCGTGTTATCAGTTTGAAGCTTGGAGGGTCATCTACCATTCCAAGACATTATAGGTCATTTTGACTGAAACCCTAATTTTGGGTCAACTTCCCAAGAACATAACTCATTCATTTTTTTATAATTTTGAGGTGGGATCAAATGCATTGGAAATATTATTGTGTCTACTTCAAATGTTATTTTGAACAAAATTTCAAAATCCCAAAAGAAATACATGTGATAATGCAGGACATTATAGGTCGCTTTGGACCAAATGCATTAAAAGGCAAAAAAGTCCAACTTCAAGTGCCCATAACTTCTTCATCAAAAATCCAAATGATGCAAAGTTTAAGTCCATATTGATTGTCTTGAAAATATTTACAACTTTTATGTTGGAGGTTTTTCCATTTCAGGCTTGCATCATCAAAACAGAAGGGCTTGAAGTTGGACCAATTTGGCAAAATTCTCAAAGGCATGCTTTGCACTATGAACTTCATGGCCCGTTTTCATAAATTTCCACACTCCAAATGAGTTTTTGCTCAACATAACATTTGTTCCTTATGTCAAGACCTTTCCAACCATTACCCACATGCTTATGTTTGTATTTTCCAATTGGCATTTTCGAAGAGCTGAAGTTTTAGGCACAATTATGAAATTCATGTTGAAACTTCATGCACAAGCCATTGCCTTGCAAACTACACGTCCATTTCAAGTTGTTTGGTCATCAGCATGCAAATACAATTGAGTTTAGGCCTTCCACATGATCATACAAGCCCATGCAAGGAAAATCCATTTGCCATGCACACGAGCAAACTCACTTGTTCAGCTAATTCCAGCTATAAATACATGTGCTATGCTTCACTATGGACTAACCTAAAGGCGCCTAAATCTCTGCAGAAATCAATTCCCAACCATACCAAAGGAACTAAGTTCATATTTCTTCAAAATTTCAGATCTGAAATTCAATTGAATTTGATTGAATCTTCATATCTAAAGTTCATAAACCTTCATCATCTAGTCCATTGAAGTTCTGTTTGGCAAAAGGAAGCAAGGAAAGAGACCCAAAGCTCCACAGTTCAAAGGTGTGCATCAACTGGTTTTTTCTTCGAAACTCCTTATTCCTTGATCTATTGGCCTTGATATTGTGTTGTTTGAAGTCCTCTCTATAGAGGCATCATTGTTGTATGCTCAATTTTTAAAATCAAGCAAGTTCATGATGAACACCATCAAGCTTTCATCTCTGATTTCTCTCTTAATAGGAATCTAGAGTGGAAGTGAGTGGTATAGGAGTGATCTACATCACTTCCTCTTTCGATTGATGTCTAGATCGTCCATTTTGGTGAGCATTTGAACCTCTGTGTTTTTTGCCCTCACCGGAGAAGACGGTGGCGCTGGCCACCGTCTCTGTTGCCATATCACATGTGGACCGTCTGATCATGTTTCTAGTTTGAATCGTGGCCCTTGGATGATATGACTTATTTTAATTCATTGTGTTACTCATTGACTTGGGACCATCGTGCGCGCGCATCTCTCCGCCTCTGGATGTGCCAACTCAATTAATGAGCTTAGATCTAACGCCTCTCATTTTTTCTGATTTTCTTAATTTCCATTTTATTTTCTTTAGTTCCATTTTATTTCAAAAATTCATAACTCTTTCATTTTAAATCTAAAAAATATGGGACCAATTGCATTATTTCTATTTTTAATTCTAGTTTCTAAAAATAATTTTTAATATTTTTTATTTCATCATTTGATATTTTTTGTGAATTTTCTCTTTTCTGGTTATTTTTAATTCATTTTAAATAGTTTTTGATATTCAAAAAAATACAAAAAGATTTTCTCTACCTATTTGAATGATGATGGATCTATGAAAAATATTCTCATCAATTTTCTAATTAATTTGAGATTTATTTGAGATTTTAGTTCAATTAGGTTATTTTTATTCATTTTTAATTGATTAAAAATAGTTTCTGACTTTTAAAAATGCTGAAATTTTTTTGTCAAACTTTGTTTGACCTTGTTGAACTTGGGATAAATCACTTGGACTTTTCAAAGTTGATTTGAAGTGATTTTGAAGTTTGACCTTTCTTTAATATTTTAATTCAAGTTTATTTTTAGATATTAAAAATGCCAAAAATATTTTGTTCATTTCTTGACTTCCCATCTTCATCTCACTTCTGTTTTTGATTGTTTGACCATGATCCTCAATGTCATTGGTCAACACTTGTTGATTGGTACATTCCATTTCATTTAATGTCCTTTATTCTTTCCATTTTCATTATCCGTTATTCATCTCCTTCTTCTTCTTCTTTTCTTTTTGATCAATGAGTTAAAGGTTGATAAGTTAGTATTGATTAGGGAGGCTTAATCTTCCTTGATTCAAATCTAATTCATCTTGATCAAATGATCAAGTGAATGGCTTTGCATTAAGGATAGGTTGCTTCCTAAATCATGCAAAGGACTTAAACCAATACTAGATCAATTCTATTTTCTTTTTGGCATGGAAAGTTGTTGGAACTTGGTTCACTAATCAAGACTTCTAACTTGTGTTGTTGCCTACATTATTATTGACCGGCCTCAGATAGTTGTGACTTCTACATAAGTCCAATTACGATTGCTTAACATAGCGCTAAATTTGTCTTATGGCACACTAACTACTAACACTAACCATTAACCATTAACATTTACTTTTTGCACTTTACATTTATGCAATTTACTATTCTTGTACATATTATTCATTTGCTTTTCCCTTTGCTCATTGGAGCACATGTTTATGTTAATGCAATTTGCCTTTTGCTCACTTGAGCATATGATTTTGTATATACTTTTGTGCTTGTGTTTTGTTTGATTGTTGTTGACCACAATGCAAAGAATTGGACAAAATGGACTTAGACTTTAGGACTTTCCCTATGCAAATTTGGAGTCAAAGAGCAACTAGGCATTGGGCCTTTAGAGTGCTATAAAAGTCAAAGAGAAACTAGGCATTGGACCTTTAGAATGCTTAATGTTGAAAGATGACCTTGAAAGGACCAACTTCTAAACTCTTCTTGTCCATTCCTTGTTTGTTTTGCTAGAATCTTTTAATGTGTATGTTCTTATGCTAGGGATTCCAACTTGATCCAAATTGAGGAACCATTACCATGAGCTTCTAAGAGAGAGGGACCCAAGATACATTGAGGAGCTTTCCAAGAGTTCATTTGATTGTTGATTGCTTGAGTTTATGCTTATGTGATTGCTTATTCCAAAGGATGGGAGCTACTTGGATCATCAATATGATCTCAAGAGAGGAACTCCATTTGTGGTTTTACTTCTTATTCCTTACCTCTTGTATGTTTAGGACTTTAGCCATTCTTCTTCTTCCCTCCACTCTAACCCAAGACAAAACTTTTGTGCAAACACCTAACACTTGTTTTCTACACTAGAAACCTAAGCCTTATGCTTCTGATTTTCAAAATTTTCTTTTCATAACACTTATTTTGAATTGAACTTTTAAGTTAACTTTGACCAAACTTTGTACATACTTTTCATTGGTAAATATAATCCATTCAAATGTCTTTTTTGTGGTTTCAATGGCCACTTCCTTAATCAAATTTTTCATAACCTTTAGCTACTAGGTTTGAGTTATCCTTGAGGTAGATGTAATACTCACCTATATCCTTAGTGATGGACAATGAGTCTTCCATGCTTATTATAGGGTTAACTTCATAAGTCGCAACGCAACAATAAACTAAACAGTAATCAAACACATTATTATTATAGCAGTATTACATTTTTTTACGTAAACTCAAAGTAATCGAAAAAAGAAATCTAAACACAATATACACACGTGTTATCCCCAATAGATTCGCATTGCTACATAGTCGAAATAGAGATAAAATAATATAATGTGAAAACAATATTAATACATGATAAATATATACATAAAACTTTATATATTTATATATATATATATATATATATATATATATATATATATATATATATATATATATAATATATATGTATTTATAAATGTAATAACAGCAGTAAGTATATACATATGTAACAACAACAGCAGGAATATATGTAACAGCTTAAACCAAATGTATATATATAAAAAATTCAACACTAAAAGCAAATATATATATATATATATATATATATATATATATATATATATATATATATATATATATATATATATATATATATATATATAATAAATTTATATATAAAATTCTGAACAAAAAAGAAAAAGAAATTATATATGTGAACAATCTAAGTAAAGTATGTTTATATATAAATCAAAACAAAATCAATATTTATTTATATATAAAAAGAAATATAATAAAATAATAATAATAGAAAAATAGAAAATAAATATTAAAAAAGATTAAAAGAAGATCTTTATCTTTGTAAGAATGAGTATTATTATGTGAGTTTAATGTGAGTGTGGTAAAGGAGTAGTTTGTAGCATGTAGGTTTTGTTAGGTGAAAAGAAAGGTTTATGAGGTTGTAGTAGAAAGAAGAAAAGAGAATGTGGTAGTAATGTTGTTTACTTTTGGAACTGATCGACTCATATAAGAGCTCTCTTTATTTCCAATCTCATCTTTTCCTTCGGATTTAAAAATGAGTGAGAGAACTTGGAGTATGTGTGCGCCGCTGGTTGGCTTTTATGTTTTGGTTTCTGTGACTTCCATCTCATTGTTATAAGTTAGTAAATATATAGTAGGGTTTTCTAATTTTCTAAATGTCAATAATGCCCTTAATGAGCTTATTAGTGCAAAAACTAATTAAAAATAAATTGACTCAAATAAAATTACATTAATATAAAAAATCAAAATTAGTTCGAAACAAAAAAATAGAAAATTCTAATAATTTATTTCGAACATTTTAACAAAGAGATAAAAATAAATGGACTCAAAATGAATAAAAATTGGGCGCAAAAATGCTTGAAAAATTTAACTGAATGCACCATCATGATCAGTGCGAAATAAACGACTCGGAAACATACAAGTTTTTGCCAAATTTTGAAATGGAAAATGCCCGGTTAGAACACTCAGACGGATCAAAATGTGCCCGAAAAATTAGCCGAAAAATAAATCGAGCACACCGGGTTAAACTACGCAAAACGTAGATTAATAAAACTGATGTCTGCAAGGTTGATTTGGAAATTTTTTGTCTGCTACGCATATTTGAAAATTGATTCAACCGGTCTGCCTGTAGATCCGAAAATTTATTTCAACTGACATTCTAGGCATTATGTGGTATGGAATGCATGATATGATATGCAGAGATGTGACAACTATGATTAGTGTACGGAATCCATGATTTATGGTCAAAATCAGGGTGTGACAGTTATCCCTATTTAAGTATATTCAACAAGAGAATATGAAGCAGTACACTCTTCATAAGATCATAGTGGAAGATAATTAAATAATAAGAAGACCCAGATTTTGACCATGTATGCACATGGCATGATATGATATGCAAAGATGGGTGCATGACTCTTTTTTTTATTTTGATGATGATTTTAATCTGCTATAGATATGATGAACTCTAGCAAAAAAAACATTATGATGGATGATAGACAGACTTGTGGGGAATGATGGAAATATATGGTAAAGGGGCCCCACAAAAAACAAAAAATGAGGTTAGAAATTCACTAGGGATACTTACTGGAGGAAAGATAGTTATGGAATATGCAAAAAGATTTTAACAACAAGTTCATACATGATCTGACAACACCAGAATATTCAAATAATTTTCTACAATAGGTTCAAACATGACCTGACAACACTTGACTATTCAAAGAGTGCTCAATCAACATGTTCAAACATGACCTGGAAGCATTAGAGAACATACAAAGAATGTTTGAGCAACAAGGTCAGACATTGACCTGATGACAACCTGAATATCAAGGAAAGTTTAGTCAACAGATTCATACATGATCTGACAACACCGAAAAGAAATCAAAGAATTCCATCAATAGGTTTATACATGACCTGACCATTGGAATATTTAAAGGGTTTCAATAACAGGTTCAAACATGACCTGATGACAACTCTAATATCAAGGAAAGTTTAGTCAACAGGTTCATACATGACATGAAAACACTGGGAAACATCAAAGAATTTCATCAATAGGTTCATACATGACCGGACCATTGGAATATTTAAAGAGTTTCAATAACAGGTTCAAAACATGACCTGACAATGTTGGGGGTATCAAAAGGTTCTATCAATAAGTTCAAACATGACCTGATAATACTGGAAAACATACAAAGGAAGTTCCATCAACTGGCTCATACATGACCTGACAACATTGGAAAATACAAAGCGTTTCAACAACAGGTTCAAACATGACCTGACAATACTTGGGAAAAATCAAAGAGAGTTTTATCAACAGGTTCATACATGACCTGAAAACACTGGAAAATTCAAAGAAAGCATATCCACAGGTTCATGCATGACCTGAAAATTCTAAAGGCTTCAAAGAGATTTTAACAACAGGTTCATACGTGACATGACAACACTAGAAAATCCAAATAAAACTTCAACAACAGGTTCATACATGACGACAATATTGGAAAATATACCGAGCAAGCAAATTTCATCAACAGGTTCATACATGACCTAATACTTTAGAATACATCTGAATATTCTGGAGATTTCTCACAAGAAATTCATCGATCCGATCAAATATTTTGGAGATTCCTAATAGGTAATTTATGCAAAACAAAGATAAACGGGAGTCTTCTTATAAGTAGATCATCCACGCAAAAGGCTACAATGATTCTTTACAAAGAAATCAAACAAAACCAACATCATTAGAGTTTTCTAACACGAAAAACCTCCAAGCTTCTGGGAATTCCTCAAGATGATGAGTCATACATGAATTTCACGGAACCATCAGGAAAGACAGGGTAATTAAACTCTCTGTATGTGCCACCAACAATTGGACTTTGACCGTAAGCAATGGATTACAACCAGCTTTTAACGAATAGGTGCCAACAATAATTGGACTTTGACCACAAGCAATGGATAACAACAAGTTGTTAACGGATTTTTCCAACAACAATTGGACTTTCACCGTAAGTAATGGATTACAACCAGCTTTTTAACATATTTTGGCAACAATAATTGGACTTTGACCATAAGCAATGGATAACAACAAGCTATTAACGGATTTTACCAACAACAATTGGACTTGATGGAAGTCATTAGTAAAACAATTACCGGCTACAACGGAGTTTACCAGCAACAACTGGACTTTAAATGATGTTGGCAACAACCAAACTTCAGATACCAATCACGATTGTATTTACAAATGGAGTGATAACGATACCAACGACAATTGGGTTTAAAATGAGTTCTAGTAACAACTGAGCTTGGAATAATGCTAGTGATAGCTGAATTTTATGAGACACCAATGAGTCTTGAAATAATGCCAGGGAATGGCATATGGGTTCTGGAAGTGCGTCAGAACAAAAATGACATGTCCAAGAATTCATCGGAGAGTAAAAGAAACGAAATCTGGAAATACATCAGAATACAAGACAGACATATTTGAGAATACATCAAAAATTCTGGAAATACATCAGAATACACACACATCCGATATTACATCGAGAAAATTCTGTAAATACATCAGAATACAAGACAGACATATTCGAGAATACATCGAGGAAATTCTGGAAATACATCAGAATACAAGACAAACATATTCGAGAATACATAAGAAATTCTGGAAATACATCATAATACATACACATCCGGTAGTACATTCAGGATATTCTGGAAATACATCAGAATACAAACACATTTGGTAATACATTAAGGAAATTCTAGAAATACATCATAATACAGACACATCTGGTAATACATTGAGGAAATTCTGGAAATACATTAGAATACAGACACATTCGAGAATACATTGAGGAAATTCTGGAAATACATCAGAATACAGACACATCCGAGAATACATCAGATAGGTGGGGAAACATCTGGAAATACATCAGACAAGTTATGGAAATACATCAATAAACAAAGGAGTAATCCGGAAATTCGTCGGATAATCCAAAAAGTAATTGAACCTCGTGGACAAAAAAAATTGATAGGTGCCAATTGAGTTGGACTTGAAAATGACTGCGAAAACCGAATGATGGTTTAAGGGCACCAAAGACAAATTGGAATTAGAGGTCAAAGGATATAGGATCAACAACAAGACCTGGGTCAATGCAAAATGAGCACGAAATACATTTAGGTTATGCATGATTTAATTTTGTTTTTATGCATGATATATGAATGATCATGATATGAAAAAGCTGACACTTGAGTGGACTGGGAGTTTGTAAAGGCTTTTTATGGAAGTCGGGATTCCTCAACACCGAGAACTCAACCAAATATTTTGTGATATATGTTGTCAAAAGAGAATTCTATCAAGCTTGACAGCCATAACTTAGCCAAATGGATCCTTTCGGAGGATTAGTGAATCGTGCTAGCATAATTTTCAGGCACTCATCTTAAACTCAATAGTTGTTGACGTATGGCAGAATTTGTTTGAGTAATTTGAAAGCATGAAGAAAGAGATTCTTCCTATCTATGGCTCATCTTGCCCTAGTCTGTTGGGTCTTTGGAAATGTCCACCTTGATAGTGAGTTTGAAACTGCTTGACATGAGACGGTCTCAAAATGGCTTGCCCCAATGTTTGAATACCATAATAATTTAACCATGGTTAACCAAAACCTGGAATGGTAGACTTCTGATTGACTATCTTTGGATAGTTGGACTCAATGAGCTTTTGAGGTGGCTTGCCCCGGTCTGAGTCTTGAAGAAAATTACTCTTGGATAAATGAACCCTTAGGGTGATTGGCTTGGATTGACTGATACTCAAAGTGATTTTGCCCTGACTGGACTTCTTTCACTTTATCAAGTTCCTCAACTGTATATTGTTGGAATTTCTTTGATGCTAGGTGTTGACTCGCAAATGAGATTGTTTATTCAAAAATGGTAATTTTAATGCAATGCTTATACAAAAATTTGAAATCAAAGTTTATTGATATGAATGGGTGAAATACAATGAACGAGTCATTGATAAGAACACAATGGTGATCAAGTCATTCACAGTATGCAAGTTGGTGCCATCAAATGATTAACAAAAATCGTTTGGAGTCAGGTTAACACAACCTTGTTATAGTATGCTTTCAGAATAAAACTTGCCTCAATTAGGTCTTTTAAGGGTTGTAATATGGTCTGGTTCACGGTTCTTGAAACAAAAGGATATAAGGCTCAAAATTTAATTTTTACCCACCCCTTCTTCTTGATGATCTCTAATTCCTATATTTAGTTAATTCGACACATGCATTCGACTTCCAAGAGGGTTTAAAGGTGTGAAGGTAAGGATGAGAGCTCAAGATGATATTTTCTTGAAATGACAGTCACCTTATTTTGCTTTGTTTTGTTGAGGATTTGAGGACCTCTTTTTTGTTTTTCTTTATCCCTAATTTTGCCTGGACCACTTCTTTGAAGCTTTCAGTCCATCGGGATGCCCTAACTTTTGCCTAAGTCATTTTGTGGTATTTGACTTAGCGGACTTTTTTTGTCTTTTTTTATAAGTTGTGACTGCCATGTTATTCGTGGATGAGGAAGAACCGCTACAATTTTTTTCTCAGCTTCTACGAAACTTCAAGACTTGTGTGGAAAATAGCACGTGGTTGAACCTCTTTGGAGGATGTGTAGAGATGGACGGATTCTCTCAAAGATCAAATGCACAATCAAACTATCTGAACATAACTACCTTGCCCCAGGTAAAGATTAAGGGTTTTTAAATCTGAAAGAAACACCAACTTCTAGGCTCAAAGTGGTTGACTATGGACTAACTCCTTATCTCTTCAGTGTTTGGGGATTTGAAACAATGCCTTACATCATCGGCAAATTCTATTCCAAAGCATGCCACATCAATTTCAGGTATATGGTTTTCATCATCCTCCTTCCAATCTTTGTTAACACAATGGTTTGATAAACAAAAGTGAATGAGAGAAGTATTTTTTTTTGTTTTTAACATAAATGAAAAACGAGTGAATACGAATGGATTAATTCAAAAGATGTATAAACATCATTAATCTTACCAATTCAAAGAAAACAACAATGCTTAAAAGAAACTAACAATCAACATGCAAGGAAATTACAAAAGAAATGATGAAACAGCCAAATGATTGCCAACTTTAGGGAATTTACTTCTTCAAACTTAATCCATTAATTTCTAGGACACCCCTTGAGGTCTTCGCACTTATCTGGCCGATAGGTTAACGTTTACCACCAATCTTACATCTTGAAAGGCTATGTAGTTGTTGTCAATCAATTGTTGTATTTGGCTTTGAAAGCGTTGCAGTCTTCGGTTGAATGCCCTTCTGATCCGACATGATATCCACATTGCACATTTGGGTCATACCCGGGTGGGTAAGGTTGTGGAACCGGCTTAAGAGACTTGGGAACCACCAACGAGTTTTGAATCAGAGGTTGTAGAATTTGGCTATATGTCATGACGATTGGATGACAAGGAGCATTTCTTCTTTCCAAGTTAGTTTGGGGCCTAAGCTGATTTTGACGCTGATTTCGATATCTCGGGCCTTGGGCTTGTTGATTTGGATGAGGAGCAAACCAAGATTGTTAGTAATGAAGACCAAAAGGTAGTGGTTGCTGGTATGGAACTTTGGGCATTGCTAAATGCTTATTTTCAACCACTTGAAGGTTGGGATCAACAAGCTTTTTGGCATTGGCACGACGATCTTCAAATTTGTTTCTTTCAATCTCATTGTTAAACACAACCCTCTTGGTTTCACTACTCACTTCTCCTCTGCTTCCGTTGGCATGGGTTATGACATTGGATATCCAAGGCGATATCGCAATGCTCTTATTGGGAAGCGATGATATCTCGTTAGCCACATCCTTGACCTGTTCCTTGTGGTACAAAACCATGAGGGGTTTCAGGGGTCCTTTTCCTTTCTCATTACCTGGCCCATAAATCAAGATATATGTACCTGAGCCTTCCTCCTTGAGTGTTGGTGACCTTATGTCAATCAATCTTTGCAGCTTGAACTTAAAACTCTTGCATTCCTCGATGGAGTGCCCCGTTGTTGTTGAAGGAGAATAGCGAAACAAAACGCAGAGGAAATTAAAATTTTCTCCTTAAGTGATCCTTACGAATGGGCATGATCAGTGATAGAATCGTTACCTCTTGTGACGATTGAAACCTTTGATGCAGATCTACGGAGTGATCACGAACGTTGAACGATGACAACGCCTCTACTCAGTCCACACGAACGGATTTTTTTCAATCTCAGTGCTAGCTACTACGAATGAAGGCTTTGAGTGAGAAAAAGAGAGAGAGAAAACGAAATTGCAACTGCACTAAATGCTTCTGCACAAGGGTTCTATTTATAGAACCACTTGTGTGGGCTGCAAGCTAAAAAGCCCACTTAAGTGTATGTGGCCCATATTTTATAATATGCCAAAATTCACTTAAGCGCGTGGTACCTTACCATATTTCGTATTCTACTTAAGTACATTGTACCTTACGATGTTCTATAATTCACTTAAGTGCATCGTACCTTACGGTGTTCCTTAGTTACTCTATCTCTCATCAATCCGTCCTTTTGTGTGTGACCCTGTAGGTTTTCGCGGCATTGGCAATTATATTAAATCACGCATTTAACATAATAAACAGTGAGCGGTATCTAGCAACACATCACTGCTACCCAAGACACGAAAATGTCATGTGATCTGACATATCCTTCTGTGATAATACTTATGTGTATAATTACTCTTTTCCCCTTATGTCTATATTGAACACAAGGCATAGACCGTGCCATCCTTGTCCAGTTCAATATTGGGCCCATAGACATTTATCCTGTTACGCAGGATGGATAAATTCCATCTAGGTCACTCATGTCCCTTAGCATGCTTTGTGGAGTACCCATCAACTGTCTTTATGGTCATCCAGTTACGGATAACGTTTGATCAGCAACAAGGCACTTGACTCTACGTCTAGGGTCCATAGTGGTTTCAGGTCGAAGGGTGGTATACACCATTATCACCATGAGAATAACTTATGACACTTTGCATAACATTCTATATAGTATTCTCATAGCGGTTCAATCCAGTATAAATATTACTCTTAATATTCATACCTATGTTTAAGACTTGATAACTCCTTATCCATGATCCATGAGATGTGATCATTAGTCTATATACATAATAGTCTTTATGCTTTAATATTATCCCACTTCACAGTAAAGCTCGACTACGGATACTTTAAGAATAGTTTCCTTATGTTTAATGTGATCTCATGATTAAGTCACACTTGATACATTAAACGGACTAGCTATTCTAGGGACTTTATTAAACAAACATAATAAAGAAAAAGCCTTTTATTATTAATAAATAATTCGATACAAGTACCAAAAGTATTGGCCTCTAGGGCTTACACCAACAATCTCCCACTAGAACTAGAGCCAATCAGGCATACCCCTAATGCCCACTGATCTAGTATGGCCATCATGCTTCTGCTACGCAAGAGGCTTTGTCAGTGGGTCAGCAATATTGTCAAGTGTAGGTACTCTGCATATTTTTACATCTCCTCTATCTATTATATCTCGAATGAGGTGATAACACCTAAGTATGTGTTTGGATCGTTGGTGAGATCTAGGTTCCTTAGCTTTTGCGATAGCACCATTGTTATCACAACCAATGGGATCCACAACGCTAGGAACCATGCCAAGTTCACTAATGAACTTTTTGATCCAAACAGCTTCCTTTGCTGCACTTGAGGCAGTAATATACTCGACCTCGGTTGTAGAATCAGCAACTGTATCTTGCTTTGAACTTTTCCAGCTCACAACGCCACCGTTTAAGCAAAACACATAACTAGATTGCGATCTAAAGTCATCCTTATCTGTCTGGAAGCTAGCATCGCTGTATCCAATTACAGCTAGCTCTTCCTGACCTCCATATATCAAGAATGTGACCTTAGTCCTTCTCAAATACTTAAGGATATTCTTGACAGCTACCCGATGAGCATCACCGGGATCAGATTGGTACCTACTCGTTACACTTAAAGTATACGAGACATCTAGTTGAGTACATAACATGGCATACATGATAGATCCTATTGCAGATGCATATGGAATCTTATTCATGCGATCCCTTTCTTCCTTAGTTGAAGGGGATTGTGTTTTTGATATACACAAGCCATGTTGCATAGGTATGAATCCTTTCTTGGAATCATGCATATTAAAGCGTCTTAGCACTTTGTCTATGTATGTACTCTGACTTAGGCCAAACAGTTTTTGTGATCTATCTCTATAGATCTTAATTCCTAATATATAGGCTGCTTCACCTAGGTCCTTCATAGAAAAGCATTTCCCCAACCAAGACTTTACTTGTTGCAGGGTAGGGACATCGTTTCCAATTAGTAATATGTCATCTACATATAATACCAGGAAAACGATCATGCTCCCACTAACCTTCTTGTAGACACAAGGCTCATCTTCGTTCTTGATGAATCCATATTGTTTTACTGTTTCATCAAAACGAAGATTCCAGCTTCTAGAAGCTTGCTTCAATCCATAGATTGACCTTTGTAACTTACATATCTTTAGGGCTTCTCTAGGTATGTCAAATCCTTCAGGTTGTGTCATGTACACATCCTCAAGAAGATTCCCATTCAGGAAAGCAGTTTTGACATCTATCTGCCATATTTCATAATCATGATATGCAGCGATATCAAGTAAAATCCGAATAGATTTAAGCATTGCAACTGTTGAAAAGGTTTCATCATAGTCAACCCCATGAATTTGTTTATATCCTTTTGCAACCAGTCTTGCCTTATAGGTATGTACCTTACCATCCATGTCAGTCTTCTTTTTGAAGACCCACTTGCGTCATATAGGGTTAACTCCTACAGAAGGCTCTACCAAGGTCCAAACTTGGTTTGTGTACATGGAAAACATTTCAAATTTCATGGCTTCTAGCCACTTCTCAGACTCGGGACCAGTTATGGCCTCTTGGTAGGTCACAGGCTCATCTTGATTCATGAGTAATACATCACCTTGATCAGTTATGAGATATCCATGTCTCTCAGGTAGGTGATATATCCTGCCTGACCTACGCTGGTCTTGTTCTACTTGAGCAGGTTGCTCTTCCACAAATACTTGTGTTTCCTGCTCTAATTCCTCCATAGGTGTATAAATGCTTTGTGATTCTTTAATTTCTTCAAGCTCTACTTTCCTCCCACCGATTCCTTTGGAAATAAAATCCTTTTCTACGAAAACTCCAGTTCGAGCGACAAACACTTTGCCCTCAGAAGGATTGTAGAAGTAATACCCTATTGTTTCTTTAGGATACCCCACAAGTAAGCATTTGTCATATTTGGGCTCAAGCTTAGTTGAAATTTGTCGTTTCACATAAACTTCACAACCCCAAATCTTCATGTAAGACATATGTGGTTTCTTACCACTCCATATCTCATATGGTGTCTTCTCAACCTTTTTCGATGGAACACGGTTAAGTATGTAAGTTGCTGTCAGTAGTGCATGTCCCCAAAAGGAGTTTGGAAGATCGGCGTGACTCATCATGGATCGGACCATGTCTAACAGGGTTCGATTTCTTCTCTCATATACACCATTCTATTGGGGTGTTCCAGGAGGAGTAAGTTGGGATAGGATCCCACACTCTTTTAGATGGTCATCAAACTCTAGGCTTAAATACACACCACCTTGATCTGATCGAAGAGTTTTAATATTCTTACCTAGTTGGTTTTGTACTTAATTCTTGAATTCCTTGAACTTTTCAAAGGACTTTGATTTGTGTTTCATTAAATACACATAACCATATCTACTGAAATCGTCAGTAAATGTGATGAAGTACTGAAAACCTCCTCTGGCTGGTATGTTCAGTGGTCCACATACATCAGTATGTATGAGGGCCAAAAGATCATCAGCTCTTTCACCTTTTCCTGTGAATGGAGACTTTGTCATCTTTCCAATTAAACAAGATCTGCATGTCTCATATGATTCATAATCAAAAGAGTCCAAGAGTCCATCTTTATGGAGTTTGGAAATGCGTTTCTCATTTATGTGGCCTAATTGACAATGCCAAAGGTAAGTTGGATTTAACTCATTAGGTTTCATCCTTTTAGTATTAATTTTATAAATAGGCATTTCAAGAGCAAGGACATATAGTTCATTGTTCATTTGTGCAATAGCATAGAATATATCATTCAAATAAATTGAGCAACAATTGTTCTTTATTATAAATGAAAAACCAAACTTCTCCAAACAAGAAACGGAAATAATATTCCTGCTAATTGCAGGTACATGATAACAGTTCTCTAACTGAATTATTAAACCACTAGGTAAAGTCAATACGTAAGTTCCTACGGCTAAAGCAGCAACTTTTGCTCCATTGCCAACTCGTAGGTCAACTTCACCTTTTGCCAAATCTCTACTCCTTTTTAGCCCCTGCACATTTGTACAAATGTGAGAACCACATCCAGTATCTAATACCCATGATGCAGAAGTAGATAAATTAATTTCAATAACAAAAATACCTGAAGTTGAAGTCTCTACTCCATTCTTCGTATCTTCCAGGTACTTTGGGCAGTTTCTCTTCCAGTGTCCGGTCTTACCACAATGGAAGCAGGTGCCTGCCTTTGCTATGCCTCCAATAGGCTTCAAAGCAGCAACAGTGGGTCTGGGTTTGGCAAGTTCCTTGCCTTTCCCTTTATCACCATGCTTGATGGGTCTTTTGTTCTGTCTCTTTCCATTTCCGATCATCAGAATGGACTTCCCTTTTGACTTCAGATTCTGCTCAGCAGTTCTTAACATGGCTAGCATTTCAGGAAGATATTTGTCCATATCATTCATATTGAAATTTAGCACAAATTGAATGAATCTATCTAGCAACGATTGCAAGATCAAATCAAACGCAAGTTCCTTTCCGAGGGTAAAACCCAACCTTTCAAGGTTTTCCACATACCCAATCATCTTGAGCACATGGGGACCTACAGGGGCTCCCTCAGCTAACTTGCCTTAAAAAAGGGCTTTTGAAACTTCAAACCTTTCATGCCTTGCTTGCTCTTGATAGAGCATCTTCAGGTGTTCGATCATATCGAACGCTGCCATGTTCTCATGTTGCTTTTGCAACTATGAGTTCATGGTAGCTAGCATGAGACAAGCAGTTTCATTGGCATCATCGACATGCTTCTTATAAGCATCTCTTTCTACCTTAGGTGCAGAACTAGGAGGTTCCTCTTCAGGAACTGGTTTCTCCAAGACATATAGCTTTCTATCATGTTTGAGGACAATCCTCAGATTTCGGTGTCAATCCAGAAATTTTGTCCCAAACAATTTTTCCTTGTCAAGGATTGATCGCAAAATGTTGTTAGAGGTGTTTGTTGTCATGGTAATCTACATGAAATTAATGAAAATATAAGTATCAATAACATATTTAATTAGGCCTTTAATTAAATATGCTCCCACTATTTTACTCAAAACAAATGACCCTCATCATTTGATTCGGAAAATCCCGTTGGAAGATTTTCTAGTGGGTCGAGATCCACATTTCACTTTGTTTTAAGTCCGCGTAGGCGGATTACACAAAACTAGGTTATTTAGGTAGGAACTCCTTCCAATTGTATCTAATACAACTCTCGAATATTTTAGTTGGGTGAATAACTCCTTATTCCAATCCATCACATGGATCATTTCCAACTCTTGCTTCTAAACACATATAATCTTATTATAATTTGTTTAGTTAAGTTTGACCCATTGTTTTAGAAATTGGATATTACAATTATCCCATCGCACCTTACTAATATAGAACATGCACCTCGCGTAGGCGAAACCTACATTATCTGATACTAGTCTTGATGAGTGCTAAAACTTGGAAAGCATAAACTTAATATTTAATTTGAGGGAATTGCAATTGTTCTGATCTCACCGGCTTATTTATCATATAAATCGTCTCTCACATGCATCAACATACATTCATAATGAAACAGTTATGGCCCCTAGCGCAATTGTTCTCCCAAGTCAATGAGAGAACCTAAGTTAACCTAATAACGATCTAAGCTTCTCCAAGCAAGATCTTCAAGATTGTCCTCCTCTGATATTGAATTCTTATCTTTCTTCATAACATTACATTACATAAAAGAAACTCGTTTTACATACGAGGGAGTGAGATGAGAGAAGAAGTTACATTAAGAGATTAAAAGAGGGGCACGACACGCAGGTCGTATTTTAAAAAACCCAAAACAAAATAAAGGAAAACTAAGACCATAACCGATCACCACAAGACAATAATAATAAACACATTATTATTATTATTGATTTTAATTCCTTTAATTAATTAAAAAAAATTAAATTTCGGCGACCGATCACACTATGCAGAGTTAGCCGGGGTCCGCTGCCCGGTCACAAAACAGAAACGCCGAGGATTCTGACTATGTGAATGTGACGACCGTCACAAAGCATGTTACGACCGTCACGTCCAGCTTGTTACGACCGTCACAGGCCCATGACGAACGTCGCGCAGCCAAAAAACAGCGCTTTGAAACAGTCAATAGACGTGATCCAACAAGCCCTCAATTCACAACTCTTTGACAGCACAACCCTTGTGCCGTCACTAACCCTAATTCATCAATTTTAGACCGTCAAACACACCTCGATTGTTGATTCAATATGATTGATCAACAGGTCATTGCTTCACCATACTAATGTCGAATTCCGAAGCAAATGACCATTGATCGCTCAAAGGAAAACAACCATTAAGTGTTTGAATGAACAAAACAGAAAAAGTATATCATATATACCGTATTTTGCATTAAGATTACTTATATCATATATATAACTTGATCGATCTCAATTGCGTAACCTATGGACGATCGATGTATTGCTGCTTCACCATACTAATGCCGGATTCTGAAGCATAGTCAACATCAATCATCCATATCGTACACACATGATGCCAAATTTAATTACTCGTTTATTCTTTGATTCATTCTGTCTTTTAATCATATTAATATAGAAAATAAACAGCTATCAGATGCATGGTTTTGTAAGTAGCTCTGATACCACTAAAGGAGAAGGGCGATCCAAAACGCAACGGAATTTAAAATTTCTCTTTTAGTGATCCTTACGAATGGGCATGATCCTTTAGTGATCCAAGGCGATATCTCAATGCTCTTATTGGGAAGCGATGATATCTCGTTAGCCACATCCTTGACATGTTCCTTGTTGTACAAAACCATGAGGGGTTTCAGGGGTCCTTTGCCTTTCTCATTACTTGGCCCATAAATCAAGATATATGTACCTGAGCGTTCCTCCTTGAGTGTTGGTGACCTTATGTAAATCAATTTTTGCAACTTGAACTTAAAACTCTTGCATTCCTCGATGGAGTGCCCCGTTGTTGCTGAAGAAGAATAGCGAACCAAAATGCAACGGAAATTAAAATTTTCTCCTTTAGTGATCCTTACGAATGGGCATAATCAATGATAGAATCGTTACCTCTTGTGACGATTGAAACCTTCGATGCAGATCTACGGAGCGATCACGAACGTTGAACGATGACAACGCCTCTACTCAGTCCACACGAACGGATTTCTTCAATCTCAGTGCTAGCTACTACGAATGAAGGCTTTGAGTGAGAGAGAGAGAGAGAGAGAGAGAGAGAGAGAGAAGAGAAAACGAAATTACAACTGCACTAAATGCTTCTGCACAAGGGTTCTATTTATAGAACCACTTGTGTGGGCTGCAAGCTAAAAATCTCACTTAAGTGTATGTGGCCCATATTTTATAATATGCCAAAATTCACTTAAGCGTGTGGTACCTTACCATATTTCGTATTCTACTTAAGTACATTGTACCTTACGATGTTCTACAATTCACTTAAGTGCATTGTACCTTACGGTGTTCCTTAGTTACTCTATCTCTCATCAATCCGTCCTTTTGTGTGTGACCCTGTAGGTTTTCGCAGCATTGGCAATTATATTAAATCACGCAGTTAACATAATAAACAGTGAGCGGTATCTAGAACACATCACTGCTACCCAAGACACGAAAATGTCATGTGATCTGACAAATCCTTTTGTGATAATACTTATGTGTATACTTACCCTTTTGCCCTTATGTCTATATTGAACACAAGGCATGGACCGTGTCATCCTTGTCCAGTTCAATATTGGGCCCATAGACATTTATCCTGTTACGCAGGATGGACAAATTCCATCTAGGTCACTCATGTCCCTTAGCATGCTTCGTGGAGTACCCATCAACTGTCTTTATGGTCATCCAGTTACGGATAATGTTTGATCAGCAACAAGGCACTTGACTCTACATCTAGGGTCCATAGTGGTTTCAGGTTGAAGGGTGGTATACACCATTATCACCATGAGAATAACTTATGACACTTTGCATAACATTCTATATAGTATTCTCATAGCGGGTAAATCCAGTATAAATATTACTCTTAAAATTCATACCTATGTTTAAGACTTGATAACTCCTTATCCATGATCCATGAGATGTGATTATCAGTCTATATACATAATAGTCTTTATGCTTTAATGTTATCCCACTTCACAGTAAAGCTCGACTACGGATACTTTAAGAATAGTGTCCTTATGTTTATTGTGATCTCATGATTAAGTCACACTTGATACATTAAACGGACTAGCTATTCTAGGGAATTTATTAAACAAACATAATAAAGAAAAAGCCTTTTATTATTAATAAATAATTCGATACAAGTACCAAAAGTATTGGCCTCTAGGGCTTAGGCCAACAGTTGCAGTATGGTATCCGCACATGACCTCTAGGTGATCTTCTTCAAAGACTAAGCTTTTTTTGTTAATTAGTTCTTGTACCAAGGCTTTCAGGGCTAAGCAAGAATCCAGGTCATGTCCAACTGCCCCTTTATGGTTCACATGATGCATTTGGATTGTACCATGGCAGGTATGGTGACGTAGGTGTGAGAGCTCGAGGGGTCACCAAAGAATTCTGGATCAGTTGCGGGTAGAGCTTGTTATATGGCACTGGAATCGGGTCGTTGTGATCTTTGGTCCCCTTGTTCTAATTCTGATTTTTGTTTTGAACCTGACTTCGGTGATTTTGAGGAGGAATAGCCAGAGGATGTTGATGATGACATCCTGACGGAGGGTCATATGCTGATAGATGAAGAGTTGCCACATAGAATTTCCCTTGACTTGGGGTAACACCGGATGGATGTGGAGCAATAGCTCCTTCTGTTGCAACAATAGGTATAGGATGACCCTCTTTTCCCAATAAGGCTTGTAGGGTTCCCATGACCCATCTTATTTGGATTTTCAAAAGATTGAGTTCATCCCTCAATCCTTCTTGACTTTTCCTTAGCTCGTCCATCATCTCCTGAGACATGGTTCTTTGTTCTAAACACGTGTCGGGAATCGCTTTGCTGATCCTAGACAAAGGATGGATGAGTTTTTTGTATTTTGTCTGGAAAATGACATGCATTCTGATGAGATGCAGATGCAATGGAATGTGAATGAATGCAATGCAAGCCATGTATTTTTTTTTAATACACAGGTTCAAAAGTCTGAGGTACTGATGAATCTGATTGCTTTGTATGGAATAGGGTGCTCACTAGGTATGGTCTAGGGTTTCAAAAAAGTTCCTAGAGTCATGGATCCATTAGACTGTTTGCTGCATATGGCAACTTACTTTCCAGGCATCAACTTCATCCAAAGAATCTACTCTAAGTGAGGTTCTCGTAACGATCCAATGAGACATTCATATCGCAGACCCACGCTACGCAACCATCTTTCCTAGTTGGGCAAAGGATTAAGGTTCTACAAATGGTCCTCAGAGTCATGGATCCTAAAAGAAAATATTGAAGCTTACGGAAACTTACTTGTCGGACGACAACATCCTCCCAAGGATCTACTCTTAAGTAAGGTTCTCGCACTTACCCAACGAGAAATTCATCTCGCGGACCCGCACTACTCAACCTCGTCCTATCTTATGTTTTTACTCGAGACTCGGGTAAAAAGTCTTTCCCACAAGGTTTGCAATCAGAGTATCCAAGTACCAAAGCATAATGGAACCAATATAATAAATTATATAAATATGGCAATAAAGATAGCAAAAGCAAAAAAGAAAAGCCACACTAGTACACAAATAAAGGTACACAAATGACCTAACTAGGCTTGACTCACTTAGGGAAATCATCATTCCCTAGCAAAGTCGCCATCTATCGCACCTCAAAAATATGTGAGAACACGACTTAGCAAAGCGCAATTGCACGCTCGCATGATGGACTGAACAGAGTCACCATCGGACTTTATTTATTTCCAAAATGATAAAGAGAAAATATCGATAAAACCCCTAAAAGATAGGATAAGATATGGTCATCGCAACCAATATCAGGGTTCGGGAGTCGGTTATGCAAGGGGAAGGTATTAGCACCCCCCACGTCCATTGTACTCAACGGGAACCGTTAGGTTAGTTATGCGCGTTAATTTCGGCTTAGAAATGTTAGGCTTCTCGAGCTATTAGGTGGGAAAGAAAGAAGAGAAAAGAAAGAATGTTTTTGGATTTTTGCAACGAAGGAGACTAAACCTAAGTTTTTTATTAATGGGCCTGACAAGATTTACAAATCCTTCTCCTACGTATCTCCGGGTGCAATAGAGAACTCAAGGCTTACGTAGTTCTGGGTAGAAAATGTTTGTTTGTTGGTCGATTTTAGCGAAAACTATATTGTATTAATCGACGAGGAACATTGTTTTACCCAAAACAGATGAGGAGCAGACGTATACCACACATCGAATGGATTTACAAATCAACATTCGGAAAAACGTCACTTATCTCAACTCAACAATTGTGGATGAAGCATTGCTTTACATCATCTTAAGACAAGATCTCTTTCGTTTATAAAAAGGTTTTTATGATCAATCGCACGGCGGAGAAAAAAGAGTTTGATTGGTTGAATATATTGTTGGGCTTGAAAGCCGATTATTTATGACTTACAAGCTCTTACAACTTGGGTCTAATACTCGGGACTACGTCTGGACCTTTCACCCAGGTAATCTTTTTCTTTCAATTTTATTGAGAAAATAGTTTAAATATTTACAAGTATTTTGAAGGGAAGACGAACACTTATGGCTTACAAGCTCTTACAACTTGGGCCTAATATTCGGGATTACGACTGGATATTTCATCAAGGTAGTCTTTTTCTTCCAATTTTATTGAGAAAAGAAGTTTGAATATTTACAAGTATTTTGAAGAGAAGACGAATATTTATGGCTTGCAAACTCTTACAACTTGGGCCTAATATTCGGGATTACGACTGGATATTTCATCTAGGAGGTCTTTTTCTTCCAATTTTATTGAGAAAAGAAGTTTGAATATTTGAATTGAGAATGGTTTGAAGTGATTTGAGGGTACTTGAAATGTAGACAAGTAAATGCGAGCACCCAAAAAAAAAGAGCTCATTGTAAGAAGGCACAAGCGTAAGTCACGAAACTGAAAACCGACCGAAATCGAAAGTCACCTGAATTTAGCTCTAGGCTCACTTAGAGTGGGTTCATGTATGAATCACTCTATAAAAAATCGAGCAATTGAATCTATACGTCTAAACGATTTTCGAAATTCAAATTGGATTTTAACTTTCTAAGTCGCAACGCAACAATAAACTAACCAGTAGTCAAACACATTATTATTATAGCAGTATTACATTTTTTTACATAAACTCAAAATAATTAAAAAAAGAAATCTAAACTTAATATACACACGTGTTAACCACAATAGATCTGTATTGCTACATAATTAAAATAGAGCTAAAATAATAAATTGTAAAAACAATATTAACACATGATAAATATATACATAAAATTATATATATATAATATATATATAATATATATATATATTATATAATATATATATATATATATATATATATATAATATATATATATATATATTATATATATATAACTTAAAAAGACTGAAGTAATATATATAAGTAAAGAAATATAATATATATTATAATTAGTAAAAATAAAGGTATATATTAACTTAATAAAATAAAAGTAGATATTTATAACTGAACTATAAAAAACATTATATATTAAAATTAACAACGTAAGAGTATATCTAAAGCTAACAAAAAAATAGGATATATATATACTATATATATATATAATATATCTATATATATATATATATATATATATATAATATATATTATATATATATATATAATTATATATATATATATTATAGTGATATATATATATATATATATATATTAATTTACTAAGAAATTGATATATATCTATATATATATAATATATATCATATATATATATATATATATTATATATATATATACTATCTATATATATATATATATCGATCTATATATATATATATATATAAATTTATTAGTGATATATATATATGATATAATTATATATATCTATATATATATATCTATATATATTTATATATATATATATATAATATATGCCCGGTTAGAACATTCAGACAGATCAAAATGTATCCGAAAAATTAGCCGAAAAATAAATCGAGTACACCAGGTTAAACTGCGCAAAAAGTAGATTAATAAAACTGATGTTTGCAAGGTTGATTTGGAAATATTTTGTCTGTTATGCATTTTTGAAAATTGATTCAACCGGTCTACCTGTAGATCCGAAAATATATTTCGACTAACATTCTAGGCATTATGTGGTATGAAATGCATGATATGATATACATATATGTGACAACTATGATGAATGTACGGAATCCGTGATTTACGGGCAAAATCAGGGTTTGACAATGACCATCTGAAAGAGTGTGGGATCTTATCCCAACTTACTCCTCCTGGAACACCCCAATGGAACGGTGTATCTGAGAGAAGAAATCGAACCTTGTTAGACATGGTCCAATCCATGATGAGTCACGACGATCTTCCAAACTCCTTTTGGGGACATGCACTATTGACAGCAGCTTACACACTTAACCGTGTTCCATCCAAAAAGGTTGAGAAGACACCATATGAGATATGGAGTAGTAAGAAACCACATATGTCTTACATGAAGATTTGGGGTTGCGAAGTTTATGTGAAACGACAAATTTCAACTAAGCTTAAGCCCAAATCTGACAAATGCTTATTTGTGGGGTATCCTAAAGAAACAAAAGGGTATTACTTCTACAATCCTTCTGAGGGCAAAGTGTTTGTCACTCGAACTGGAGTTTTCCTAGAAAAGGATTTTATTTCCAAAGGAATCAATAGGAGGAAAGTGGAGCTTGAAGAAATTCAAGAATCACAAAGCATTGATACATCTATGGAGGAATTAGAGCATGAAACACAAGTAGTTGTGGAAGAGCAACATGCTCAAGTAGAACAAGACCAGCATAGGTCAAGTAGGATACGTCACCTACCTGAGAGATATGGATATCTCATAACTGATCAAGGTGATGTATTACTCATAGGTCAAGATGAGCATGTGACCTACCAAGAGGCCATAACTGGTCCCGAGTCTGAGAAGTGGCTCAAAGCCGTGAAATCTGAAATGGATTCCATGTACACAAACCAAGTTTGGACCTTGGTAGAGCCTCCTGTAGGAGTTAATCCTATAGGATGCAAGTGGGTCTTCAAAAAGAAGACTGACATGGATGGTAAGGTACATACCTATAAGGCAAGACTGGTTGCAAAAGGATATAAACAAATTCATGGGGTTGACTATGACGAAACATTTTCACCAGTTGCAATGCTTAAATTTGTTCGGATTTTACTTGCTATCGCTGCATATCATGATTATGAAATATGGCAGATGGATGTCAAAACTGCTTTCCTTAATGGGAATCTTCTTAAGGATGTGTACATGACACAGCTTGAAGAATTTGACATACCAGAAGAAGCCCAAAAGATATGTAAGTTACAAAGATCAATCTATAGATTGAAGCAAGCTTCCAGAAGCTGGAATCTTCGTTTTGATGAAACAGTAAAACAATATGGATTCATCAAGAACGAAGATGAGCCTTGTGTCTACAAGAAGGTTAGTGGGAGCATGATCGTTTTCCTGGTATTATATGTAGATGACATATTACTAATTGGAAACGATGTCCCTACCCTGCAATAAGTAAAGTCTTGGTTGGGGAAATGCTTTTCTATGAAGGACCTAGGTGAAGCAGCCTATATATTAGGAATCAAGATCTATAGAGATAGATCACAAAAACTGTTTGGCCTAAGTCAGAGTACATACATAGACAAAGTGCTAAGACGCTTTAATATGCATGATTCCAAGAAAGGATTCATACCTATGCAACATGGCTTGTGTATATCAAAAACACAATCCCCTTCAACTAAGGAAGAAAGGGATCGCATGAATAAGATTCCATATGCATCTGCAATAGGATCTATCATGTATGTCATATTATGTACTCGACCAGATGTCTCGTATGCTTTAAGTGCAACGAGTAGGTACCAATCTGATCCCGGTGATGCTCATCGGGTAGCTGTCAAGAATATCCTTAAGTATTTGAGAAGGACTAAGGACTCATTCTTGATATATGGAGGTCAGGAAGACCTTGTTATAATTGGATACACCGATGCTAGCTTCCAGACAAATAAGGATGACTTTAGATCGCAATCTGGTTATGTATTTTGCTTAAACGGTGGCGCTGTGAGCTGGAAAAGTTCAAAGCAAGATACAATTGCTGATTCTACAACTGAGGCCGAGTATATTGCTGCCTCAAGTGCAGCAAAGGAAGCTGTTTGGATCAAAAAGTTCATTAGTGAACTTGGCATAGTTTCTAGCATTGTGGATCCCATTAGTCTCTATTGTCATAACAATGGTGTTATAACACAAGTTAATGAGCCTAGATCTCACCAACGATCTAAACACATAGTTAGGCGTTATAACCTCATTCGAGAGATAATAGATAGAGGAGATGTGAAAATATGCAGAGTACCTACACTTGACAATATTGTTGATCCACTGACAAAGCCTCTTGCGTAGTAGAAGCATGATGGTCATACTAGATCTATGGGCATTATGGGTATGCCTGATTGGCTCTAGTGCTAGTGGGAGATTCTTTGTGTAAGCCCTAGAGGCCAATACTTTTGGTATTTGTATCGAATTATTTATTAATAATAAAAGGTTTTTTCTTTATTATGTTTGTTTAATAAAGTCTCTAGAACAGCTAGTCCGTTTAATGTATCAAGTGTGACTTAATCATGAGATCCCATTAAACATAAGGACATTACTCTTAAAGTATCTGTAGTCGAGCTTTGTTGTGAAGTGGGATAACATTAAAGCATTAAGGCTATTATGTATATAGACTGATGATCACATCTCATGGATCATGGGTAAGGAGTTATCAAGTCTTAAACATAAGTATGGATATTGGGAGTAATATTTATACTGGATTGACCCGCTATGAGAATACTATATAGAATGTTATGCTAAGTGTCATAAGTTATTCTCATGGTGATAATGGTGTATACCACCCTTTGACCTGAAAATACTATGTACCCTAGATGTAGAGTCGAGTGCCTTATTGCTGATCAAACATTGTCCATAACTGGATGACCATAAAGACAGTTGATGGGTACTCCACGAAGCATGCTGAGAGACATGAGTGACCTAGATGGAATTTGCCCACCCTGCGTAACAGGATAAATGTCTACGGGCCCAATATTGAATTGGACAAAGATGACACGGTTTATGCCTTGTGTTCAATATAGACATAAGGGAAAAAGGGTAATTGTACACATAAGTATTATCACAAAAGGATTTGTCATATCACATGACATTTTCGTATCTTGGGTAGCAGTGATGTGTTGCTAGATATCACTCACTGTTTATCATGTTAAATATGTGATTTAATATAATTGTCAATGCCGCGAAAACCTACAGAGTCACACACGAAAGGATGGATTGATGAGAGATAGAGTAACTAAGGAACATCGTAAGGTACGGTGCACTTAAGTGAATTGTAGAACATCGTAAGGTACAGTGTACTTAAGTAGAATACGAAATATGGTAAGGTACCACGCGCTTAAGTGATTTTGGCATATTACAAGATATGGGCCACGTACACTTAAGTGGACTTTTTAGCTTGCAGCTCACGCAAGTGGTTCTATAAATAGAACCCTTGCGCATAAGCATTTGTGTAGTTGCAATTTCGTTTCTCTCTCTCTCTCACTCAAAGCCTTCATTTGTAGCAGCTAGCACTGAGATTGAAGGAAACCGTTCGTATGGACTAAGTAGAGGCATTGTCACCATTCAACGTTCGTGATCGCTCCGTAGATCTGCATCAAAGGTTTCAATCTCCACAAGAGGTAACGATTCTATCACTGATCATGCCCATTCGTAAGGATCCCTAAAGGAGATTTTTTTAAAATTCCGCTAAGTTTTAGATCGCTCTTCTCCTTCACTATGATGGTTAATGTTATGGTTATTCATTTGTTCAATGCAGTTTGGATAGCTAGAAATAACATTAGATTTAAAGAAAAGTTCATTCAGGTTTCCTCTTCCATCAATTATATTTTAGGTGTTTGTTATTTATCTGGTAACAATGCAGATGTAGCCTTGCATGTTAGTACACATGACTTGGCTATTTTGAAAAACTTCAAGGTCGAAATTTTACCTCTCAAATCCCCTAGAATTTTGGAAGTTATATGGTATTCGCCTCTCAAAAGTTGGATTAAAGTCAATTGTGATGGAACTTCTTTAAATAACCTAAGAATCTCATCTTGTGAAAGTAATTTTAAAGACCATAACAATTGTTTTCTTGGGGCTCTCTCCAAGTTTTATGGTGTTACTAACTCTCTCATTGTTGAACTCTAAAATGCTATGAAAGCCATTGAGTTCACCAATGAAAAGGGTTGGCACAATCTTTGACCGAAAATTGATTCTGTTGTGGTGGTACACGCTTTCAGGCCTTTTTTTAGAATGCTTTGACAAATTCGTACCAGATGGATCAACTATGTAAATATCATTTCACATATGTTTTTTTTTTGTAATATCACATTTCCAGAGAAGAAAATAGTTGTGCAGACTCACTTGTTAACTTAGATTTCACAGTTACATATTCATTTCATTTTGACTCGTTGCCATTAGATTTAAGAGTAGATTTTGTAAATAATAGACTAAGTTTATCTTCTTTTTTTAAGTTTGTTTTCTATTGAGAGGGTCTTGGTATAGTCTTTCTTCTTTTTTTGTGTTCCTCTTTTCATTTTTATATATTTAACAAATTTACTTTTAAATATATATATAATATAATATATATATATATAATATAATATATTATATATATATATATATATATATATATATATATATATATATATATTAGAGAATGGGATATGCGCTAACAGAATAAATTCTATACTATTAACCCATCACCATCGTGTATCCCGTCACATCAAACTGTGACTTTTAAGTTAATTATATGATATGGATGAGTCATAATAGTGTAAAATTATTTATATTGTCAGTATACCATTAAACTCTATATTTTATGGATAACTATTACTATTAAATTATCATTTGTTTATATTTTGGTTTACAAAATTATCATTTGTTGGGCATAATATGGACTTTTTATACTTTAGAATAAATTAGTAATATTATTAATTAAAATCATGTTTAAAAATATCTAATAACTTAAAATATAAGTATATATTTAAATTTAAAAAAACTTCTCCATTTTGATTTTGAAAACATTAATAAATACATTTTTTTTAACTATTAATTATAAATATCAATAATTTATTTACATTAATACATAAATATAAATAAATAATGGTGTCATAGATTAAATTTTATACTACCAGTTTAAATTTATTTAATTCAATTAATACATATCAATTAAAGCATCTCATTCACTCGATTAAATACATTCATATTATTTTTATATTATTTTTAATTATGTGTTTCATAATTAATTATTGTATTTATAATTCAAGCATTTTTAGTTATTTCCCCATATTTTCACACTCAAATATGGATGGTGTATCACTTGTTGCAAAATGTGACAAATGATCATATTAAAATTCTCGTGTCAACTTTTTAATGAATGGGATTAAATAAGAGGGATCAAAATTGTAGTTAACACAAACTATGTTATCACTTTTAAAAATGAAAAGATTGTTCATATTTAAAAGATTTATCTGCGAAACTCACAATTACATAATAAAAAAAATAAAAGATTGTGAATTTGTGATCCTACAATTCTTTGACACCTAAACTTTATTTACAGGATTAAGTTGGTTTAGGTGAAATTAAACTTAGATTTTTAAGAAAAGTATAGATTTCATGGAATGTGAATAGAGATAACGTAATTGATAGAGAAATCCACTAAAATGAACAATGAAATTCCACAAGATTAAACATATGAGGAAACCATTTATAACACGTTTAATAAATAAAAATATAATTATTTTATCAATATATTTGAAGACGTTATAATGAGGCTTCAAATATAATTAAATAGAACTATTAAATTAAATTATAATTAAATATAAAATCTCTATTTTATTTTTGTTATCATGTGACTAACCTACACAAATTCTTTAAAGTTCAAAAACTTGGAACGTCTCTCTTAATATTCACTTAATTTTCACGTTAAATAATATAGTTAACATTAAGGTTAGTGTTGTTCATAGTATGATTCACAAAAACCGAACCGAAACAAATGATAATAAAAGTTTACACGAACCGAACCATTGAAACCTGACCCAAAATTATTGGTTTTATACTGTTTCAAATTCTAAACATTTCGACAATTTTTCTCAAATTAAAACATTTATTAAAGAACCAAATCATTAAACTATTTTTCAAAAATTTTAAAAGAATTCAACTTGTTTTTAGTATTTTTCATTTTTAATTTCAATTCTATTTCAATTTTGGTTCGATTTACTTGTCATGTTCTAGAACTGTTTATACAATATAATTTGATTCACTAACCAAACATAACACTTCGATTATTTTAACTTCAGCTCGACTCACGACTTTTTTAAACAGTCCTAGCCAACACTTAGCTTTGTTTTTGTTTGACAATAACATGATTCATGTTGCATTTAAGTCAGACGGGAACAAAGAAAGAACTAATAAGAGATAATTGTTCTCATCAACTTCTATTCTATGTGCCATTAAAAGTCATAACCTCCATTCAACCAATAAGTCAAACCAAATAATCAATTACTAACTGGCTGGTGGTTCATACTAAAATCGGTTGAAGATGAAATCATTGTTTCACATCTTCTCAAACAGAGTATTCATCAAATTGTTTCACATCTTCTCAAACAGAGTATCCATCAAAGCTAAAACCACTGGATGGCACAACCAGCTTGAAGGTTTTCTATTTATCAACATGTCAAATCCCAGAAAATCTAAACAAGGTAAGCCTTCTTTTATCCTTAAATATTACAGCAAGTTTTCAATGATTCTGTTGGTAATGAGTGTTCAAATCATAGCATTTCAAAGAAAAGAGTTTAGTCTAAGAAAACTTAGTTAAACTGGGAAATAACCAATTACTTAAAGATGCTTAATTTGAAGATCAAACAGCACAAATAGAAAGATATGGTGAAGAATAAATTTACGAATTTGCGACACTTTATACAAGACATCAATCCCATTTTCCCTATTATTGTTGCTCATTATATTTAATTTTGCTTAAACAACAGAACCAACTATAGACAGAGCAAATATCAGTGATAACAAAGCACAGACGTTAGAGAATTGATAAATTATCAAGTTTTGAAATCTGCAAGCCTTAATGAACTATAAAATACATGATAGAAGCTGTCACTCCTAGCAGAGAAAAGACTAGCTTTCTCTGATCTAAAATTTACCATTGGACTGCGAGAGTCAGATAAGAATAACTCCTTTTTTCTAGGTATGTTCAATCTTTTTAGCGAATCGGGTGATACTGTGTGATACCTCGCTTAGGTGGAAGCTTCCTCAAAATGAATAGGACCAAAGAAGAAGGTAATATTTCCACAAACTGCAACAGAAATGTGATAAGGGTGAGAAGTAAAGTGGGCGAGAAACAATGTTGGAGCCATAGAGACACCGTTTTTTTATTCTTTATCCTTGGAGCAAATTTAAAAATATGACCCAACAGAACACTGGATTTATCATTGTAAATTACGCCAGTAAACTATTTCTACAAGAATTGCTAACAGCACAACTATTGATACCTCACAATAGCAGTCCAATACCTTTCCAAATGAAATTCAGATTATCTATTACAATTTTTTCTGATAAACAAAATTTCCATTTGTGCTTGAAAATTTGATCAAGAGATGAGGAAACCATGAATGGTGTTTTGAAACATATATGATTTAAATACTCTGGGTTCTTTGGGTTGAGTTTAAGCAGGCAAAGGTTAATAAAATTTGGGTCAGAAAACTTTATACCGACTATGTTAAGGATTTCACCACTCAGCTGTAATCTAAAAGTAAAACCATCAGTATAAAGCACAGAATAGACCTCTTGATATTTTATATTGGGGGTCTAACTCATTATTACAAAACCTATTTTTGCAAGGTGAGAGAAATTTTCCGCTTATAAACACATTTTCATGTCATATCTTATCCAACGTAAGATTCTCAACACACACCCTAATGCCCAAAATTGTACATCTAGAGCATGACACAGGTGGTCCAGTAGTGGGTGGCACAAAGAGTTTTGGATAGGCTCTGATACCATCTGAGTTAGGCCTATCTCAACCCTACAAAATTGGCTAGTAAAGTGAGTAATGCCAATTTTTATAAACAATATTTATGCCTTACCTTATCCCAATTTGGTGGGTGGGTCTATCTTATATTTCTATACTGGACCTAGCTCATCTTTATAAAACTACCTTATAAGACGAGGGATACCTCTCACTTATAAACACATTTTCATGTCATATTTCATACAATGTGGGATTACAACACCCAAATAAATGATATTGAGAATAGAACAGTAACTAGAAACAGTAATGAGTAATCGGCCTTTTAGCTCAGTGGCATCTCAGTTGGTTATCAAGGGGGATGTGGTGTTCAAGTTAGTGTCTTCCATGAACCCACACCCAATGTTCCAACTAGATCCAAAAGGGGTCACCAATCTTGCTACAAAATAACGAAGCAGCAGAGTATTGGCAGTAAAATAACCACAATTGAGAAGCACAACAACAACAAAAAAAAACTTACCAGGTAATATATGAAGTTTAGAATAGGATGGTCCATGACATTAAGGTCCGCATTTTTATCAAAAGCATTAAAGCACATCTGGCACAGCAAAATACAATCAAACTCAATTTGAAAACCAACCAATAGGAATCGCTGATATTAAAAAATTAAAAGGAGCTCACCATAACGCATCTGATAAGGAAACATAAAAAACATATGGTAGTCACATAGCCAACCTGGAAAGAAAGAAACATCACTTATTGTTAGAATTATATTTGCAATATCTATAAAGTTCCATTATTCAAAGTCCCTATTCTCTCATTTACTTTTCCTCGCTCTCCTCTTTTATCTCTAGATAATTCCTATAACTTAAAAATGGTAAGAAAATGGCACCATCTTCTATGATCTTGCCTTGCCACTATTCTGTGGTTTGATAAGAAATATAGCCCAGATCATGCCTGCTAGAAGCAGAAATCTACATTACTGTCACAGGAGCATGTACAAGTGTGGGTGTCTCAAAAACAAAGATTTTTTTAACACCCCCTAATGCTCAAAATTTGACATTTGGAGCAGGTACAAATATGAAGGTCCAATAACTGATTTAAGATAAGCTCTAATACCATATTAGAATTTGTGCATGATCCCAAAAAATCTCAAAAGCTAACTCAAGGGGCTAGAATTGCTCAACTTACACAAGGACTAATTTGGCCATATCCCTAGTGGATGTGTGATTTCACCGGTTTCCTTATAAGGAACAAGGCTGTTGATACACTCAATTCCCTATTCCTACACCCTACTAACAGCTTAGTTATCATTTTCCAGAGAATACTTACCCAAATAATATTTTTATTAGATATATATATATATATTAATATTTGGAAGGGGAGCCTTCACATAATAGTTGGAATTCCTACTGTGAAACTAGAAGACGACAAGTTTGAGTTGTGGAATCAACCTCTTACTAATTAGAAGGTAAGACTGAATACCGATCGAACCACAAAGGCGTTTACCCTTCTTTAGACCCTGCTATGCTAGCAGTTATTAAACCACTAGGTTGCCTTCTGTGTCAATATTTTTCTATCAACATTTCACAATATCAGTTGTCATTATTCTAATGCGTTTTATTCATATTTCCATAATAACCTTTTTTTCTGGTTACATTGTTAATCAACATTCAAATTTTAACAAGTTATTTATTGTATTTTCTCTTTTTAGGAACATGGCATAACTAGAATTATTAGATGACCCTGTGTTTTGAAATTTAGGTGATTTAATAATCTTAATATATATTTTATACTAAGAGCTGAGGGATTTTGCATTGTATTTGGATTTTGAGGACTGAGTGAAAAACTTTGGTGTATAAAAATAAGAGAGTAATTAAGATTACTAGGATTGCAAAAAGATAAATGCTAAAATAATTAAGACTAGATTGAGTATAAACATGTTAGGTGAGGGTAATTTAGGAAATTAAAATCATGAGTAGTTAGCAATTAGAAAGTACAGGTTATTAGAATTGCAAATAGTAACAGTAAGTAGTTTAGCATAATATTGGGATTAGGCTTGTTTTATTAATACAACACTCCGCCTCTGTCATATTGCATACCTCCTGCAGCTTCTTACGTCGCCCTTTGGATTCAACAGGAAAGCGTTGCAGCATCAAGAATAGCCTATAAAAAAAAACAGTCAGAAAGTGGACACACAACACAACAAGATAGGGAATAAGGGGTACTACAAAAGTGGGTACGCAATATTTGTGTACACAAATAACATTCAACATTTAACTTAAATGAACTCTATAGGAACTTGATGTAGTCTACATGCCTTAAACTTTTCTATTTTTGATCAATAAATTACACACAGACACACATATATTTTATAAGAGAAGATAATAGAAAGAGATAGATATTACAGTTAATAACAAAATAAATTAAGCAGCAAGTCGCAAAAGCTCAAAAATGCAAAGCTGTTCAATCTTGCTGCATATCTGACAATTACCCCTTTAAAAAGCATGAGAAGAAAATTGGACGAGCCATAAGGCAAACAAATAGACACCAATACCAGTACTCAGAAAAATGTACCCCTAAGGCCCTAAAACTAAACTCCAAAGAACTTGCATGAGCCTGATGTGATACAGTAGTATCTTGTACGTTGTAACCTAGATGCAATAAGTACATCAACGGTGGTTGAAAATCCAAAAAAAAAAAAATTGAATACCTTCCACCATAGAGAAGAAAGCCAAGGGCAGCAAACAAAGAAACCCCTATTGCAACATGTATACCATATTAATAGGCAAAAACTCATGATAAGTTAAGCGAAGTGAAGGAGTAGGACAAACAAAAATTTAAACAGACAAACCTGCAAAGAACATCTTAGACAGAATGACTAGTACACTGACTGGTTTCCACCATAATATCAACCACAAAATGATCTGACATACATAAACAAAACAAAAAACAAGATGGGTCATTCAACAACCTCAAAACTGATGAACATGAAAGTAACAACCATGAAACACTTTCAATAAAGATAGAAATCAAGACTAATGGTACAAAAGATACTCTTTTTTAATAGGCAAGTGTTAGTTAGCAGTTATGATAGGCAAAAAATAGACTTGCTGAATTTTAAAGATCAATAATTAGAGATCAGTTTGAGTCTCGAGGACATAACGGTATGAATAGTAGCAGCACAGATTTAAAATATTTAGTAAATCCCATTCAATCTACACATTAGGCAAAGCCACCGCCAATAGCAGGAGTGGACCTCAAATATACTAGTGTTCACCAATAAACAGATGTGTTGAAAGTAAGAAACAATATCGATGGTCATATGAAAAAGGGATCTAGTCATTTAGATACGCGTTAGCAAAGAAACATTTTTTTAATTCTTTGCAACATAGATAAAACAAAAATCCTACAGGGGATTTCACTTTCTCCTAATTTGGGAAGGCTAGGCAAAACATGCCAGTTCACCGAACATCAAATATGAAAGTGGTCACAGACAGAGTGTCTATAGGTTCATGAAACCTTCCTGTAGACAGTACCTTAATTTAATAAAAAAAGTATACTGATGTTAAGCAGGAATGTGAATCGCTTGGAGAGGTCCGTTAAGAACTATTGCTCTAAGTATAATTTCAATTCCATATAATTAGTTTGGGATGAAGTACAGATTGTGTGACAACTTACAAGGATTATATTGTCATATTATCGTAGTAATAGATGTTGGGTGCTGACTGGAACATTTGACTCTTATGTAGGGTCTGTATCCATAGAATTTCAACTGCTGTTTTGGCCACATTACAAGATACAGCTGGAGAAAGTTAGGCCAAGCTCTCAACTCGGATATCTACATAAATAGAGCATAGAGAGGATAATGATGAAGCTACGACAGTGGAGTAACTTGTCAAATGGATGGAGGTGTGACAATAAAGCTATGATGTCCCTAATGATGCTAATGATGGTCCAAGGTAAAAAATCTAAACTTGGAATCTAGCTTGTTAGAAAAGGCTTTTATAAGAAACGTGTAAATAGTACACTCTATTCCTTTCTGTCTCTACAATCATAATCTTGCAATGAACAATATTGGGTATCTGGCCAAATTTAACTCATGGCAATCCATATCCTAACTCAACTGAAGTTAAACATCTTTCAACAACTGTTGACATAGACAAACCTTTGTAAATAATATGTAATCTTTAGGGGGGTTTAGCGCCAAAGTTTAATCTACAGGCTTCTATCATACATCCCAAAATAATTATGCTCTGATATTGTTCTTATATAAAAGAAAGTAAAATTAAAAAATTAAAAAAAATAAATAAATTGGGGGTGGAATATTGAAATTATACATCACCGTCCAGTTTTGCACTTAGAGCAGCAGTTTCAACCTCACTAGGATTAGATCATTAGTTACTACAGTATGTTGAAATAAAAAAGATAAAAGGATAAAAGCATGAAAGTGTGGTCATTGCATTATTTAAAGGTAGATTAATTGCATTTAATAATAGAATCTATGTTATTGATGCCGAATGGCCGACCATGGCGGAAGGCCAAAAATCCGCCATTGCACTACCAACCTTCACAAATTGGCCATAGCAGTTGCCAAAAAATCTACCACTACAATCCACCATGGGCTCTAATTCAGAATTTGAACCCTTGTAGGATATTTGTTTTAGAAAATCACTTTTTTCTTGTAACAAAAAAGAATTACTACATTGTTGGAATCCTCAAACAGATAAATGGAGTTGGAATGTTTTCCGGATTCTTAAAGTGCGAAATGTTAGAATCCTCAAAAAAAATTTAACTAATATTTCGCCAATTGTCCCATAAGTCATTAAAATGAGAATGGTGTCATATGAAAACACCTTGATTTTAGAGCCAAAGTGTTAAACTACTCCATATCAATCCAGTCACTAAAAAAATGAAGTTATATCCAAATTATACAAACACTCCAAAACTTTCACTTGACATTTGATTATATGACAATGGCTCAAGTCTCTTATTTTTCCTATACTATATAGTACCAAACATATTAATAGACATGCAAAACTCAAATCAAATAATATTTTCCAGATGTTTGGTTGCAGTGATACTTGCGTCAATTGTATTTTCAACATATATTAAGCAAATATAAAACAAACTGTGTGCAACATCAATAATCTCAAAAAGAAAAAAACAACAAAACATAGTCAACCAAAACATTAACTAGAATTTTTACCTGAACAGCATAAACCACAATATTAATTGTATAGAAACTTGGTTTCAGTCCATCAGTGGATACAGCACGTGCCTGCAAAAACACTTACAGCAATCAGCCTGTCAAAACTAAACAACAAACACACTTAAGACGATTGAAGAAAACCACAGAAAGGAAACTGATGATAGTGTGAATGCACCAAAACCAAACTTACCTGGTAATAAATCTCAGCCCAGAACAAGACCAAAAGTGCGTAGGTTGTAAAGAAAGCAAGACTCGGCACATCAAGTAAGATATGTTGAACAATCTACGTGCATAAACAGAGTGTGAATGATATATGTCTGAGCATATTTTAAATTTTAAAAAATCAAGAATGGGGAAATCATTTTTAACTAAAATGAAGCTGATACAACTGGCTCCGAGGGGATTTAAATTCTATGTTTTAATAATACTATCATCACTAATTGACACTACATCGACGGCATTACATGCTATGAATTGCAAATAGTGATATTAAAATCAGATTGTGTTACAAAATAATCCAAATTAAATGCGGAAACCAGTGCTCCATACCTCTGGCTGTAACCTTTGTACACCCGGAAAGAAGATGAAAACTAAACATCGAACTGCAAAAATAATTTCTTTGCATATCAATAGAGAATAATTTATAGTGATCAACAAGTGTTAAGAAAACAATATTAAATTAAAGAGAAACATTAATTTGATTGATACGAACCTGCATTCACCAAAAAATTTAGAAAATGAAAAACCTTCTGCGTAGTCCAACCGTATTCTGGAACTCTCAACTGTATTCGTACTAGTTGAATCTAAAATCATAATAAACAAAGTAAACAAAAGTTGATAAAACCCTAAATTTTTGGAAAACGAATTGAGTTACGCATGAAAGGGGGAAAATAAGAGGGGAAACGAATTGGATTGGAAAGTACCAAAGCTATGGCGGATACGACGCCGTAAAGGACGGCGAGGGTGTAGAAGATGCGGTTCTGCCACGCCGGAGATTCATCGATGTCGCGCCACCAGCTATAGGAATCAGTAAGTTCAATCGCCGCAACTGCGATCCCCACCGCGCCTGCCGTGGATGCCGGCACGATGTTGTTGCTCATTGTAGAATCGACCAACGGAGTTTGGGGCTCACGCGCCACTAGTTTTAATATTCTAAAAAACGTGAAAATCAGTGGTTGCTACGCTTGGCACAATGAATGTGTGTGCACGTGTGTATCAAGGGGACAATAGGGGAAGGTGAAAACAAAATAAATAAAAAATAATAATCTAATTAAATATTTAAATGTTAATTAGGGGATTTATCAAAGTGATATTTCCTTTTTTATGTAAAAATAAAGAAAAGTAGAAGTAAGAATTTAAACGTAGGATATTACTTCTAATTAAAGGGAGAATAATTTAGACGGGGTTAGAAAAGGTTAAAACTTTGTTAAAAATGTAATATTTTGCTAAAAAAATCATGTCACAAAAAGATAAAAATTATAAAATTGGTCTACTTAAATAATTATTCAACTAATTTAAGCTTACTAGTTTAAATTAATACTTGTACTTTTAGATTTATTATTATAAATTAAAATTGAAAATATTATGTTATATATTATAAAATTATCTAAAGTGTTATGGTAAATATTTACAAAAATTAATTTTATTAAGAGTTTAATTGAAATACAAAGACAGTGTAAAAAGATTTTACATTGTCACTTAATTATAGACGTCGGATATTAAAAGAAGTTTGACTTTTATTTTAAAAATCTATAAAGTAATACAAACGGATGATAGTGATGAATCGACGGTGTAAAACTTTTTACACTGACAGTGTATAGTAATTAATCTCATTTATTAATCTAATAGTTTTGTTTGATCAAAACTAATTAAAGAAGTTTAACTAATACAATATTTGTATGGCTTTCGAGTTTATTTAACCTACACCCTATTAGGATAATTATATTATAGATTTAAATATATTTTTGGTCCCTTTAATTTGAGCATATTATAAAACGAACAATTATTGTCCCTTAATTTTGATGATCTTTGTAAAAATATTTTTTAATGATATGTCATTGATGACTAGGATAATTTATTAATTAATATTTTTATAGAAAAAATTAATAATTAATTATTCTAATTAATATTTTAAAAAATTAATTATTTAAATTTTAAAAGAAAATTAATGGGCCTAAACCCAATTGACAATATCATTCATTTCAAATTTGTGCCCAATAAAATAATGGGTAATGCATTGTTGACTTTTATAAACATTAAAATTGTTTATGAAAAAAAATGACGTGGGACATTTAGACTAACAGTGCAATTACAAGTTTTTCAGCAATTTGTTTCATCCTCTTTTCAAGTCGGATAGTAACGAAAATCGATGCCCCTTTCGTTCCATTTCCACATTGCAACAAAGACTTTAACTTATTCCATTTTTCTTGGTCGTTATTCCACACATCTTCAAAAAAAAATGGAGTATAAAGGAGAGAAAAAATTGGAATATAGTATCTTATCATAAACATGTAATATAAAAGAGAGAGAAATTGGAAGATAATTTCTTATCATAAACATGTAGCATAAAAGAAAAAAAAATCATGAAATAAGTAGGTACAAACTTTGAAAGAGAAAAAACTATACACTTGAAAAAAAAATCTACTTCATTGAAGTTAAAGCATCAATGTTGGTAACAATTCTTTTATGATAGTTTAGAGTAGCATGTATTTCATTCTAATTGTGAGAAACAAACAAACACAAACTCACCTTCTTTAAGGGCGTCAATAACTTCTTTTGTGCTCACATTCAAAGCACGTAAAAGAATTGGTAGGTTTTGTGCTTTCTTGGGGGCCAATAATATGAATGTACTAGACAGAATATTCTAAAGATGGAGAATCTTTTTTTCTTTCATTTCTGTTTTGGTTGGCGCAGCCAAATAAAGACTATATATTTTCATGAAAAAATGATTTTAACAGGATTTTAATGTTTCTTACTGGAATGATTCTGCTCTGATCTCTTGCCAGACCATGGCTTGATCAGGATTTGCTACAACCTTATCCCAGAAAAAGCTTTAAGTTCGGTTTTGGACCATCAGACTCATAATCAGCATTAGCACGGGGTGTTTTTATGGAGATACTGAAGGGTGTTTTAATGGAGATACTGGTATTTGGCTTTTGTTATCTGATGATGTTATCTCAGCCAATGAGGCATTGTTGTCTTCATGCTTATTGGACGAACTTCTAACAATAAAAGGATTCATTTTGTAGTTAATAGCATATTCTTTGATATCATTATTTTCGAAAGTCATAGGGTTTTGTGAACTACCTGAAATACAAAAGAAATATATATTGAATAAAACTTGTAAACTAAAGTGTGGAACTACCTGAGATATCTATGCCCATCTGCTAAACCAAAGTGTGGAATAACGACCAAGAAAAATATAATACGTTGAAGTCTTTGTTGCAATGTGGAAATGGAACAAAAAGGGCATCACTTTTGGTCACTACCCGACTTGAAAAGAGGATGAAACAAATTGTTGAAAAGCTTGTAATTGCACTGCTGGTCTAAATGTCTCATATCATTTTTTTAATAAATATTTTTTGCGTTTATAAAAGTCAACAATGCATTATCCAATATCTTCTTGGGCACAAGCTTGAAAAGGATGTTGTTATGAATTGGGTTTATGCCCAATAATCCTTTTCAAAATTTTAAACAACTCATTTCTAAAAATATTAATTAAAACAATTAATTATTAATTTATTCTATCAAAAATATTAATTAATAAATTATCCTAGTCATCAATGACATATCATTAAAAAAAATTATCTCAATCATCAAAGTCACGTATGCAAAAGTGGAAAGTGGAAGAGAACCACAAAAATACAAAGACCATTAAATTAAGGGGCCAAATTCGTCGGTTTTGTAATAATGGATAAGTTATTTAAAATGCTCAAACTAGGGGGACCAAAAATGCATTTAAGCCTATATTATATTATGGGATATTAACCTATATGTCTCAAAACATCAACCTCAATATAAATCTTAAGATTTTATCTGATTGTAAGAGTGTTCACTGGTTCGAGCAAATCTGAATCAAAATGAAATTTCAACCAAATTATAGTGTTTGGGTCAGACATTTTTTTAGTTCGGACAGAAATCGAACCAAACCAATGAAACTCGATGTTAATTGGTTCGAGCAACAAATTTCCAAAATTCTACCCGTGAACCCGTCTATCCAGACCAACCATATTAATTCATATATTTTATATCATCATTATCGTAGAAACTAGTATAAGATATTAAACTTGAAGAAGAAGAAAATGAAATGTCGTTTGTGTCATTCGCAACCTATACGAAAAAATTTAAAAAATTATATTATTATGGAAAATTAGTTGATGTAAATTAGACATTTTTTAAAAATATTTTTGCATATTTATGTGTAATGCATCCTATCAATCCAACACAAACCATCATGTTGTTTCTCGGTTTGATTCAGTTTGGGTTTTATAAAAAAATGTGCAAATTCAATTCAAATCAATCCATATATTTTTTATTAGTTTTATTCGGTTTGGGTTTTATCAAAAATATATGCAAATTCAATTCAAACCAATCCATATATTTTTTATCAGGTTGGGCATCAGATTCTCGCGAAATCGAACCAAATTGGCCCGCGAACACCCCTAGAGTTTGGAGAAGAAGGGATGAAAAGGCTTTCAGAAAGAAAAAGAAAAAGGAAAAAACGAGTGAAAAAATAAAGGGATTTAGGTGGGGAGAGTTTTGAAGAGTTTAGTTTCATTCATAATACAAAATCCTTCTGATTTGGGAAACTCAAAATTTCTATTGATTAAGAGTATTGGAGGGTTTTGGAGGACTTCTATAAATTTTTCAAATATATTTTATGTTGTTATAATATTCTGAAAAATAAAATATAGTAATGATAAATACTATTTTATCATTCTATACAAAATCTTTTTTTTTAAATATCAAATATTTATCTATATTTAAAATATAAAAGAAAAATCGGAAGTCTGTTGTTCCCTCCAAACTCCCTAGTAAAGTCGACTTTATTTGAGAATTTAGAGGGGAGAGGAGGGAAAAACTTTAAAAATGGGGAATGATGAAGAAAAAGAATTGAGAAATTTAGATTGAAAGAATTTTGTGGGATTTCATTTTATTCATAATATAAAATTATTTAATTTGGGGGACTTAAAAATTGTATAATATAAAAAAGTTTGGAGGGTTTTAAATGGCTTAAATAATTTCCTCAATTATGATCTATGTTGTTATAATATTCTGAAAATTAAAAATATATTAATGATAAATATTTATTAATAATTTTAAACAAAATTATTCTTTTAAAAAATATTTAAAAATTCTCTATTTTTTTGTTCAAATCTGCTTCATCTGAAGTTCTCTCCTTTCTCCCCTTACAAACTCTCAAATAAAACTTAAAGTTATGTTTGGATTGACGGGATGTGATGGAATGAAGCATAATAGAATGAAATAATGTTATATTACATTGTTTTGATTGGTAAAAAGAGGATGGAATGGGACGGAACATGATTGAATGCATTACATTCAATTTAATTAGTTACCCTCATTTTTATTCCATCTGATTTGGGCGAATAACATTTTTTATTGCATTCCATCCTAAAATATCCAAACAATACAATGTAATATCGACTCCGCTCCACTTTATTTCATTCCGCTTCACTCAATTCATTTCGAAATATCTAAACATAACCTAAGTTTATTGATATTCTAAACAAAGTAACTAGTATATCAGTTTTTAACTACATGTGTTGATTCAGATTTGTATCAATGGTCTTATTGTCACGCCACGTCACCAAAATTTAACTTTTTTTTTGCAAGAAATTGACGGAAGTGGTCAAATAGAGTAATGGAAATGAAGTTAAGAGACTAACTTGTAACATTTTTTAGTTAAAAGGCTAAAGCGAAACATTAAATTAAGTTAAGGAACAAAAAAATGATTTTACATATTTTCACATATTTTACCCAATTGTTGCTTTTACAGATTTTCACAAATTTTATCCAATATTTCAGTAAGAAGATTATGCCTGGTCCAATTTTGAGTACCTTAGTTAGAAAAATGTGATTGTGGTTGTAATACTCCAAAATTTGATTAATCTATTTAATCAAATTGTTCGTCTTTTTATTTAATTATTTAGTATGTGGTGCGCTTTTAATTAAATATATTATAGATTGTATGTGTATGTGATGTATGATGGAGTGTAATAAGAGTATTGGCGGATTGGTAGAATGATTAAAATAATTAGAAACAATATATATTTTTAACTAATTAAAATAAATAGAAATAAAGGTTTTTGGTGGAAAATAGGAACTAAGAAGAAATAGGAGAAATGGTGAGAATTATAAGAAAAGTTAGGTCAAAGTGTAACTAGTAAAAGGTAAAATTAAGTTTTTAGAGATAAGAAAGAGGTTAGTGGGGCTTTTAATGGAGAGTATGTAAAGTTATAGTTTTTGTAGAAAAAGAGGGCATGGCTTGAAAAGAGAAAGACTCGAACTACCAACCTTAATCAAATTCAAAATTTGTTCCTATGAATTTGAGGTAAGGGGGAAAGTGCTTCCATACTGGTATTTTGCATGAAAGTGTAGAAAATAGACTCTTACTCTCTGTAGGAATTATGTGAGATCTATTATGAATTATTGTTGTTGTGTGCTAATCCGAAAATTGATGATTGAATATGTTGTTATCTGATTTTCGTGACTAAATTCGTATGTGTGTAATTTTGTTTATGTCTATATGACATGTGCCATTGATGAAGTTTTGAAGGTTTGAAACATAAACATGAATTTCATGAAATTGAAGAATAAACGGTGTAAAATTTGTGAGGTTATCAAGTTATGATGATGATATTATAAGTGGAATAATTTTTGGATGTTCTAGGATGATTGGGAAGCCAAAAATTGGAGTTTTTAGTGAAATTTTATGGTTGTTTGTGTTTCTGCAATCTGGTGTAGGGTGACGCACGTAACCTAGATGACGGGTTGACCGCTGCGTACCTCAAGCAGTTGACGTGCATCAGTGCTATGACGGGGAGGTTGTCATGGTCTCCAGGCTTGGTTTTACAAGTTGGTCGTCATCATAATAATAGGCTGGAAATTTTAACTGGATGACAGGAGTTACCTTGGTGACGGGCTGCCCGCCATGATGTCAGAAGGGGTATTTTGTCCCAGTTCGTGTAGTTCAAATTGTTGATTCGAAATTTTGATGTTGGATCGTTAGTTTAGTCGATGATTGGCTACTGGTTGACTGTGTTGGTGTTGTTAATTAATTATTACGAGCTTAATTAATCGTGGTGGAATTATCATTGATGAATAATAATTGACTTACTTATATGTTATTGTTTACATGGTGTAGCAATTGTATGGAATGCATATCATGTTGTTTTGTGATGTAATATGATGTGAAAATGACTAGTATTGTAGTGAGATGCATGATTATGTGGTGGTTGATTATGTATTGTTAATGTGATGATAAATAGTTCATAAGGGGGGTACTGTTTTATATGGTTGTATGCATTGTTGTTATGATTATTTAATAGTAGTTCAGAAGGGGGAATTACTATCGTGTGTTAATGTATGTTGGCTATGGTTAGAAGGGGACCGTAAGCATTATTATTGTTGTTGCATTGGTTTGTATTGACATGCATCATTGTGTTGTGTCATTGAAAGAGGCATGTACATTAGTTCATAAGGGGGACTAGTGACTTGTCCCAAGCTCAGAAGGGGGGCTTGGAGATCAGAAGAGGGGCTCATGGGTTCAAGGGGGGGGGGGGTCCGATTCATGAGAGAACCAACTGTTGAGTTGGTACCACATGCATAGTGTCACGTTATATCGTGAGTCTCTTTGCATACTGTAGCGGTAAAATTTTGAGATTAAGTTACTGGTTAACTTAACTCGGAAAGCAAGAATCGCCACCACGCTTTTATTATTTCCAAAGGAAAGAGAAAAAGTACGAACAAAACCCAAAGAAGTTTTAAAATAAAACTAATAAAAAGAAATAAGGGTTCGGGGATTGGTTATGCAAAGGGAATGTATTAACACCCTAAACATCTATAGTACTCTATAGACCCTTGGACTTCATCTATAGACCCTTGGACTTCATTTTCTAAATATACAAGTCTCAAGGGTCTCAGAGGGTCCAGGTATCTTATTGTGGTCCCCAGTTCATCAGTGAAGGATCCAGAGCTATCAGAGTGTTCATTTGGATTTAATCAAGAAATTAGGGTTTCATGGCTACCTGCAACAGGCAATGTTTGGTTAGAAGTAGATGGGCTCGTCCATGTCATGATTAGAGAGGCATCTTAGCCTAGGAAGATTCACAATTATCTCAGAAAGATCCATTGGCAAACAGTGCAATCAGTTCCCGATCATTTTGCCCTAAAACTAGGGTTTGGTATAAAATCAGTTTATTTCTGATTCTTTGGTTGAAACTCTTTTCCATGGCCATGCATTCTGTTTAAGCCGCTAGATCCGAGGCTCATGTTATAATCCTGACCATGCATTCTGTTTTTGTCTTCTAGTGTTTTAATGAAACTTGACCAATTGATATCATGTGACATGAATTTTTAAAATAAAATGTTCATTTTAGTGTGTCACACCTGAATATGTGTTTTGGACTTGGGCCTGCACCATTTCGCTTTTGACACCCCCACACGCCTGGCCCATTAAACATCAATCCATCTCATTTTATTTTCTTTTTTTAATTCTTATTTAATTTCTGTTTTGCTTTTAATTATTTTAACATATTTTCTTTATTCATAAAATTACCCAAAAATATTTTTCACTTTTCTTAATGTCTTATTTAATTTTATATAATTTTTATTTTCGTATTTATTTAATATTAATATTTTATTTTAATTATTTATTCTAAATGGTCCATTTTAACACACTTTTTTTTATTGATTTTATTTTTATGTCTTAAAATTGTTTTTAGCTTTTGATTTTTGGGATGAAGGTTGACCAATGTCCCATGGTCAACCTGACCTTTTCTTGGAATTTTATTTCCCATTTTCAATTTATTTTGGATTTATTTTTGACCTAGTTTGGTAGGTTGACTTTTAATTTGACTTCTGTTTTATTTTAATTAATTTATGTACCAATTTTCATTATTTTTAAAATCTTTTTGGGGGATGATGATGTCCTGACCCCACCAAACTTAGTTTAATTTTTCATAATTTTCTTGATTAATTTGCTATTTATTTGATAATTTTTAAGTTAACTCGAATTTTCAGTTGACTTTTCTATGATTGATGTTTGACTTAGGGATTGCTTATGGCAATTGAAGAGATCTTTTGATCCTCCCATGTTCATCTCATATGCCATGTATTAGAGGCCTTTCATCTTGATCTTATTTGGTCCTCACCTCATTTCCTGATTAAATTATTCAGTGACCCCTTTTGTGCATTTCTTTTCATCTGTCTGATTCATCTATCATATGTTATACTTGTTTCTCTCATTCATGCTTCCATTGCTTGATTGTTAAACATGTTCATACTCCCATGCATTGTTTAATGCTCCATTATTTCATTCTTTGATTCTTTGATTTGATTATATACCTGATTACCTTTTTGATTTGATTGATAACTGTTACCTACTTGTATGATGTATGAGGCATATATTCTTATTGTTTGATTGCCATGAACAACCCCCATTCATAACAAATGTACCCCTCTCCCATGAAGTGTATAATATTTATTTCTTTCATTCTTTATTCATCTGCTTAATACAAGAATTAAAACGAGCATTCAATAATCATTTCAAAACAAGATCAAAAGCTCGATCCAACATCGAGGAATCATTTTCAAAACTTAACAGAACCAGCACGTATTCATCCATCCTTTTGTAAGTCGATTGCTTCATGCATCGCCATTTCTCTTGTAAGTTGATTGCTTCATGCATCGCCATCTACCTGTAAGTCGATTGCTTCTGGCATCACTATCTACCCTTATCCTTGGTTCCTCTCCTTGCTCCATCCGTCGACTCTTGTTCCGTTTATGTAGCACCCATTAGGTAGAACCCTTTGAATGATAACATAGGTAGAATTCTCCTATTCTTTGCATGCTAACATTAGGTAGATGTTCCCTTCTGTAAATCCTAACACATAGGTCCACATTGCACGACTACTCTAGGGCAGAGCTTCTCCACTTTTAGACCTTCCGTGCGTCTCCGATCTTGTGGCATGTCGGTCCGTTCTATTGCAAAGAGGTAATTGCCTAAGACTCGATTCAGCGAGCTGCGACACCTACTGCTAGGACGTGAACACATTGCCCACTTTCCTTTGACACAGCTGGTGTCCTCTTTTGTAAGTCCATGTTCAGATGGCAATCCTTAACCCCTAGTTAGTCGAACTACGACAACTCTGATTCTCATGTTCAGATGAGATACGTAGGCACGAGATGCGATGTCTTGCCGAGTTTTAACTAACGACTAACAACTAATCCTCGTTTGCTTTCGCCCTTGTTGCGATTCTTTTCTCTTGCCCTCGTTGCGATCGAGACCTTCCCTTTCTCTTGCCCTAGTTGCAATCGAGACCCTTGTTCCCGTAGTTAGCCGAACTATGTTTTGCTCTGATTCTCATTCCGGACGAGATACGTAGGCATAAGACGCGATGTCTTAGTGAGCACATTTTCCTTTAACCCATAGGTAGCCGAGCTATGAAGACTCTTATTCTCATGTTCAGATGAGATACGTAGGCAGTGGATGTGACATCCTTGCAAGTCATTTTCTTTTGACATTCTTTTAGCAGATAGTACATTAGATATACCTACACCCTTTAGACTAGAACAACAAGAGTGGATCCCGTAGAGTACTACGGATACGTAGGGGTGATAATACCTTCCCTTCACATAATCGACTCCCGAACCCTAGATTTGGTTGCGAGACCTTGTTTTTTCCTTTTTCTTCAGGTTTTCTTCGATCGTTTCCTTTCGCTCCTTTGGGATAAATAACGAGCGGTGGCGACTCTTCTGTGTTTCTTTTTTCGCCGGTTGTTTCGTTTCGAATTTTAGGTTGCGACACAAAGCAAGGATCAAAGTCTTAGTTATAAGTCTATAAATCCACAGCAATGCTAAGGATAGTAACCTCAAGACCATGAATCCAGAGAACCAAATTTTTAGGGGTTCTTCCTTTATTAATGTCTTTGAAAGAAAGATAAATCCAAATGGACAAAGAACAAATAATATAAGCATAACAATATGATATAGGATGCTAAAATAAAAGCAAAAATTAAATGATAAAACAATAAAAAGCATAAGATAAATGACATTTAAAGTAAAAGTTAATATAAAATAATGTTAATAAATTATGTTAGTAATTAAAAAGGGAAATGCAATTTGTCATTTTTTGGAGAACACTCAACTATTTATCCACAAGCATGAAAGTATGGATCTTTACATCACCTATGAAAAAGGATCAAACTTGAATAAAATCAGCAAGTATGCCACTAGCTCTCATAAATGAAAAGGAAGCAATATTTTCACACAATACCATGAGGAGTAGGAGACTTACAATCCCACTTATGGAAATGACCTATTTTTAGGACAAATTTAGCGTTATGACCAATCAAAATATTTCAAATGTCCAGCGTGTCTCCAAACTCAGATGACCTGAGATAAACTCCGATCATCTTCTCCGATGGTCCCTCATCGGAGTTTCATCGTTTGGTAAATTCAGAACACCAGACCATTACCAATGTGATCTCCTTCTCATCACGAATTCAACCTCGTGCTCCAAATTCATTTATCTAAACTGAGCATGGGGAATTTCAAAGAAGTTTCAGAAGCAAGCAAGCCATGAAAAATAAAATTAAATGATGAACACAAACAATCAACACATAGTTAGGGGAAAGAATCTGAGAGTGAAAGACTATATTATGGTAACTTGTTTGGGTTCAAATGATGCTTAAAACTACCTTGTCCAAATGGTGATCGGAAGTTGATGAAGCTCAATCTGGTTAGAGTGATTCAGGAGGTCTTGGAGTTTGGGAATTGTTGCAAAAGCTTCAAAGAAAACCGAAGGTGCTAATGGAATCAATAAATTGAAACAAGCTAGAACTTAAAACATGATAGTTGAATTTTCTAGAAACATTTAAGAGTGAAGCATGCATTTCTTGCCTCTTAAAAGCTTGGAAATGAATGCAGTAGCTTCCTCTACTTAGAGGGAATGTGCTCGGATCCAAATATGTGTGGAATCAAGCTTAATTCGTGCAAAACGAATTTGATTAGAATGTGTGGAAAGTGTGACTTGTAATCCATCAAAAGTCAGCCAAGTCATGTGTTTCAAGGGTCAATTAACTTTTGGAGACTTGATTAAACATATTTAGGTCCAAAATGCATGCTAATTTGGCTTAGAATTAAGAATTAGTGAAGTTCAAATTCGGACCATGGTGATTTCTTCAGTTTCAAGTCACCGTGTTCAACTCAATGGGGGCATCTTATTCAGAAGGATTTTTGATCTCATTCTTTTTGTAATGTGTTGACATCATATCAAATATTATAATGTGCCAAGAAAGGTTGCATTTGGATGCTTGAGCACAAAGTTATGGCATGTTGAAGTTGGCACGAAAAACTATTCATGTAACTTAAAAAATTCTAAGTATCAAATGGCTGAAAATGACCTGTAATGTCTCAATGAATTCCATGGCCTTCCATGCATAATTTGACCTTGATCCTTGAAGCAAACTTGTAGAGGGAGTCATAAATGATATTATGCAACAAAAAAAAACAGCCTCAAAATTTGAAAATTGAAGAAGTTATAAACCTTGAAAGTTGAGAAGAAGTCACTTGAAAATAGGTCAAATTTCACTAAGTCCACAAATAACCTATAATCTCTCCAAATGTTTGATGATCCTCAGAGCATAATTGGCTCTTGTCATGTAATGAGAAGTTGTATAGAATATTGAGAAGAGTCATATGTAAAAATAATCATTCAAAAATGTTGAGAATTGGAGAAGTTATGATCTTTGGAGCTTTGACTTCAAAAGTTGACTTTTTGGTCAAACCTCTTGGAATAAAACTTGTGCACTTGAACTTTTCTTGCATTCCAAGGTACATGGATGATCATATGAACTCAAAACAAGATATCCTTAAATATCTCTTGATTAAATAGCTCAAAATTTTAGGTAACTTGTTGAAGAAGACATGGAAATAAACACATGAACCTTTGACTTTTATTGAGAAGTAAGCCACAAAACTTTGAGATGCTCTTAATCCATATGAGATTAAAATATGCTTGAGGACCTTAGAGATCATGATTGAGAGATAAGCCCCTTAAGAACCAATGGTTGGCCATACTTTGTTGAGGAATAAAAACAAACCCTAGCTGAGGAGTCATGCTTGATGTTCTTGATGAAAAGCCCTACCTTGCACAATAAAGTTAACCAAACATATTTTTGATATTTGATTAGTGGTTAGATAAGCAATGAACATATAAATACAAATGGTAAAACACCAACAAATAGGTGCTTGATGATCCTTGCAAAAGGCAAACCCCCAAGATGAGAGGGAGAGGATCGAGATGTGATCTTGTTTGTATGCAAGGATGCAAATAATATGTGGGATATTAGGGTTTGACACATATATGTGTATATTTTATGGAATGAGTGTGATATTGTGATGATGTTAATTGTGTATTAAATGTATAGTATGTTGTGTGTTTATCTACCTTTGCATTTATTTACACCATTTTATGTCAAAGTTTATTTCTCACCCATTTTATTTAATGTTATCCACCATGGACATATTGCAAATAATCAAGAGTAAAGTTGTTGTATGTGGAAGGTGGTTTGTTGGAGCTATTCTTCATTTACTTATCATTTTATCGCAATTCAGTGGTTTTAGTGCTCTGACTTGTAACATCAGGAACACAACAATTTGTTATGTTTTGAGTTAATCTTGAATTATGTGGTTTACAGTCTAAAGCTATATTTGTGAGGTTTAATTTGAAGTTGTTATATAGTGATTTTTTTGCTGCTTGTTGTCAAGTGTGTTTATGAGTTTTGGATTGTTGTCGTAGTGACACCTTAAATTATAAATTAAATCTTTTTATATAAGTTGCAGGGTCTAGGATGTTATATTAGTGGTATCATAGCAGGTTGGTCCATCCAGACAGGTTTTTGTAATGTTGTTTGTTCCCTAGCATGCGACGAGTGTTTGAACACTATTAGTGTAATGTTTCTTCTAATGATTGTTTACTAACGTGCATAAATATAGCATGAGGAAGAAATGACTGAGCGATCGATTATGCTTTGGAGGAGATGGTCAAGGCATTACAGGGTCAGCAGAATCAGGTTGGCGATGAATTTTATGGATTAGGGATATTTCAAAGAAGCAATCTGCTTACCTTCAAAGGCATATATGATCCAGAGGGTGCACATATATGGCTCAGAGAGATTGAGAAGATTTTTTGAGTGACGACTTGCATTGAAGCTCAGAAGGTGAAGTTCAGTACTTATATGTTGTCAAAGGAGGTTGAAGACTGGTGGGATAACGCGCGTTAGATACTGATGGTTATGGGTGTTGAGATTACTTAGGTTGTGTTCAGGGTGAAATTTTAGAGAAGTATTTTCTAAAGGATGTGCGCAATAAGAAATAAATCGAGTTCCTCGAGCTAAAGTAGGGAATTATGATTGTTACTGAGTATGATACTAAATTCAAAGAGTTGGTGAAGTTTTGTCCACACTATAATACTGTGGCAGCTGAAGGGTCGAAGTGTATCAAGTTCAAAAGCATATTGCGTCCCGAGATCAAGCAGGTTATTGTGTATCAGCATATTCACCAATTCCCCATGTTGGTGAATAAGTGCAGGATTTATGATGAGGACAGTAGATCTCGGTATGCTCACTATAAGAGTCTTAGTGAGAAGAGAGGAAAGAATATGAATTATGGAAAGTCGTATAGTAATCCAGCTGACAAAGGGAAGCAGAAGTCTTCAGGTGAGAACATGGCATGTGGGAGAGCGACTCTCGCTTTCATTAAGTGCTTTAAGTGTGGGACCATAGGTCATCGTGCCAATGATTGCAAGAGTTCTGAAAAGAGACGTTTCAAGTGTGGAAAGACTCGATATCTTATCATTGATTGTAAGAGTATCTCGATGACTTGCTTTAATCATGGGGAGTCAGGTCACTTTAGTACTCACTTTCAGAAGCCCAAGAAGGTTCAGTCTAGAGGATTTTTTTTTGCTTTGACGGGGTCAGAGACTACTAGCATTGACAAGTTGATTGGAGGTACGTGTTTTATTAATGGTATTCTGCTGATTTCTATTATTGACACGGGTGCAACGCATTCTTTTATATCGCTTGAGTGTGCTGAGAGGTTGAACCTATAATTGTATTATATGGTTGGAAGTATGATCATTGATACTCCAGCTCTGGGTTAGGTAACTACTTCGTGGGTTTGTTTGAATTGTCCGCTGACTATCTATGGTAAGAATATTGGGATGGATCTAGTTTGTCTATCGTTAAATAAACTCGGCGTTATCCTTTAAATGAATTGGTTGAAGTTCACTCATGTTCATATCAACTGTTTTGACAAGTCAGTGTTATTCCCGGAATTTGATGCAAGTGACGAGTTGTTGTGTCTGCTAAGTAAGTGGATGAATTCATGAAAAATGATGTTAGGGTGTTTATGATACTAGCTTCTATGAAGGTTGAAAGAAAATATCTGATTGGGAAATTACCAGTGGTGTGATATTTTCCAAAAGTGTTTCCAGATGATATCAGTGATTTGTCATTGGAGCGTGAGGTTGAGTTCGCCATAGACTTAGTACCCGATATTAGTCTTGTGTCGATGGCTCCGTATAGAATGTCTACCTCAAAACTTAGTGAGTTGAAGAAACAATTAGAAGAGTTGCTTGAGAAAAAGTTTGTTCGATTGAGTGTTTCTCCATGGAGAGCGCTAGTGTTGCTAGTCAAGAAGAAAGATGGTAGCATAAGGTTATGTATTGACAATCGACAACCGAATAAATTTACAATCAATAAAAAACATCCTCTTCTGAGAATTGAAGATTTTATGGATCTGTTGGTTGGTGCTTACGTCAGTAAGATTGATTTGTGGTCGGGATATCATCAGATTCGTTTGAATCCAGAAGATACTCTGAAGACTGCATTCAGGACGAGACATGGTCATTATGAGTATTTAGTAATGTCATTTGGAGTGTCTAATGCGTCTGGTCTATTTATAGAGTATATGAATATGATTTTCAATCCTTGTCTAGATTAGTTTGTGGTTGTGTTCATCGACGATATTTTGATATATTATAAGTCTGATGAAGAGCAAGTGGAGCATTTGAGGGTGGTGTTACAGACTTTGTGAGAGAGGAAGCTTTATGCCAAGTTGCCCAAGTGTGAGTTCTTGTCGAGAGAAGTGAGTTTTCTTGGGCATGTGATTTCTATTAGTGGTATTAATATTTATACATAAAAGGTTGATGTTGTGATATAGTGGGACACCCCGAAATATGTCACGGAGATCAGAAGTTTTATGGGTTTGGCTGGTTATTATAGGAGCATTATTGAAGGCTTTTCGAAGTTAGTATTTCCTTTGACTCAGTTGACTCGAAAGGGTCAAGCTTACGTGTGGTTTTTTTAGTGTGAAGAGAGTTTTTAAGAACTCAAGAGGAAACTAGCGACGTTGCTAGTTTTGATTTTGCCGAATCCGAGCGAATCCTTTGTTGTGTATTATGATGCTTCGAAGATGGGTTTAGGTGGTGTGCTAATGCATAATGGTCGGGTTGTGTCTTATGATTCAAGACACTTGAAGGTTAATGAGAGGAATTATCCTACTCATGATCTAGAGTTGGCAGCAGTGGTGTTTATGTTAAAGATTTGGAGGAATTATATGCTTGGTTCCATATTTGAAGTGTTTAGTGACCACAAGAATTTGAAGTACTTATTCGACTAGAAATAATTGAATACGAGGAAAAGGAGGTGACTCAAATTTCTAAAGGATTATGATTTTGGCTTGAGTTACCATCTGGGTAAAGCCAACAATGTAGTTGATGCATTGAGTAAGAAGTCGTTGCATATATCAATGTTGATGGTTCAGGAATTAGAATTCATTGAGAAATTTAAAAACAAGAGTTTGGTGTGTGAATACACTCTTAATAGTATGAAGTTAGGTATGTTGAAGCATACAAGTGGTATCCTTGAAGAAATCAAAGATGGTCAAAAAATTGACTTAGGATTGTTCGACCGGTTGATGTTAATCAATCAAGATAAAGGGGGTGATTTCAGAATAAACGAGAATAGTGTGATGAGATTTAGAGATAGGGTTTGTGTACTAGATGTACCGGGACTTAAGAAGAGTATTTCGGAGGAAGTTCGTGGAAGTGGTTTGAGTATTGATCCCGATGCAACTAAGATGTACCATGATTTAAAGAGAATGTTTTGGTAGCCAGGAGTGAAGAAGGAAGTAGTTGAGTTTTTTACACTTGTTTGACTTGTCGGAATTTGAAGTTTGAACTTCAAAAGTTATTGGGTCTAATGCAACCGTTTCATATTCTTGAGCGGAAATGGGATATCATTTCCATTGATTTTGTGACGAGTTTGTTGAAAATGACGAAAGGATGTGACTCATTCAGAATTATTATTCATAAATTGACTAAATCGACTCATTTCATTTTGATTAAGATCAGTTATCCTTTGCAGAAGTTAGTCGAGTTATATATTAAGAAGGTTATTAGCTTGCATGGTATTCCCTTGAGTATTATTTCTGATATAGATCCTAGATTCACATCGAGATTAAGGGGGAGTTTGCAGGAAGCCATGGGTACTAAGCTGAAGTTGAGTTCTACTTATGATCCGCAGACGGAGGGTCAGACAGATAGATTATCCAGCCTTTTGAGGATTTGATTAGAGCTTGTGTTTTGGAGCAGAGATGTAACTAGGATATTTACTTACCGCTAGTTGAGTTCACCTACAACAACAATTCTCATTCTAGTATTAGAATGTCACCGTTCGAGACATTGTATGGTAAGAGGTGTATGACTCTTTTGTATTGGTATGATTTCGGTGAAAGTGTTGTGCTTGGACCTTAAATTTTGCAGCAAACCTCTAAGAATATCAAGATGATCCAAGAGAAGATGAAAGCTTCATAGAGTCGCTAGAAGCGTTACCGTGATAAGAGCATAAAAGCACTTGAGTTCCTAGAGGGAGATCATGTGTTTTGAATTCTTGAAAGCTCATGTCACATTTTATTAGTCCTTATTAGATTATGAAGCGAGTAGGATAAGTGGCCTACAAAGTTGCATTACCATAGTTTATTTAGAATATTCATGATGTATTTCATATGTCTCAATTGAGGAAGTACATTCTTGATATGTCTCATGTGATTCAAGTGGATGATGTACAAGTTAGAGAGAACTTGATCGTTGATACATCTCCATTGAGAGTAGAGGGTCGTGAAGTGAAGCACTTGAAAGCAAGGAGATTATGATGGTAAAGGTGGCGTGTAGAGGACCTACTGGTGAAAGCATGATGTGGGAGTTGGAGAGTCGGATGAGAGAGTCGTATCCGACTCTGATTCCTTCAGGTAATTTTCAAGGGCGAAAATTATCTAAGTAGGGGAGAGTTGTAACACCCCAAAATTTGATTAACTTATTTAATCAAATCATTCGTATTTTTATTTAATTATTTAGTATGTGGTGCGCTTTTAATTAAATATATTACGAGTTATATGTGTATTTGGTGTATGGTGGAGTGTAATGAGAGTATTGGTGGATTGATATAATGATTAAAATAATTATAATTAATATATGTTTTTAGTTAATTAAAATAAATATAAATAAAGGTTTTGGATGGAATGGGTTAAATTAGTAAAAGGTTAAATTAGGTTTTTATAGATAAAAGGGGTTAGTGGAGCTTTTGATGGAGAGTATGTAAAGGTAGAGTTTTTAGAAGAAAAAAAAGAAGTTAGGGCTTGAAGAGGAAAGGATTCAAACCACCAACCTTAACCAAATTCGAAATTTGCTTCTATGAATCTGTGGTAAGGGGGGAGAAGTGCTTCCATATTGGTGTTTTGCATGAAAGGATAGAAGAGGGATCCTTACTCTCTTTAGGAATTGTGTAAAATCTATTATGATATCTTGTTGTTGTATGCTAATCCGAAAACTGATGATTGAATGTGTTGTTATCTGATTTTCGTGACTAAATGTGTATGTGTGTAATTTTGTTTATGTCTATATGATATGTGTCATTGTTGAAGTTTTGAAGGTTTGAAACATAAACATAAATTTCATGAAATTGGAGAATAAATGGTGTAAAATCTATGATTCATCATGTTATGATGATGATATTATTAATGGAATAGTTTTTGGATGTTCTTGAATGATTGGGAAGCTAAATTTTAGAGTTTCCTCTAAAATTCCATGGTTGTTCGTGTTTCTGCAATCTGGTGCAGGGTGACTAGCGTCATCCAGATGACGAGTTGACTGTCACGCACCTCAAGCCGCTGACGGGTGTCATACCCTAAAGTTTGTCCTACTGTCTCATTCAATTCACTTGGCTTATAATTTTGTTCATTTGCATACATTTGTCTATATGATCGGGCATTTATGTCAATCATCGACATTTGCATATTGTAAAAAATTTAGGCCCAAAGTTCTATAATAATGGATTTATTTAGTTTAAGTGGATTTTTCAAGGAGAATACTATGTGGTAATTATTCGGGTTTATTTCCCATATTACTTGTGGTGCAGATTAACTCTTTTCATGGTTACCTGGGAGATTCGAATGATTGTTACTTAATTCAGATGATTACTTAAATTCAAAGAAAATGGCAAAGTTGGAATAAAAGGAAGATTCCATTCATTTATTGGAAATTCACGGTACAATACATATTTCTTGAGATATAGATCAAAATAATGGATTACATGGAAAGAGGGTAAAACATTATGCTAGAGAAATAATATTTGTGTTAATACATGCTAGAGAAATGAAAATGACATGTTTGTGTTAATACATGCTAGAGAAAGGAAGCAATATTTTCACACAATACTATGAGGAGTGGTATATTACATTAATCCATACTTCATAGTACTTAAGACAAACTTACGCATCAATCCAAAGTACCCTAAATGATCCATGATCAATTAAGAGGTAGATTTGAAATGACAAAAGTTCATCAAGCACCAACCCATATATTATGAACAAGATGGACACAAACCATCCAATTGATCAAGAGGAAAAGAAAGAGATGAAGAAGAAGAGGACAAGAGAGATCACACTCGAATTGGATCAAGGGTTTAATCAAGTCATAATCAAACTCAATCATCCATTTTGGTGGATTAGGGTTTTCACCCCATCAACACCTAAGATCCATTGAGTTTGATGAGACCTATGATCAAAACAACCACGATCCAAGACCAACAGAAGTCAACAAAGGTCAAACAATTTAAAATGCAATAAAATAAAATAAAATAAAATGCATCAAAAACATTTTTAAAATGAATTTTAAAAGGGAAATAAAAGAGAAAATCCATAAAGTCATTCAAAACACCAAATAATCTGGCCAAGAAAATTATGGAAGGTTGGAAATAAAATAAGAAGCATATAATAAAATTTTCAGAATTTTAAAATGCATAAAAGTATTTTAAAACCATTTAAAACAAAGGAGAAAAGATAAAATTCAAGAAAAATAGAAAATCAAGAAAATAAGATGAAGAAAAATAAAATTTTAGAAATTATTCTGGTATTTTTTGGATGTAAAATGAATTTTAAAACAAAATACAATTAAAAATGAAAAAACAAAAAGAAATAAAATCAGAAAAAACACGTAGCGTTGGATCTGCCTTCATTAATTGACGTGGCAAATCCAACAATCACAAGGTTGGGACACGCGGTGGAAATTAGCCAAAATAAAACACGGGATCTAATTCAAATTGGACCAATCAAAACATTTCAAATGTCCAACGTGTCTTCAAACTCAGATGACTTGAGATAAACTCCTAACATATTCCCCGATGGTCCCTCATCGGGGTTTCATCGTTTGGAAAATTCAGAACACGAGATCACTACCAATGTGATCACCTCCTCATCACGAATTCAACCTCGTGCTCCAAAACCATTTATCTAAACTGAGCAAGGGGAATTTCAGAAAAGTTTCACAAACAAGCAAGCCACGAAAAATAAAATTAAATGATGAACACAAACAATCAACACATAGTTAGAGGAAAGCATCAGAGAGTGAAGGACTACATTGTGGTAACTTGTTTGGGTTCAAATGATGCTCATAACTACCTTGTCCAAATGATGATCAGAAGTTAATGAAGCTCAATCTGGTTTGAGTGATTCAGGAGGTATCGGAGCTTGGGAATTGTTGCAAAAGCTTCAGAGAAAATCGAAGGGGCTAATGGAATCAATAAATTTGATTGAAACAAGCTGGAATTTAAAACACGATAGTTGAATTTTCTAGAAAAATTTAAGAGTGAAGCAGGGATTTCTTGGCTCTTAAAAGCTCATAAATGAATGCAGTAGTTCCTCTATTTATAGGGAATGTGCTCAAATCCAAATACGTGTGGAATCAAGATTAATTCGTGCAAAACGAATTTGATCAGAATGTATGGAAAACGTGACTTGGAATCCATCAAAACTCAGCTAAGTCATGCATTTCAAGGGTCAATTAACTTTTGTAGACTTGATTAAACATATTTAGGTCCAAAATGCATGCTAATTTGGCTTGGAATTAAGAATTAGTGAAGTTCAAATTCAGACCATTATGATTTCTTCAGATTCAAGTCACCGTGTTCAACTTAATGGGGGCATCTTGCTCTCATTCTTTTTGTAATGCGTTGACATCATATCAAAGATTATAATGTGCCAAGAAAGGTTGCATTTGGATGATTGAGCACAAAGTTATGGCATGTTGAAGTTGGCACGAAAAACTAGTCATGTAACTTAGAAAATTCTAAGTATCAAATGGCTGAAAATGACATGTAATGTCTCAATGAATTCCATGGCCTTTCAAGGATAATTTGACCTTGATCCTTGAAGAAAACTTGTAGATGGCATCAGAAATGATATTATGCAAAAAGAATCAGCCTCAAAATTTAAAAATTGAAGAAGTTATAAACCTTGGAAGTTGAGAAGAAGTCACATGAAAATAGGTCAAATTTCACTAAGTCCACAAATTACCTATAATGTCTTCAAACGTTTGATGATCCTCCAAGCATAATTGGCTCTTGTCATGTAAATAGAAGTTGTATATTATATTGATAAGAGTCATATGCAAAAAGAAGCATTCAAAAATGTTGAGAATAAGAGGAGTTGTGATCTTTGGAGCTTTGACTTCAAAAGTTGACTTTTTGGTCAAACCTCTTGGAATAAAAGTTGTGCACTTGAACTTTTCTTGCATTCCAAGGTACATGGATGACCATATGAACTCAAAATAAGATGTCCTTAAATATATATTGATTAAATTGTTTAAAATTTTAGGTAACTTGTTGAAGAAGGCATGGAAATAAACACATGAACCTTTGACTTTTCTTGAGAAGTAAGCCACAACACTTTGAGATGATCTTAATCCAAATGAGGTTAAAATATGCTTGAGGACCTTAGAGATCATGATTGAGAGATAATCCCTTTAAGAACCAATGGTTGACCACACTTTGTTAAGGAATCAAAACAAACCCTAGCTGAGGAGTCATGCTTGATGTTCTTGATGAAAAGCCCTACCTTGCACAATAAACTTAGCAAAACTTATTTTTGAAATTTGGTTAGTGGTTAGATAAGCAATGAAAATATAAACACAAAAGGTAAAACACCAATAAATAGGTGCTTGATGATCCTTGTAAAAGTCAAACCACAAATATGAGAGGGGGAAGACCAAGATGTGATCTTGTTTGTATGCAAGGATGCAAATAATATGTGGGATACTAGGGTTAAAAATTAGGGTATGACTGTAAGACCCTAATTTTTACCCTAAGATCCCTCATGGCATCATGTTATTGCACAAGTGACCGGTATATACCCAGTAACCGATATCCCTGGTGTTCCTTCCTTCTGCTCCCTATTATGACTTTTTGTCCCCTGTGGAGTCAAATTTTCTTGAGTTGAGATGTGCCTTTTAGGTCCTCCTCAGATGTTTCGGACGATTGATATTTTTCATCCTTATACCGGTCTTAGATATTCTTTCTCCCTGAGCATGATGTCCTCTCACCCAGTAACCGGTGTTTTGATAGTATGTCTCTCTTTGATTTTATTACCCAGTAACCGGTAGTATCTCGTTGTTTCTTCCTCAGCTGAGTCCTTTGTGGATATCCCCGTCTGAGTCCGGATATTTTATCCGATGGATCCTTTGTGGATAGTTTTGTTGTATTGGCATATTCCCCAATACATGCATCTTTGTGTCAGCTCGAGTCTTTCCATCGATTTATTTTCATGGAATCCCTTCGTGTCTCCCAGCAAGTTTTCAAGTCGTGACCTGCTCACACATTTTTACCTTATTCCCCCCAGAGTCTCTGTCTCCCTAGTGAGTGTGTTACTCATATGGATTTTCAGTTTCTCCCGATTTCTTTTCCTTTGTGGTAATTATTCACCATGAAGATTTTATTCTGCATGCATACATTTGCATCATGAGGTCTCTTAGGGACCAAAATTCGTCTCTTTGTTATTATTTAAGCCCATTTTATCTCGTCGAGACGAAGATTTTAACCTTCATATATCCGGCTAGAATGACCTTAAATAGGGGCATCTGTAAGACCCTAATTTTGACCCTAAGATCCCTCATGGCATCATGTTATTGCACAAGTGAATTGCCTCAAGGATCATAGCATGTTTGGCTCCTTAACCCTAGGATTGGGACTTATTTGAGTGTTTTGAGATCACCAAGCATGTTTGTATTGTATGTTATTGCTTTTCTTATTTTATTACTAACCAAAAGCACAAAAATATGTCACTAACTCTTTTTATTTTGAAGCTCAAGTGATCATGTGCTCCACAATGCTCCTAGGAGGCTCCTAAGCCCAATGCAATGGCTAGATGAAGATGAGAAAAAGCATGAAAATAGTCCAAAAATTTCCTAATCATCATATATGCCTCCCAAGTATCTCAATTTTCCAATTTTATCAAGATAACCCAAAGGGCTTGAAGATTGTTTCCCAAGGAAACCCTAATTTCACTATGCTTTGACTATGCCTTGCCCTTGAAGCAATCTCAACCTATGATCAAATTTAATAAATGGAATTTCTTTAATTTATCATTTTATGCATATATGAGCCTATTGGAGGCCCCTCAATCATTTATTCATCAAGATTAGAAGTTTGGCCTTGAAAAGTTGACCAGTTAAGTCATCTGACTAAGCTGAGGTTCAAAGATATATAAATTTTGATGTGTTTGTCAAATAAAGATGACCCTAAAAGAAGCAATGTTATTAAGAACCATATGAACAACTTTCATGATCATCAAAAATCTATTTGAAACTTGGAAGGTCATCATTAATTTCAAAACACTATAGGTCATTTTGACTGAAACCCTAATTTTGGGTCAACTTACCAAGAGAATAACTTTCCCAATTTTTATGATTTTGAGGTGATACCAAAGGCATTGGAAAGCTTGAGATGTATACTTAAAATGTTATGTTGGACAAAATTTCATAATCCTAAAATAAATACATGTGATAATTCAAAACATTATAGGTCCTCTTGGACCTAATTCATTGAATTTGAAAAAGTACCCAACTTCAAATGCCCATAACTTTGTCATGGAAAATTCAAATGATGCAAACTGTGAGTCTAGATTTACCACCTTGAAAATATATACAACTTTGATGTTTGATATTTTCTCATTTGAAGCTTGTATCATGAAGACAGAGGGGTTTGATCCAGCTTACTTTTGGTGCACTTTTTCAAAATGATTTGAATATGTTTTGTACTTGAATTTTCCCAGCCAGTTTTGATCAATTTGCACATTCCAAATGATTTTTTTCCCAATATGACTTTTGTTCCTTTTTTCAACAGCTTTCCAACCATTACTCACATTAGTCCTTGGGGTCTACCATTTGTAAGTTCCGAAATTCTTTTCATTAATGCGCATTTTGGTATTTTTATGTTATAACTTCGTATGCAAGCATTTCCCACCTCATGTGCACGACCATATGCATTTCATGTGAACTCAGCTAGCTTATGCAGTCATTCATGGGCCTTCCACACGTCCACAAAGGCCCATGCAATCCAATATTCAAATTCCATGCACATGAGAGAAGCGTGTGATCAGCCACATTCAGCTATAAATAGAGGCTTCATGAGCTTCATTCAACAACCTTTTGGAGATCCCAAGTGCTGCAAAACTGATACCATAGCCCTCACCAAAGGAATCACTCAATTTTTTCCAGATTTTCGAGCTTGAAATTCAGTATCATTAGCTGAGTTTTAAAGCCAGATTCCTTAGCCAATCACTTCCATTACATTCATAGATCAAGAAGGAGCAAAGATCTTGGAGAATTCGTGACCAGAAGTTCATCAATTTGAAGGTATCCATTCAAACTTTTTGGATATGAAACTCCTAATTCAATGTAATTTGCTTGTGTTTCTGTGGTTCTCTGAAGTCCTCATACTTAAGGCAAGATGTTGATGCATTCAATTTTCCATTTCATGAGCAATCCGTGTGGACACCATGATTTTCTCCTTCATATTTCTCTCAATATAGGAAGAGTGAAGGAAATCCAATGGTACAGTGATGATCTACATCACAAGAGCTTTATTTCCATGACCTTGTTTTTCATTTTCATTAAGTTTCATTTCTCTGTAAGTTTTGGCCGGAATTTGTTGCTTCACCGGAGAAGACGGTGGTTTCCACCACCACCACCACCACCACCACGTGTGCTTGCTCCTGGCCGTTGGATCTTGCTTCCACGATCTAATCTTGTTCATTCATTTTAAATACTTTATTTAATTCTCCATGTGGCGCATTTGACTTGAGTGCACCGTTTGTCATCAGATCCAAGTCGTGCCTTGTGCCATGTCAATTAATGAATGTGGATCAGATGGCTGTGCATTTTTCGCTTATTTCATTTTCTTTTTATTTTCTGTTAATTCATTATATTTTCCAAAATTCATTAAAAATTCATTTGAAGTCAGAAAAATATGGGACCAATTCTAAAAAATTTCTTGAAAAATCTAGTTTCATATTATGATTTTTAATTATTTTTGTGACTTCATTTGATATTTTTTATGAATTACTTGGTTTTTAATGATTTTAATTCATTTTAAAATACTTTCTGACTTTAAAAAAATACAAAAATATTTTCATAGCATCTATGGATCATGATAAGTCAATGAAAAATAGTCTCAACAATTTCTTGTTTGTTTTGAGATTATTTGAGATTTTAATTCATATTATGCTATTTTTGGTTGTTTTTAATTGATTTTAATTACTTTCTGATTTCAAAAATTTGTGAGAAAATTAGTCAAAGCTTGTTTGGCTATGCTGAACCTATGAGAATTTAATTGGGTGCTGAGATTACTTGGGTTGTGTTCAGGGTGAATTTTTATAGAAGTATTTTCCAGAGGATGTGCGTAATAAGAAATAAATTGAGTTCCTCGAGCTAAAGTAGGGAAGTGTGACTGTTACTGAGTACGATACTAAATTCAAAGAGCTGGTGAAGTTTTATCCACACTATAATAATATGACAGCTGAAGGGCCAAAGTGTATCAAGTCGAAAGAAGACTGTGTCTCAAGATCAAGCAGGGTATTGTGTATCAGGACATTCACCAATTTCCTATATTGGTGAATAAGTGCAGGATTTATGATGAGGATAGTCGATCTCAGTATGCTCACTATAAGAGTCTTAGTGAGAAGAAAGGAAAGAATCTGAATTATGGAAAGTCGTATAGTAATCCAGCTGACAAAGGGAAGCAGAAGGCTTCAGGTGAGAACATGGCATGTGGGAGAGAGAATCTCGCTTTCATCATGTGCTTTGAGTGTGGGGTCATAGGTCATCGTGCCAATGACTGCAAGAGTTCTGAAAAGAGATGTTTCAAGTGTGGAAAGACTCAACATCTTATCATTGATTGTAAGAATATCTCAATGACTTGCTTCAATTATGGGGAGCAAGGTCACATTAGTACTCATTTCCAGAAGCCCAAGAAGGTTCAATCTAGAGGAAAAGTTTTTGCTTTGACGAGGTTAGAGACTACTAGCATTGACAAGTTGATTGGAGGTACGTGTTTTATTAATTGTATTTTGCTGATTGCTATTATTGACACGAGTGCAACGCATTATTTTATATAGCTTGAGTGTGATGATAGGTTGAATCTAGAATTGTATTATATGGTTGGGAGTATGATCGTTGATACTCCAACTCTGGGTTCGGTAACTACTTCGTGGGTTTGTTTGAAATGTTCGTTGACTATCTATGGTAAGAATATTCGGATGGATCTAGTTTGTCTATCGTTAAATAAACTCGGCGTTATCCTTTGAATGAATTGGTTGAAGTTCACTCATGTTCATATCAACTGTTTTGACAAGTCAGTGGTATTCCCAGAATTTGATGCAAGTGACGAGTTGTTTGTGTCTGCTAAGTAAGTGGATGAATTCATGAAAAATGATGCTAGGGTGTTTATGATACTAACTTCTATGAAGGTTGAAAGAAAATCTCTGATTGGTAAGTTACCAGTGGTGTGATATTTTCAAAAAGTGTTTCCAGATGATATCAGTGATTTGCTGTTGGAGCGTGAGGTTGAGTTCGCCATAGACTTAGTACCCGATATTAGTCTTGTGTCGATGGCTCCTTATAGAATGTATGCTTCAGAACTTAGTGAGTTGAAGAAACAATTGGAAGAGTTGTTTGAGAAAAAGTTTGTTCGACCGAGTGTTTCTCCATGGAGAGCGCTGGTGTTGCTAGTCAAGAAGAAGGATGGTAGCATAAGGTTGTGTTGACAATCGACAATCGAATAAATTTAAAATCAATAACAAATATCCTCTTATGAGAATTGAAGATTTTATGGATATGTTGGTTGGTGCTTGCGTCAGTAAGATTGATTTGCGGTCGAGATATCATCAGATTCGTGTGAATCCAAAAGACATTCTGAAGACTACATTCAGGATGATACATGGTCATTATGAGTATTTAGTAATGTCATTTGGAGTGTCTAATGCGTCTGTTTTATTTATAGAGTATATGGATATGATTTTCAATCCTTATCTAGATTAGTTTGTGGTTGTGTTCATCGACGATATTTTCATATATTATAAGTCTGATGAAGAGCATGTGGAGCATTTGAGGGCGGTGTTGCAGACTTTGCGAGAGAGGAATCTTTATGCCAAGTTGTCCAAGTGTGAGTTCTTGTTGAGAGAACTGAGTTTTCTTGGGCATGTGATTTCTATTGGTGGTATTACTGTTTATACATAGAAGTTTGATGTTGTGATACAGTGGGAGACCCCAAAATATGTCACAGAAATCAAAAGTTTTATGGGTTTGGATGGTTATTATAGGAGCATGATTGAAGGCTTTTCGAAGTTATCATTTCCTTTGACTTGGTTGACTCGAAAGGGTCAAGCTTACGTGTGGTTTGTTTAGTGTGAAGAGAGTTTTTAAGAACTCAAGAGGAAACTAACGACGTTGCTAGTTTTGATTTTGCTGAATCTGAGCGAATCCTTTGTTGTGTATTGTGATGCTTCGAAGATGGGTTTAGGTGGTGTTCTAATGCATAATGGTCAGGTTATGTCTTATGATTCAAGACACTTGAAGGTTAACAAGAGGAATTATCCTACTCATGATCTAGAGTTGGTAACAATGGTGTTTTTGTTAACTATTTGGAGGCATTATATGTTTGGTTCCAGATTTGAAGTGTTTAGTGACCACAAGAGTTTGAAGTACTTATTTGACCAGAAATAATTGAATATGAGCAAAGGAGGTGACTCAAATTTATGAAGGATTATGATTTTGGATTGAGTTACCATTCAAGTAATGCAACCGTTGCACATTCTTAAGTGGAAATGGGATAGTGTTTCCATGGATTTTCTGACGAGTTTGTTGAAGACGACGAAAGGATGTGACTCATTCTAGATTATTGTAGATAAATTGACTAAATCGGCTCATTTCATTTCGATTAAGATCAGTTATCCTTTACAGAAGTTAGTCGAGTTATATATTGAGAAGGTTATTAGCTTGCATGGTATTCCCTTGAGGATTATTTATGATAGAGATCCTAGATTCACATCGAGATTAAGGGGAAGTTTGCAGGAAGTCATGGGTACTAAGCTGAAGTTGAGTTCTACTTATGATTCGCAGACGGAGGGTCAGACAAATAGATTATCCAGCCTTTTGAGGATTTGATTAGAGCTTGTGTTTTAGAGCAGAGATGTAACTAGGACATTTACTTACCGCTAGTTGAGTTCACCTACAACAATAATTCTCATTCTAGTATTAGAATGGCACCGTTCAAGACGTTGTATGGTAAGAGGTGTATGACTCCTTTGTGTTGGTATGATTCCGGTGAAAGTGTTGTGCTTGGACCTAAAATTATGCAATAAACCTCTGAGAATATCAAGATGATCCGAGAGAAGATGAAAGCTTCATAGAGTCGCTAGAAGTGTTACCATGATAAGAGGATAAAAGCACCTGAGTTCCTAGAGGGAGATCATATGTTCTTGTGAGTCACTTCGATAACTGGTCTTGGTCGTGCTTTGAAGTCTTGAAAGCTTATTATGTATTTTATTAGTCCTTATTAGATTATGAAGCGAGTAGGATAAGTGGCCTACATAGTTGCATTACCATAGTTTATTTAGAATCTTCATGATGTATTTCATATGTCTCAGTTGAGGAAGTATATTTTTGATATGTCTCATGTGATTCAAGTGGATGATGTACAAGTTAGAGAGAACTTGATTGTTGAGACATCTCTATTGAGAGTAGAGGATTGTGAAGTGAAGCACTTGAAAAGCAAGGAGATTGCGATGGTAAAGGTGGCGTGGAGAGGATCTACTGGTGAAAGCATGATATGGGAGTTGGAGAGTCGGATGAGAGAGTCGTATCCGACTCTGATTCCTTCAGGTAATTTTCAAGGGCGAAAATTATCTAAGTGAGGGAGAGTTGTAACACCCCGAAATTTGATTAACTTATTTAATCAAATTATTCATATTTTTATTTAATTATTTAGTATGTAATGCGCTTTTAATTAAATATATTATAAGTTATATGTGTATTTGGTGTATGGTGGAGTGTAATGAGATTATTGGTGGATTGGTATAATGATTAAAATAATTATAATTAATATATGTTTTTAATTAATTAAAATAAATATAAATAAAGGTTTTGGAAGGAAGGGGTTAAATTAGTAAAATGTTAAATTAGGTTTTTATAGATAAAAGGGGTTAATGGAGCCTTTGGTGGAGAGTATGTAAAGTTAGAGTTTTTAGAAGAAAAAAAAGAAGTTAGGGCTCGAAGAGGAAAGGATTCAAACCACCAACCTTAATCAAATTTAGAATTTGCTTCTAGGAATATGAGGTAAGGGGTGAGAAGTGCTTCCATATTGGTGTTTTGCATGAAAGGGTAGAAGAGGGATCCTTACTCTCTTTAGGAATTGTGTGAAGTCTATTATGATATCTTGTTGTTGTATGCAAATCCGAAAATTGATGATTGAATGTGTTATTATCTGATTTTCGTGACTAAATGCGTATGTGTGTAATTCTGTTTATGTCTATATGATATGTGTCATTGTTGAAGTTTTGAAGGTTTGAAACATAAACATAAATTTCATGAAATTGGAGAATAAATGGTGTAAAATCTATGAGTTATCATGTTATGATGATGATATTATAAGTGGCATAATTTCTGGATGTTCTGGAATGACTGAGAAGCTAAAAATTGGAGTTTTCTCTAAAATTCCATGGTTGTTCGTGTTTCTGCAATCTGGTGCAGGGTGACTAGCGTCACCCAGATGACGAGTTGATTGTCACGCACCTCAAGCCGTTGACGTGTGTCATACCCTAAAATTTATCCTACCGTCTTATTCAATTCACTTGGCTTATGATTTTGTTCATTTGCATACATTTGTCTATGTGATCGGGCATTTATGTCAATCATCGACATTTGCATATTGTAAAAAATTTAAGCCCAAAGTTCGATAATAATGGATTTATTTAATTTAAGTGGATTTTTCGAGGAGGATATTATGTTGTAATTATTCGGGTTTATTTCCCATATTATTTGTGGTGCAGATCATCTCTTTTCATGGTTAGCTGGGAGATTGGAATGATTGTTACTTAATTAAGATGATTGCTTAAATTCAAAGAAAAGGGCAAAATTAGAATAAAAGGAATATTTCATTCATTTATTGGGAATTCACGGTACAATGCATATTTCTTGAGACACTGGTCAAAATAATGGATTACATGGAAAGAGGGTAAAAAATGATATTTTTCCTGTACAAGTGACATTTTGGTCAAACAATTGACTTTTTGGTCAATTGTTGACTTTGATCAACTGTTGACTTTTTGGTCAACTATCGACCATTGACTCGGTTTTGACTCTTGAATTTTCCTAAATCTATTCTACAAGTATTTGATCAAGGGATTCATCATATTTCATCATAATTGAGTTGTGTCATAATTATCTCAAGTGTTAAATTCCAACAAATGATATCTTCCATCAAGCTTCACTTTCATGACTTATTTTTCAACACTTTCCAACATTGTTTCAAGCCCAAAAAATCATAATTTAATTCATGAGTTTATGCCATTCAAAAGTGCATATTTCCAACGCAAAATCAGTATTCAAAGTCACTTAAAATAATGGGATGATTCACTGAAAATTCAAGTCAAACGTGGTAGAAAAATCAAGGCAAAAGCATTCAATTTCAAGTTAATTACTAGTGACCATTTGCCTTACATTCCAACTTGATACTTTTGATAAACTTAAACACCATTGGTTTTGAACTATCTCATTCCTCATAATCATTCAATTACCCAATTAACCCTTAACTACCATAACTACCAAACTAACACAAATAACCTCCAAACAAACATAAATTCCAACTTCCATTTTCAATCAAATTTTTGTTCAATCATAATCATTCTTAACAATTAATCCAAGGATTGAAATTGATGATCCACAACTATGGATTAAATTAACTTCTAACAATTAATAAAATCATTACTTGGGTCACAATCAAAGGGTGTTCATTCATTTATAAAGTCTATATAAACATGTAATTTTTCACAATTTTGGGGGGTTAACAAACCTAACTTATAAAATTCACAATTAACCATTTTTTCCATAACTTCTCTCTAATTCATCTTCTCCCTCACCACCACCAAAGTTAATATTCGTCACCATCTAGAACTTCACGTTGAAGTTCTAAAATGGTGGAACTTTGTCACATTCCAATTTTCACAAATTATCAATCAACAATTCATACATTATTATCAATAGTCATCATCTAAAGTTCATCAAGATTCATGAACAATCATTACCTGAAGTTCATCAAGATGCATCAACAATCATCATCCAAAGTTCATTACTTCAAATTTATTCATCAATATTCTACATTCAAGATTCATTATAAAAAATAATCATCAAACTTGAAAGTTAATTGAATTAAATGAGCTTATTCTTGAAGTATTTTGAGTTTCTTTTTGACACTCCGATTCTCAACACTAATTAGGGTAAACCTCCGCTCGCCGGTAATCCGTCATCTATTTTCTTCCATGCCCTTGCCATGTATTATTGGATATTTGGTTGTTGATTAATTTAAGCTACTATTGTGAATAGCTTATTAGAATAATCACTTATTTTTTCATTAAACACATAAACTTGAAAATAGTGATTTTTTAATTCTTAACTATTAATAACATGTGAATAAATCATTAGAATCAATTTTTTTGTGCGTTGATCATGGATATATAATTAGTTTTTTGTTCCGATGCATATTTTAGTCGGACCGACGCATTCTTTAATCGACTTTTTCATCCATTTTTGTTGCTTTTTGGTATAATTTGTATATTGTTTAGTAATTTGCGGTATATATTTGATTTCTTTGTAAAATTCATATTCCAATGATATTAACTCGTCAAATTCGGTTTCATTGATCATTATCGGAAGCTTATTTAAAGTTCGGAAGCTTGTTTAAAGTTGGTTTTTTTCCTTCTGCTGCATGTTATGTTATTACTATGTTACTTTTAATTCATTAAGTCATATATTATTTAATGAGGATATCTGATATTGATCTTTTAAATGACATACTTTGTTGTCCAGTACTATTTTCATTATCGAGCATTCGTACATCACAACTGCTTCAGTTTTTTTTCCAATCAACTTTGCAACTAATTCATGTTAGTTTTTATGACACTTAATCTTAGTTAAATATACAATACAATAGCTTAGTTTGAATTATATATATTAGCTTTAGTACACATAAGTATCTTAGTTAAATATATAATTAGTAGCGTTAGTTTAGATACCATTACTAGTCTTAGTTAGAATTATAATATTAGATTTAGTACACATCAGTATCTTAGTTAAATATATAATTAGTAGTTTAGAGATTATTAGTAGTCTTCTTTATAAAATAAATATTATATATATATATATATATATATATATATATATATATATATATATATATATATATATATATATATATATCAAAGTTTTAAAAATCGGATCGGAGATCGAACCGATAAAACTTGTGATTTAAGGTTTAATTGATTCAACCGGTTAAACTTCCAGTCGAATCGTTTATTAAATAAACTAATAATATAAAATTAAATTTCATAAATATATCACACATAATTATACGTTCACAATTTAATAAAATAAATATTTCAAAAATCTATTACAAAAATTAATACAACAATATCGATAATATATATAATAATATAACATAGTTCTAAACTTCATTTCAACCTTTACTTAAGAATAATTTGACCAAATTAAAGAATTACAATAAAATAAGTTAAACTAATTCAAACTAAAATTAAAATAATAGAATATAATAACTAAAATAAAATTCAAATAGTTAAATAATTAAGATATAATACCAAAAATAAATAAAACAATATATTTTATTAAACAAAAAAATGAATTTGAGTTGAGCAACGACAAACAAATCTTACTTGACAACAACAAACAATATTGACTTGAATGTCAATCAATATTAAGTTGAATATCGTGACTATTTTTGAAAGAGACAACGTGATGATGATGAAGTGTGATTGACAAAATTTAGAAGTTTGTATGGTTGTAAAAAAATATGAAATTCTTTTTTGTGATTAGGGAATGTAAGCTAAGTTTTGATATTGACATATTAAAAGAAAATTTAAAAAATTTAAAAATGGTTAATTTGATGCCTTTTTTTTAATCAAACAGTTTTACAAAACCGACTCCGATTCTTAGGTTTGAATAATTTTGGACGATTCAATCCGGCTTTTCCGGTTTTACTCCGATTTTGACTCACTAACGATTTTGAAAGATTGATTCAACCGGATTCATCACTGATTCCTAGTCCAACCGATTGAACACGTCGGTTTGGTTCGGCTTTTAAAATATTGATATATACATTAAGCTTAACTTATAACATATACATTAGCTTAGCTTAGAATTATGCATTAGTTTACTTAGCTTAGAGTAATCATTAGTTTTAGTGAAAATACTAGAAGTAGAATTAATATATTAGTTAATTGTTTTTTCGATTAATTGATAAATATTCTCTTGGTTCATGAAGTTAATTAATTAAATATTTAATTAATTCTTTTATTAATTCACGGCTTGATCCCCCAATGTCTTGATTTTAATTAATTGATTAAATTCTATTTGGTCAATTAATTTAATTAATGATTTTAGAAATATTTAGTCACTCCTTTTCAAGGACAATTATATGCTCCGCTTATGATCTACATTCATTCAAGTGATTATAAGTCCCTTGATCATACTTTTGAATTAGATTCTTACACTTGCATTACACTTGATCCATCAAGACAACTCAAGACTTCACATGCAAAACTATGAACACTCTGGACATCAAGACTCATATCACTGCTGAGCTTCATCCCTTCAAGCACGACAAAAAGATCCCTCTTTCAACACTTGTCAGTTATGATGTGAATTGTGCACCACGAGGCTTAAGCAATAGAAAAGAATGTGAGGGATTATTCTTATCCTTATTATGAGTATCTCTGGGTATGGGAAACCCCAGTTATTCAAAGTATTCGCCTTCATTCATAGACTTTAGTTCAATTCAAATCAAATAAATTTCAAGTCTTCTTCCCCACATATAACACTTCAACAATCAACATCGACAATACACTTTCCTTTTCACCAAACACTACATTCTTTGGACTTCCATACATTATTTGGGTTAATCGCCTCATGGTTAAACATCCACTTCTGAATCAAAACCTTATCATCGTGCATGTTTGTCTCATTAGTCCCATGCTTAGGTGCACCCCTTCATATTTCCCTTATTAGTCTCATGCTTAGGAAAACCCCTCATCCTCATGCATATCTGCCTTGTTAGTCCCATGCTTAGGTAGACCCCCTTTTCCTTTTATGTTTGTCCTATAAGCTCCATGCTTGGGCAAACCCTTTCTTCATGCATGCCCGTCTTGTTAGTAGCGTACTTAGACATACCATTTCATACTTGCATTGGTAGTCTCGTGCTTAGGTAAGCCCATGCATGCATGTTTGCCTTGTTAGTCTCGTACTTATGCAAACACCCCTTCTCGTAGGTATTGATCCCTGGATCTAGGCAAAATCCTACAATTCTGCATTAGCCACACCATTTATTGGTTAATACCACACTCTTTTGTTCAGACACACCTACATATGGGTTCAAACAACACAATCATGGTCCAAATAATACTTTTACCACACCTCAACAACACTTTCCCTATTCAAGCAACTCTTTTACAATTTAAGCAAATTCTTTTTTTATTCAAGCAACTCTTTCTTTTTCTTTTACAACACAAACCTTTTTCAAAACAATTTTCTTTTCTTTTCATAAAAGAACTATTATAATTTATTCCTTAGCAATTAGACTAAAAGCTTAGAGCATCCGAACAAGGATCAGAATCAGCTGACGTCTACACAGTTCTAGAATACAATTATAACTATTCCCTAAAGTCAACCAACATATTCGTATTTTCTACCACGAACTATGGAGCTCTGATTTTCTCATTGCACTATGAGAATACGTAGGCATAAAGGTTCGAATCCTTGGCGAGCACACTAATTTGAAACTCCTTTTTCCCCCATCATAAGTAACTTTTAGATAGTAACACTTATCCATGCAAAGAACAACCAAAATGGTTTTCATTGAGCACAACGAATGTGAGGGGTGCTAATACCTTCCCTTGCATAACTGACTTCCTTATTCTTTTTCTTTTTCCCTTGGGTTTTATCAATATTTTCCATTTCCCTTTGGGATAAATAAAGTTCAGTGGCAAATCTGTTGTATCTTCGAGCGTGCGATGAGCTCAGGTATTTTTTGCAGCGCAACAAATGGCGTCAGAATTTTGATGTTATTTCGTATTTTAGTCAATGATTGGATACTATTTGGCTTTGTTGGCGTTGTTAATTAATTATTATGATATTAACTAATCGTGGTGGAATTATCATTGTTGAATGATAATTGACTTACTTATATGTTGTTGTTTATGTGGTGTAACAATTGTATAGAATGCATGTGATGTTGTTTTGTGATGTTATATGATGTGAAAATGACTAGTATTGTTGTGATATGCATGGTTAAATGATGGTTAATTATATATTATTGACTGTGATGATAAATAGTTTAGAAGAGGGAAATATTTATATGCTTGTATGCATTGTTGTTATGATTGTTGAATAGTAGTTCAGAAAGAGGAATTACTATTATATGTCAATGCATGTTGGTTATGCTCAGAAGGGAGACCGTAAGCATTAATATTATTGTTGCATTGATTTTAATTGACATGCATCATTGTGTTATGTCATTGAAAGAGGCATGTACGCTACTTCAGAAGGGGGAACTACTGACTTGTCCCAAGCTCATAAGAGGGCTCATGGGTTCAAAAGGGGGGGGGGGGGGAGATTCCTAAGAGAACCAAATGTTGAGTTGGTACCATATGCATAATTTCATGTTGTGTCGTGAGAATCATTGCATAATTTCACCGTTTTATGTCGAAGTTTATTTCTGACCCATTTTGCTTAATGTTGTCCACCATGGACATCTTACATATAATTAGCGGTAAATTTGTTGTTGTGTGTGGAAGGTGACTTGTTGGAGCTATTATTCATTTACTTATTGTTTTATCGTAATTCATTTGTTTTAGTGCTATGTGTTAAAATAATATATGTTTATGCCCTTAAAAGGTTTTGATGATAACAAAGTATTTAAAGAACAATAGGGTTCTCTAAAATTTTGTTTAAGTGTGCAGGATCATAAGCATATAACTAATCCTGATTGTTAGCATTGGTGGAGAAGTAATTTAAAGTTTGATTCTGATTGATTAGAATATGAACTAGTTCATTGCATCTGAAGGCATCATACTAGGGCCTCATGACCTAACCTCTAATGTTAGCTCAGTCTCTGAAGGTGTGGAAAGTAATTGATTTGTACACAGAACCAAAGCAGTCTTGTCCTATCAAATCCCCAGATTTCTGGACAAAGTCAACTAGGGTATTAGTTTTGCAAGGCTCGAGAAAAAGAGATGTGACATTTGTTCTATCTTTTGGTAGATACCTAGTATAATGAAAGATACTAAGAGAAAATTATATTATTCAGTGGATAAAGCTTCATACCAGATGCAAGTCTCCAGCGTCTCTCTTAACATACTTCTTCACTAAGTTTGCACGTTATGTTCAAATCTCCCAACGACTCTTTTTCAGTCTCTATAAAAGGAAGCTGGAGACTCAAAGGAAGGTTACAACTCACAACACATTACAAGATCTTTGGCATAACTCTGAGCTGTTATTTTTGTAACTGTTATAGCTTAAAGATCATAAGATTTCTTATCTTTGATTATCTTAGAAATCTTAGAAAGGTTCAAAACCTTTTTGATTGTTGCACAACTGTTATACTCGTGATTGTGTATCAAAGTATAGTAGTTATCTTGTCTACTAAAATTCTGTTTAAAATAGAGGAAGTCTCTTGCCCATGTGCTTGTGCAAGTAAGTCTCTTTCTAGGTTGATTGATTAAGGAAGTCTCTTGTCAGAGGACTTGATCAAGGAAGTCTCTTTCTAGGTTGATTGAACAAGGAAGTCTTTTGTCTAAGGACTTGAGAGAAAGTCTCTTTCTATGGTTATTGAGCATTAAAGTATCTTGTAAGTGTGATTGAGCAATTTGTAACTTGTTTGGTTATAATGAAAAGCTCTTGTTGAGGCAAGGGGACTGGACTACTCTTAGTTAAGGAGAGGAACCAGGAATATTTTTGTGTGTTGCTTGCATTTACTTATGATCTTTATGAAGGAGAATTGCGGTCCAAAATGCAGCGGAAATTAAAATTTTCTCCTTTAGAGATCCTTACGAATGGTCATGATCAGTGATAGAATATTTACCTCTTGTGACGGTTGAATCCTTTGGTGCAGATCTCTTGTGACGATCAAACCCTTTGATGCAGATCTCTTGTGACGATCAAACCCTTTGATGCAGATCCACTAAACGATCACGAACGTTGAACGATGACAACGTCTCTACTCAGTCCACACGAACGGGTTCCTTCAATCTCAGTGCTAGCTGGTATGAATGAAGGCTTTGAGTGAGAGAGAGAGAGAGAGAGAGAGAGAGAAAACGAAAATAATGCAACCGCACTTTGTGCTTCTGCACAAGGGTTCTATTTATAGAACCACTTGTGTGGGCTTCAAGCTAAAAGCCCACTTAAGTGTATTTTGGCCCATATCTTATAATATGCCCAAAATCACTTAAGCCCATGGTACCTTACCATATTTCGTATTCTACTCAAGTACACCGTACCTTACGATGTTCTATAATCCACTTAAGGGCACCGTACCTTACGATATTCCTTAGTTACTCTATCTCTCATCAATCCGTCCTTTGTGTGTGACCCTGTAGGTTTTCGTGACGTTGGCAATTATATTAAATCACGTATTTAACATAATAAACAGTGAGCGGTATCTAGCAACACATCACTGCTACCCAAGACACGAAAATGTCAAGTGATCTGACACAACCTTCTGTGATAATAATTATGTGTATAATTACCCTTTTGCCCTTATGTCTATATTGAACACAAGGCATAGACCGTGTCATCCTTGTCCAGTTCAATATTGGGCCCATAGACATTTATCCTGTTATGCAGGATGGGCAAATTCCATCTAGGTCACTCATGTCCCTCAGCATGCTTTGTGGAGTACCCATCAACTGTCTTTATGGTTATCCAGTTACGGGCAACGTTGGATCAGCAATAAAGCACTCGACTCTACATCTAGGATCCATAGTGGTTTCAGGTCGAAGAGTGGAATACACTATTATCACCATGAGAATAACTTATGACACTTTGCATAACTTTCTATATAGTATTCTCATAGCGGGTCAATCCGGTATAAATATTACTCCTAATATTCATACCTATGTTTAAGACTTGATAACTCTTTATCCATGATCCATGAGATGTGATCATCAGTCTACAAACATAATAGTCTTAATGCTTTAATGTTATCCCACTTCACACTAAAGCTCGACTACAGATACTTTAGGAATAGTGTCCTTATGTTTAATGTGTTCTCATGATTAAGTCACACTTAATACATTAAACGGACTATCTATTCCAGGGACTTTATTAATCAACCATAATAAAGAGAATGCCTTTTATTATTCTATACAAGTACCAAAATGTATTGGCCTCTAGGGCTTACACCAACACTTTATATTCCCGCTGCTATGTTTTCTTCTGATATTAGAGTTTTGACTTTGTTTAGAGTCTAAACCTATTGAATCTAAAGTAAAATCAAATTTTGGGTATACACAATCCAACCCCCCCTTCTTGTGTATTTTTCTCACCTTCAGTTGGCATTAGAGAATTGTTTGTGCTTACACTTAATCGTGGTGCAGTAATCGATCCTGAGATAAATACACTTGCTTCATCATGTTTGAAGTTCCTGTTTCTTATTACAATAATGCTCCTGAAAAAACTTACTATTCCTCTAAACCACCTTCATTCAGTGGTGATTCCACCCAGTTTGAATGGGGGAAGAGCAAAATGTATACTTACATCATTGGCCTTGATGATGAGTTGTGGGACATACTTGAAGATGTCATTGACTTGACTTAGCCATCTCAAAAGAAAGTATATATTAAACATCATAGAGTAAGAGGTATTCTGATTAAGGCTCTACCTCATTAAGAATACATAAAAATCATTGATAAATCTACTGCCAAGACTATCTTTAAATCGTTATGGTCCATGCATGAATGGAATCAACAAGTGAAAGAGGCAAAAACAAATATTCTTGTTCAACACTATGAGTTGTTAAGGATGAAGGATGATGAGGACATTGAAACCATGTTCTCCAGATTTCAAACTCTTGTATCATGCCTTCAGATCCTGAGGAAAAGTTACACTATTGTTGATCATGTAAAGAAGATTCTGAAAAGTCTTCCAGCTAAATTCAGACCTAAGGTCACAACTATTTCATAAGCTAAAGATCTAAATAATTTAAGTCTGGAAAGTCTGGTTTCATTGGCACACATTGAGGCATTTGTTTTCTTTTAACTTTGAATCTTTTTAAACCACTATATAGTAATAGGTACATCCATTGCTAACCACTTTGAGATTAGCCTTTCTTTCGGTGACTTAGCTTAATTCTTAGCCATATGACTTGAAAGATCTTATCCTCCCACCATCTCTTTTGATTTAGGTAGAATTGTAGTTCTTAAGTGGTATGAAAAAGATTAAGTTTGGGGTTGCTCTTGGAATTGAGCAAAGTTTTAAGTTTGGGGTTGGGGTACTAGAGAAAAAATGGTAAAACATTTAAAATTTTGAGAAAATAAGAAGTGGAAAAAGAAACTTATTCAAAAATATGATTAAAAGAATGCAAAATTCATATTAAGGACCAAAATTGAAATATCTCTAGTACCATAAAGAAGGAACAAATGAGTATGATAATAGAAGGAGAACTAGGCACCTAACTCCAAAGGTTTAAAACTACTTTCCCAAAAATATCTTACTTGACATAAGCCAAGATACAACCGAAAAAGACCTCAAATGTGTGTGTTTTGATTTCTTGGACAAATTATATTAGAACATGATCAAACTCACTATAGACTATTTTGCATATTGATTGAGATATTATCCTATCAATTGAGTGAGTCAAGGTGAGATAAGCGACAGGTTGAGTACTTGTCATAGTTTGAGGATGTTTTCTGAAATTTCCAGATGGAAGTTGGAAGCTGGAACAATGGTCAGGTAAAGAAAAAATTATATGGTGATGTTAAATTTTTATTGTGCAACTTGTTTTCTATTTGGAATTGACAGTGCATGAAAGTTACTTGAGGATAAGCAACGATTCAAGTTTGGGGTTGTGATAACACTCCATCATTGCATGATTTCGGTTGAAGAAACGGATTAAAACAAGTTGAAGAGGAGCAAAATTGAAGAATAAAGGCCAAAGAAAGAGGAAAAAATATCTAAGTGTGAATAAATAGGGACTTATTGAAAATCAGGTGAAAAGGAAGCAAAATCATGCAACTACTGGAATAATCACACACGTGTGATAGGGAAGTAAAAGTTGCATCACGCACGCGATATGGAAGTAAAAGATGCACCGCGCACGCGATGCAGGTCATCATGCGTATGATGAACCCTTTTTATAGGTTTTTCCTGACGCGTTCTGATCCATTCTTAAGGCTTTTTAAGGGCATGTTTAGTACTTTTTCAAGTGTTACAGATTTCTACACCAAAAGTGATGATTTACAACACCATAAGGCATATTTGAAGAGCATTTGAAGTCATTGGAGACAAATTCTTCAAGGGAATTCTTATTCAAACCTCTTATCGTTATTTTGGTATTGTAGTTTGAATTATGAGTAGATAATTCTCTCTAGGTTAGGTTGTGTTTGATGAACTTATTTTGATATTGTTGGGACATATGTTTGATTTGATGTTGCATGAATAATATGATCTATAATTATATTCAATTGCACCTTATTCTTAGTGCTTCTTATGTGAGATACCCTTTTAATATGATTTTGGACACATAGGGAATACTGACTATTAGTCTATGTGTTGGACCTAAGGGCAATTGTTATGCTTACACTAGTGGACTATGGATAGAAATCTCCATGTAATGGCTTATAAATTAAAGTTATATTATATTTCCTAATCTTGCTTATGCTGATGGACTAGGGATAGAAAACTCTAAATATAGATTAGTGAGCTATACCGCAAGGGATTAGGTATAGCGGTTTTGTTAATTCGTCGTGGAATTATAGTGATGATATCGTTCATGTAATGCATCGAACATCAACAATAGAGAGATAAGGGATTCTATACATAACCTGACCGCTTTCATCTTATTGTCAGAACAACTTTTTTTCCGCATTTGAAACCTGAAAAACCCTCGGGGGGGGGGGTATTTAGTATTTTCTATGTATTGCACAATTTTGTCTTGTTAAATAGCATTCCATGTGGATTCGATCTTTTTTATTACTGCGACATTATTAATACACTTGATGAGAAGTCATCACAGAGGCTTTAAGGTTTTTGTAGGATTGAGAGCTAGCTCACATGGATTGAGAAGCTTTTGAATCAGTGTATTTTTGTGTTGTAGTTGTACTTTTGTATATTGCGATAGTGAGGTATTTATAATCTTATGGGTCTCGACCCAAGTCTTCTTAGGATATAGAAAACACTATAGGAATGTGTATTTTATTCCCTGAAATCCATGGAGCATAGTTAAATCCCACGACCCTCTATGTAACATTTGTTCACCCATTACATGTTTCACGCACGATTGTGCATTATGGTTGGGGTGACATATTTGTAAAAGGGGAAGCCTATCCAAAGAGGGGCGCTCGAACTAATAAATGTGTGACTTGGAGAGAACGGTGTGCAAAGTATATGCTCTCCACCGCCTCTCATGGTCTCTTCCAATTACACCATCACACAGTTCCTTAAGCATGAGAGCTCATGGAGGCTGAAGTGTTTACCCCTTACCCATCTTTGAGCTTTCAATAGAAGCCTAGTCGAATCTTCATTCTTACCTTTAGATGAATCTTTTGGACGAGGTTTAGTTGAGCCTTCCTGACGAGACTTGGTTGAGTCCCTCGGGCGAGACTTAGTTGAGTCCCTCAGGCGAGACTTAGTTGAATCCCTCAGACGAGACATGGTTGAGTCCCTCAGGTGAGACTTGATTGAGTCCCTTATAAGAGACTTAGTTGAGTCCCACAGGCAAGACTTGACGCATTTATAGGTATCCCGACTATGAGTCATAAGTTAGTTGGAAAATCCCAAAATGCATGTTGGACTAGAAAATGTGTGAGGGAATTTAATGTCATAAATGATGAATTATCCCTGGGATGTCCAACTGACCTTATTTTTCTAGCATGTGCGGAAGCGTGTGAAGGTGGCAAGAAACACAAGAAAGGGGGGTTTGAATTGGGTTTATAAAAACAAAAGCTTTTTCAAAACCAACTCAACAAAGCAACAATACAAACAAGAAAAATAGCAAGGTTATTTTTATATTGGTTTGTTGTTAACGAAGCTACCTCCAATCCATCCTACCAAGGTGATTTCGCCTTCTCAAGAAGGACTAATCAAGTATAACCAAAATCTAATTACAAACACCACAAAGATAAACCGTCCTTGTCTTCTTGAGTCTATTTGACTAAAACCTAGCCACTCAAGGAAACCACTCAAACAAATTTGAGATTTATAATGAATGCTCTTAAAAAGCAGAGTAACACAAGTTAATATAATGAATATTCCTCACACAGTAATTAGCAAAAACTCTTGTGTGTTTACAAAAACTATACATAAAAATAATGTTTTTAGCAAGAGCGTGTGTAATAGCATAATCATGAGCACAGTGAATTAAAGGCTTCTTACAATCTTCAAGTATAATTTATATAGGCAAATAAGAGAGTCATTGGAGGGTAGAATTGGAATACTGAATTGTAGTTGTCTCTTTCATAACGGTTTGCATATGGGAGGCAAAATGGTACAATAGTACCGTCCTTAGCCCATAAAATCAGGGTAGTGGAGGAAAGGGTGACATTTTACTATGTACTATTTTCTTGATGTACAAGCTTTTGATATTATCTTCTAATCTTCAAAGGCTTAAAATGATGTTGAAGCATGCTTAGAAGGCTCAAGAGACAAGTTGACAGAGTCATCAGAACCCTTGTCTTCAGAGTTTTGACACAGTTCCTCAGAACTTGGTTTTCTGAGTCTTCAGATCTTGTTCTTTAGAATCTTCAGAACTTGAGTGTAGAATCTTAAAGGCATACAAACATTTAGAGGCTCTAACAATCAGAGACACAGTCAGAAGCGTTATCATGAACATTCATCAGAACCATTGTCTAAGAGCTTTCTAGAACTCGATAGCATCTTGTAAAGCATTTGTATCTCCTAAGAGTCAGAGTGTGTGTTGATTCTAGAATCTGATGATGTCACATGTCATAGCTTCAGAGTTAGAACCTGTTAGCAAAAACTACATACTAGATAAAAAGCATTAGTATACAAAATTATTCTATAAGAAACAATGCATTGTTATCATCAAAACTAAAGGCAAGATGCATAATGAAATATTGTTCTAACAGCGTGCATAACATTTCACATCTGATTGAAAAGTTAGGGGACCTTTAATTACCCTATAGTTTCTTCTATTTAAGGGGGAGAACCCCGTTTTGTTCACTTTTCCACGCATTTTCTTGCAAAAAATTTTTTAGAAAAATTCTTGTACCTTTAACAACTTTAGCATCTTCAAGAGCTCAAGTTCACACCCTACGCAAGTATAGGTTCGATATTATTTTTTTCTCCTTTTCATTATAAGAATTATTAGGGATTTAGATAAGGATGGAAATTTGGTTAAATCATCGACTCATGGTGAGCATATAACCCTATGGAACTATTGTTATAGAAATGTTAGGCGCCCTGATAAGGCGGTTGATTACAAATTAGTGAACATATGCATGTTTGGCAACTGCGAGAGTTTTCTTAATTTCAATAGTGGTATCGGTGGTGGTAGTGATAGTGAATCCTATTTTCCTTCTGTTTTCCTAAGAATCAAGAAGATTACTGCCATACCCCAAAATTCACCCTACCTTTCACAAAGTTCATCTAGGTCACTAACCCCAGTCATATGCATGTCTTCATATCATTCATATCATCTGCATAACCATGGTCCAATACAAGAGGACAAGTATCCTGGATGCCTAGCTTTGTGCTTACATTTAGTGGAAGCTAAGGTTTCTCTGCAACTAACGGTGGCTCAATCAATCAAACCATAAGTGAAGGCAGCTCTTGAAGCTTGTGTTCTGTGCCCAACATGGATGATTCAACTTTGGCTTCTGGGTGATGCAAAACCCTAACTTTGGGATTCTCATTTGATCATGGTGTCCCGAAACCCTAATTCATGGCCAACACTCCTTGTATGTATCCCTAACCCCATTTTATTGGTTCACCATCACTTTCTTGGTCGATATCCAGTCAAGGCCCACTTGTTCATGTGTTGCCTTTTGTTGGGTCGGAATTCATTTCATGGCCCCACATGCCCATATCTTGCTTGTCTATTGTTTCATTTAGTTCAAGCCCAGCTCCATGGCATCATCACCTCCACTTGATTCAATTCATCCTTAGCAACTCATATGATCTTGTCTTCATGCCTAGTCCAAGTTCATGTCTTGCTTAAGCCAAGCCCATGGCCATTTCAAAGGCCTAATCTATTCTCTACTATTTCACATGGTCATTCAAGTCCATCTACTGTCATTGTCATGCCACTAGTGCTTGGTGCATGAATCTTTGTTTAAGTCATATTGCATGATACATCTAGGGTTTTGCTAAAGATCTACTTCATGCTTGGTATTGACCATCCAGGTAATTATCCATTGGTCTCTGCTAAGGCCTAAGTTGATCTATGCTTTGTACCATCCATTTTTATATTTGGTTTTGTTTTGGTCCACCCATAATTCATGTCTTTGGGATCCATGCTAATGTTTCATTCAAGTCACAACCTTGATGATAATCCGTGTTCATTCATACAATGTCATCTCAATCTCGGTCATTTCAACCCATTTCAAAGATTTTCATACAATGGCTCATGAACCAAATCCATCTATCCGTTTCAAGAATCATATTAACTCAAAATTCAATACAAATCATTCATTCCATATCAAGCCATTCATTCGTGAGGCTCAAAACCCATTATAAAGCATGAGAATTTTCATTACATCAAAAAATACAAAAAATTGGAAATGTTGACTTTGGGTCAACAGTTGACTGTTTGGTCAACTTTGACCAAAGTCAACCCAATCCTAAAAAACCCTAAAATCCCAAATCCTTGTCCTAAGCTTAACCTTGATCTTCCATATCCTTTTTTTTTATCTTGGATTGGCCAATTAGGCATGATGCTTCATGATCCATTTTGGTTGTCATGAAATCTTGTTTGTCCACTCCATGGAGCCATGACTTACAAATGATGAGGAACAAGGCCAAGTTAAATGGATATTGGAGCAAAGCAAGATAGGAAATGCAAAATAGTTTGAACCGTGCCAACATATGCAAACATCGTGCCAATGCAAGAGCTTGCAAAACTTGCAAGACAACCATAAGACATGTATATGAAAATCGAATGCCAAGACTGCTAATCAGGACCTCACCCAACCCACCAAGCTAAGATGTTATGCTATGACTCTCCTCCATTAGCTTCATCATGCTTGTAGGGCAGCATCAGGTCACACATGCCACAAAGGTTCATGAAGAGCTTCTAGTACTACATCAGGGGTAAACACCTAAGCAAATTATGTAGGCGGCCTTGTTACAGACCAAATGCTGAAACATGAAACAAGCTGAAGACATGAGATATCATGTTGCAGAAACCATATCAGAACCATAATTCATCATGGCATACAAACTAGTCACGAATTCTGCATTGAGGCCAATTACAAGTTGTCGCAACCTGAAAAATACAGTGCGCGAAAAAACAACCGGCGAAAGAAAATGACAGAAGAGTCGCCACCGTGTGTTATTCATCCCAAAGGAGGGAAAGGAAACGCTCGAAGTAAACCTGAAAAAGGAAAGGACAAGACGGGGTCTCGCAACCAAATCTTGGGTTCGGGAGTCGGTTATGCGAAGGGAAGGTATTAGCACCCCTACGCATCCGTAGTACTCTACGGGATCCACTTTTGTAGTTCTTGTTTAAAGGGTGTGGGTTTATCTAATGTCTTATTTACTAAAAAAAGGGGTTAAATGAAAATGACTCGCGCGGATGTCGCATCCACTGCATACGTATCTCATCTGAATATGAGAATCAGAGTCTTCGTAGCTCGGCTACCTAGGGGTTAAGGGTAATTGTGCTCGCTAAGACATCGCGTCTTATGCCTACGTATCTCATCTGGCCTGAGAATCAGAGCAAAACGTAGTTCGGTCAACTATGGGGTTATGGATTGGGTTTTGGACGAACGACGTCACTACGCAATCTACCGGATGCTCGACCTTTGGAGACTTACTCGCCTGTAGTAGAAGGAGTTAACGTGTTGCTTTGGGTTTTAGGGTTTGGGATGCTCAAGGGCAAAAAGGCAGTCCTTGACGAAGGAACCGCGCTACCTGCAGGGATACGAACACATACAAAATAAACGTGTATAAAGTAAATGTGCCAACAAGGGGCTCAGAAGTAAATAAACAAAAGAAAACAAATGCCTCCTATCGAGGTCTTCCAGCTAAGAAAGCGATAAAATGCGGAAAAGAGGTAAAAGTACCACACGGATAAAGGTCCGAAGTAACAACAATTAAAGGAGTAAGAAACCCAGGGATCTCCCAAGCTGATGCCATCAAAGAAAGGTGAGTCAGTACAGGTAATCGAAATGAACCTCCAGGGGGTATCCCACAAATAAAGTGGGAAAACCACGCAAACCATCTCTGCAAGAGTCTGTGAGCCCTCACAAAAACTCAACAAAAGGGTTAGTGAAACACGATAAGCATTTTTTTTCATGGATAACAGTATGGTTTCAGAAACCTCAAACCCTATGGCATACATTTCAGAAATCATGTGATTAAACATTCAAGGCAAAGGTTTCACCCATTCATGCATAATTAAACCCGTGGGAAAAAACATAATGAAATTCATCCATCATACCTCATACATTCAGATGATCCAAATTAAGAGCATAAAATCATGGGAATGAGGCAAACCTGATGGGAGAGACCGGTTGAAATCAAATGGCACAGTTGGGTTTGCAAGGCTATGTTAGGGTTTGCGTGAGATGAAAGTGTGTGAGTCAGATTGAATTTTTCAGAGCTTGTAAGACCCCAATTTTTGCCCTAAGATCCCTCATGGCCTCAAGGCATCATATCATTGCCTCAAGGATCATTGTGCACCTTTGCTTGCCTCCTAGTGGATAGGTATCTTGTGAGTGTGGTTTCTTGATCACCAAGCATGTATTACATCTGTATACAATTGCTTTTCATTTGTTTACAAACCAAAAGTACAAAAATATTGTCATCTAACCATGTTACTTGCAGCTGAAGCAATCATCAGTCAAACAGTCAAATCAGCCATTGAGCAATAGATGGTGACCATTCTTGAAGAATTTGGGCACCATGATCATTCATAAGAGGTTCATATGAGTTGTGACATCATTTGGTATCAAGATCTCAAGAGAAAGAGGCTTGAAATTCATCAGAACATGGCTCAGTCAACCAAAACCCTAGCAAAGTCAATTGTGGTCACCTGTGGTCAACTGTGCATTTAATCAGGAATTGGAAGGTGTGAGATGGTTGGAAAGGTCTCATTCATGTCCATATAGGTCCCAATTAACATTTCAAAGATCTAGGTTGAAGGATTTGAAGTCAGGCAAAATTTTTCCCAAAATGGAAATGACCTGTAATTTTCACCTGCCAAAAATGGAAAGTCATGCTCCTCAAAATTACATCATGAACCAAGATTCAAATCAAAATTTGTCCAACATGAAAGTTGAAGATCTTGTTCTTGCCTTTCCAAAAAGTCCAAGAACACTCATTTCTCATTTATGGTTGGCAAGTTATGATCAAATCATTTTTAGAAAAAGTTGAAATTCAAAGTGGCATAACTTTCACATGGAACGGCCAAATTGGATGGTTCTTCTTTGAGCAAACCACATTTGATGTGTACTATCCAAATCCATCATCACATTTCACCAAAAACCTTCACATAAAAAGGTCATTTTTCAAGTGGACCATTTAAAAATTGGTGGGAAAAAAAGGCCAAATTTCAAATTACATGGAATTTTCACATGAAACCAATTGGAATAGCTTCTAAATGTGATTTATGGTTTGCTTGAAGTGAAAAATTACTGTTACATTGCATGGAAGTGCATGAGGGCAAATTGGCCAATTTCCATAACAAGCTTCATTTTGCTAATCATCCAAATTATGCTAAACATGATTAAGGCATGGATTAAGTGAGGATATAAAAGCCTAATCATAACAGAAAACGAAATCAACAATCACAATTGAGATCAAAATCACAAAATCTCAAAATCCTCTCAAAAATCTCACAATTTTCACATACACTTTTTTCATCAATTCATCAAGAATCCATCAATCTTGGTGCCATTTCTTTGTTGAACCTTCATGTGCAGGTAATTTGGGAGATCTGTTGAACAAGATTGAAGAGGAAATCGTGCCAATTCTCACTGTGCAACCTTGAGCTCTTCAATGGCAGTTGAACAATTCTTCATGATCGTGCATTGCTGAGCTGAGAAATCATCACCATACACCTTCTTGAGCATTATACTCCATCTGTTTTCATCAATTGAGGTCAAAAACACACTGAATCACGAGCTGCACATCCAAGAGGTAAATTTTCGATTCCTTCAATTCATGCAATTAATATGTGGTTTAGGTAGTGCCTTGAACATAGAGTAATTTGGTGCTTGAATCGTGTGATTTCGTCCATTATTCATCAAGATATTTGGAATTAAAGATTGCATGTCAAAACTATTCTTGATCGTATCTCTTTGTATGTTAACTTCTGGACATTTTCATTACCATATCCATGATCCTCGTTGAAAGACGAAGAGAACCATATATAATTTGTGCCATTCCGTGAAATTTTGTTCATCGTGAGTTCTGGAGATGATGAACAGTGCTGAATGCGAAGAACACTTCAAATTTCCGTCCAATTCGCGATTTGATCCGTGCTGGCTTGGCTTCTTTTCAAATTTTCTGTTTGCCGCGCGTTTCAGCGAATCACGTGACGCCATGCAGTTTAATGAAACTGCAGCGTTTTGCCCCTGGCCATGCGAATTACAAAAATGCCACGCTAATTCACTTAATTCATTTAATTAGTTAAATAATTATTTCATTCTTAATCAAAACTTCTAAAAATCATAACTAAATCAATTCTAATCCAAATTGCATGGGGATTTTTTTATTGAGCTCCAAATTCCCTCTAGTTTTTTTTAGGCATGGTAATTAAAGTTGTGCTTGGTGCATTTTTTAATTTGCCTAATGATCTTGATCATGTATGATATGTGCATATGTTTTACCATTTCCTTCATAAAATAATCATGCATTATCCAAAATGAATGAAATTTCACATGCCTATTCTTGACTCTTTCCTGGTGATTTTGATGTATAGTTTGCTAATTTTGAGTCCCTGGTTAGAGAGATATGATGTGATCTTTTTAAGTGTGACAATATGTGTCACACTATGCTATGCTGTGTTCATGAATTTTGTTTCCATGCCTATGCTAGGTCTTTTGCCCTGGATTTTTGCATGTGGTTACATATACATGTTAGGTTTAACCATGATATTTTGTAGGAATTGTTGATACATTGCCTATTTAATTGGTATTTTTGTTTGCTGTTTACCATTTTGTGAACCTTGTTTGAGTGATTGACTTCCATAGCTTGTAAAATGCTCATTCCTTATCATATGAAGATGAAATTTGGTGGAGTGTTTATTAACATGTCTAACTTCACTTTGGATTTGGTCCCATTCATTTCCAATGATTGATTTCTGTTTTACACTTGCTTGAAGTTGGTGTACACTTTGTGACCTTGTTTGGGTTGATTTTTGCATACCATGACTTCTTGGATTTAATTCCCCTACTTCCACTTGTCCAAATGCTATGAAATTTGATATGCATCTCATTGAATGTGTTCTGTTTAAAATGGAATTTTTGTGGAATTTATTGAGCTGTTTTGGTATTTGTTTGATTGTAATCATTCTGTTTACTCATATGTGGTTCACACTTGCTTACTTTGACCTAAATTGTGCATGAATTGAAATTGGTGTATTGTTTTGATATGAGACCAATTAGACTTTCTTCTTAATTGAATTATCTTGGTTTTGATCATGTTTCACTTGCTGTTTTAAGATTTTTCTCTCCTTTTGACCCTAGGCTTGTCCTAGTGGTCTTACTTCTCATGTTTGAGTTTGACTTTGACTTTTCAGGTTAAGAAGCAAAGTGCTTTAAAGGAATTAATGCAAGTTGATTGAGTTGTTTCATTTGACTATTGTAAACTAACTTGTTTGTTTTGTAGGGTGCTTAGCTCATTTGAGCTTTGAGCTTTGTGCTTTGCACATTGCATCGTTTGATTGTACATTATCTGTTGGTTCATTACCTTGTTGGTTTTGACTTTGTGATTGGGATACTGATTATATTTGATTGATTTCAGGTACCATAGTCGCTTTAGTTCCTTGAGAACTAGCTATTGCTTTGCTTTGCTTAAGCATTGAGGTAGACTCTCTTGTCTCCATGTAGTCTGGAAGACCTGGCTTGTTATTTAGCCAGGCAACTGTCTGAAGTCCTCCTTAAGAGGCGATGTTTGTGATTGTTTAACTTTGTCCCCAAGCAGGTAAAGACCTCATGTGAGGCAATTGGTAGACAAAAGAGATATGTAGCCTATCTCCTACTATTCTGTGAGTCACTCACATTGCTCACACTACTTGTGTTTGATGCATGTTGAGTAAATACCCAAGATCTATCGAGTCTAACTTTGGGGAGAGAGTTCCATCTTTCTGAACTCCCCCACCTTCTGATATTCAATGCTCTCCCTGACCAGGGATAAGAGTGATGAGGCACACCCCTCATATCCTTTCATCTGCTTCACCTTGGCTCTCAATGTCAAGGTTAAGAGCACCATTGACCCTATTCCAGTGGACTCTTAAGTCTAACCCTTTGATTGAGCCTAATTGTTTGGTTATAGAGTGTGCTAAATGTTTATCTGATTGATTGCTTCATATGTACATGTTTGCATGCTTGCCTTTGTGCACTTATCATCATTAATTTGTTCATTATTGCATGATCATCATTGCATACCTTTTGTGATCCATGTTTGGGTTTACCCATTGAGGACAATTGTAAGACCATATTCTTTGGCTATTGTTCCTGTGATTTGGAAGGGACAGAGTGTAAGACCATCTCACTTGGTCACTCATGTCCATTACTTAAGTGCATTGATTGTTTGTTGTATGTGAGGATGCAAGTGTACGTCCATGTTGTTGGCTCTTGTATTCCTATGATCATCCTTTGGAGGTTGGCATAAGTCCAGATAGATTGGCATCCGACACCCAAGTTTTGTTTTATCTTAGGAGATTGGTGTAAACCCATTTATTGGTATCCGATATCCGATTTTTGCTTTGTGAGATTGGTATAAGACCATTGATGGCATCCGGTATCATTGTTTTGTTTTAGGAGATTGGTGTAAACCCATTCATTGGTATCCGATATCCGCTTTTGCTTTTGTGAGATTGGTATAAGACCATTGATGGCATCCGGTATCACCTTGCTTTTATGTTGCTTCCTTGTTTTGTTGCCCATTCCTAAGGACACACTTGAATCATCTTCTATATGATTTCAAGAGGTGAACCTTTCTAAGAAGTTTTACATTCCATCATCCATACCCTCATTGTCCTAAACCTTTTCACACTTTGCTTAAAAAAAAAAAAACTTTAACTTGTTGTGCAAACATCTTCATCCCTTTTCAAATTAGAAACTTGGACCATAAGTCCTTGATTTTTCAAACTTCACTTTTCATAACACTTCTTTGAATCAATCTTAATCATACCTTGGCCATATTTTGTAAATAATCATAATCAATTAACTTCACCCATTCAATTGTTTTGGCTTTGTCCATTGTTAATATGTTTTCATACATTAGCCGTAGGTTTTAATTACCATAGTGGTTGATGTAAATCTTACCTTATCCTTAGTGAGTTGATTGTAAGTCTTCCATACTTATTATAGGGTTAACCCCTCACTAGTATGTTGAAGCCGTCCTCGCATGGTGGATTGTTGATATTGGTTGAGTTTTCTCCCATTGGTAATGAAAAGCCTTAGTGCTTGTGTTTTAAAATGAACTCACTAATTTTTGGAAATCTTTTAGCCGAACTACGGCGTTTTGATCCTTACCTTTGATGGAAGGTACGTAGGCAACGGGTTCATCCGTTCGAACACAAAAATAATTAACTTGTATATTCTTTTCTCATCATCCCATTCATGTTTGCACAATATGTCAAAAAAAATAAACATTTTTTATACAACAAGTGTGAAAAGGGCTCCCTAGGAGTACCTAGGACGTGATGGGTGCCTAACACCTTCCCATTGCGTAACTTACCCCTTACCCAGATTCTCTGATCTTTTTCATTAGTTTTCTACGTGTAAAACTTCTTAGGTTTTTGTTCGCTTTTTAACCAGTCCTTAGGATAAATAAAAGTGCGGTGGCGACTCGATTCATTGTATGCTTTGCTTATGGTTTAATCAATAAATCATATAGCGACGAATACACCGCTACAGAGCTGCCTGGGGGTTGCTCTGAGTTCTCTGTCAGGTTTCTCTTCAGGTTTTGTCCAGGGTTTTGTTCTAAGGAAACCTCAGAGTATTTTGCTTCCCTTCCTTTTTCTGTTTGATCTCCCTCTTTTATAACCTGATTTTCATGGTTTTGTGGGCTCAAATGAGAGAGGTCCAAGTCCAAGTTTTTCTATTATATTTTTTTTTTTTTTTTATTATTATTATTATTATTTTTTAAAAGTTTCTTGGATCTAATTCTGATTGACATGATGAAATGCAATATGAAATGCTAAATGAATGCATGAATGAGGAGGGCAAATTTTGGGGTGTTACAGCTGCCCCTATTCAATCATCAGCTAACCCGAGTAGGATGAAAGCGAACAGCTTATCAGACAAACGGGGTGAGCTGTGATTGAATACCAAAGACAGACCGAAAATTTGCGCTCCGAGAACACCACAAAAACGCGGAAATACACCGCGCTGTTTATTTTTCTTCCGATCCTCTGGCTGGATCTGAATCAGTCTTCTGACTTAATCTGGAGTTTCGATCCTCTGGCTGAACCTATATTCAATTTAGTCCTCTGGTTGGATATTAATTTTGATCCTCGGGTTGGATACGATTTTGACCTTCTGGCTAGATCTTCTTCGATCTTCTGGCTAGATCTCCTTCATTTCGATTCTCTGGCTGAATCTATTTCCTTTGATTCTCTGGCTGAATCTACTTCGATCTTCTGGCTAGATCTGAATTGTTGCGATTTTCGATCTTCTGGCTAGATCTTCTTTGTTTCGATTCTCTGGCTGAATCTACTTCGATCTTCTGGCTAGATCTGGATTGTTTTGATGATAAATTCCCATCATTAGGATCCCGCATCTGAGGCATGCGTTGGTTGACCCTCTTTTGAAATCTACACCCAACCTTCATATTAGATATCCAGCTTCGAGGTCATGTTGGATTGATAATGTCACACAAGTTATTTGTGGTTAGGCATTATTCGTTCAATCATGTGCCTTAGAAGCCAAGGACCTTAGTTTACCAAACCCATCTTGGCCTATTTTTAGGACGTAGTGCGGAGATCGTTCAGATGTAAGATCTGATGCGATTGTTACGCGATACTACACTCATAAGAGTTTCTCTTGAGAATATTTTTGGAATACGAGTATTCGTTCCTCCGATAATATTCGAAAGATGGAACGATGATTATGGGAACCTCTGGTAGAACATGTCTGGCAGGTTTAAACCCTAGTACACTCCCTTTGGGTGGTTCTTAACCGAGACTCCATGCTCGTGACTCTCAGCAAACCCGTGATTCGTGGTCGAGTCATTCAGACATCGTTAATATCAATGGAACTTGGGCGTTGATAAGGTGTAAACCATAATCCGCCAAAACGGATGGTTGATATTAAGGATGTTAGAGCCGGTTCATGTACCGTTAATATCAATGGAACTTGGGTGTTGATAAGGTGAAAACCTAAATCCACCAAAATGAATGATTGATATTAGGGATACGATGAGCTTTCCCACGACCTTTGTTTGGTGTGACTTGCTTGATCCTCGAGTGTGATTGTTGCATTCATGCATTCATCTGCATCCATATCATCAGATAAAAAGGAAATTTTCAAGGAACTCAAAGGAGTTTATTTGCAAAAAAATTTCAAACATGGAAAAAACCGGGAAATTTTTTTCACCTGATGTACCTGATGAGATATTCTCATATACGATCAAAATGCTTAAATATTTCAAAGTTTGCAAATAAAACCCTCGAGTTCCTTTGAAATGAAAACAAAGCATATGCACAAACACTTCATGCATCATTTGCATAAGCGGGTGTTTTGTTCCGGTCTCCCGTCCTGTGGTCTGACCCTGCGATCTTCATTTATTTTGGAGATGCACTTCGCCGGTACTATACCAGAGCCAATCTCTGCCAGACTGATGGATCATTTCGGGCTAGAGAATTGTGAACTCAGATAGAATTTGCCAGACTAAGTACTGTTGATGGATTTATTCCTGGTTAACCGATCCCGGGCTGGCATTGGCTACTGTTCTGGGGCATATAATGAGCAAGGTCTGTTCACAAGTGGAGGTTTCATCCATGATGATCAACCTGAAGAAGAAGAAGCTGCTGCTATCTTGGAAGAGGATGCAGAAGATCTGAACAATTTCATCATACCTGGTGGTGTCTGCCACAATTGGGTCGCTGTGGATGTTCCTACGGTCATTCATAAGTCAACGTGATTTGTTCACTTTGTTAAAAACCCTTCTCCCATGCCAAAAGGAGAAGTGATGACATTGATGGCAGCATTTAATACAATGATGTTTTCATCCAATTAATGCATTGTTAAACATTTGTTTTTCCATTTGTTTTCACTTTTTGCTTTTGCATGAAATCAGTGATCACAAAAAACCCTGAAAACAAATAAAACATTTTTCATCTGCATAAATGATTTGCTTGTTTAAAATTCAAAAGCTTTTCATTATCCAGAATCATTATGCAGGGATTTCTAAACCCATTGAACATAATGATCCAACGCCATCTCCCAATCTTGAATTCCTTGTATTTGAAGCAGAGGAAGATGATGTTGAAGGGGATTCCTGATGAGACTACCCGACTTCTTGAGCACGAAAAGGAGCTCATTCAGCTGTATCATGAGAATCAGCAACAGTCAAACTGGGGCATTGCAAATGTAATGTAAAAAAAAAAAAAGGAGAGGGTGAAAAAGATAAAAAAATCAAAAATCAGGAAAAAAATTTCAAATCTTTTCAAAAGAAAAAAGAAAAAGTATACCCTCAAGTCCCTAGTTAACTGATGCTGAATGGATTCAGAGTCGTTATGACCAGCTGAATTTGATCGAAGAGAAGCGACTGACTGCCATGTGCCATGGTCAGTTATATCAGCAGAGAATGAAGAAAGCATTCGATAAGAAGGTCAAACCTCGTGTGTTCCGAGAAGGTGACCTGGTGCTCAAGAAAGTCTTGTCTTTCGTGCCCGATTCCAGGGGCAAGTGGACTCCGAACTACGAGGGTCCATATGTTGTTAAAAGAGCCTTTTCAGGCGGAGCTTTGATGCTTACAACAATGGATGGGGAGGATTTCACTCGTCCTGTGAATTCAGATGCAGTCAAGAAATACTTTGCCTAAAAAAAAAAGAGTACATGCAAATGAAAAACAGAATAGCTCGCTAAGTTGAAAATCCGAAAGGGCGGCTTAGGCAAAAATGAGCGTCTCGGTGGAGAACCCGCAAGGGTAATCTAGACAAAAATTAGAGACTTGAAAAAAGAGTATATTTGCATCCCGCTAGATTGAATACCTCACCCTGGGGCAATCTAGGCAAAAAATTAGGGATTCGGCAAGTAACTGCATCCTGACGAGACTTTCTGCTTCGCAGCCGTCTTTTCGTCAGAAGATTCTCGATTCGTCGTCAACTGAAGCTTCGCATACATCGAGATTCAAATTGGTAGAGAAAGGATCATTATGTTCAATGTAGCCCTCTTCCAATATATATCACTGATTTCAAATTTGTACAGATCTATGGAGTCTTGCTATTTGCAGGCTACCATTCCATCAAATAAATTTGGGCTTTTATCCAATTATTTGCACTCTTATTTGTTTCAATTCAACAAATGTTTTGCATGTTTTAATTGATAAAATGTCATTGTTTTAAACAAATAAATTTTTCAAAATTGTTGTTTTAAACAAAGTGAATATTCACAATGATGAAAGGATACTCAGGGATGTCTCGGTGCTCTCCCGAGGGTGGTATGATTCCCAACAGGTAAGACATTTGTTCATATTCCTGGCATTTGGTTGTATCCTCTTTCTCCCGCTTTGCTGTTGGGGTTGTTCCCCAAGCAGAGATGTTGTTGAAGACTCAGTTTCTTCTCCAGCAGTAATCTCCCCAGCATGGTTGTTCTCATTGTGGTAGATTCGGTGGTTGATGGATTGATATCCCGGTACCTTACCGCTTTCCTCAGCATTTGTCGCAAGCAGGGCTGTTGATGGGGTTGTTCCCCAGTATAGTCGCGAGCAGAGATGTTGTCGAAGACTTCGCGTTCTCCTCCAGCAGTAGTCTCTCCTCAGTGCAGTCGCCAGCGGAGTTGTTGTGTCTCTCTTCAGCATGGTTGCTTTCCATTTTTCCCAGCTTAGTCTGCAGAATGGTTGTTGTGGCAGTTTCTGCCTATTGAAAGCTAGCTAAATCCCCAGTAAGGTCGGTTGGTGGCTCTAGCATCCCAAAGATTGGAATGATTTACTCTTGATCCTCAGTAGAGTGGCTATTTGCAGAATCTACTTGTGTGATCCGTCGGATGTATGTTCTCCCCGAGTAGAGTGGCTTGTTGCGGAATCTACTTGCGTGGTGCTTTCTCCTTCATTGGTTTGTTCTCCGAAAGGATAGTTAACAGTTTCCCCCAGTAGAGTTACTTGTGCAGTTAGATTCTACTCGGATGATGCTCCTGCAGTGGGTTGTTCCCCGGATTTGTTTGGAGTTGCTTTTGCAGCAGTTCTTGGTCGAGCCATGAATTCTTGTTTCTCAGTTGATGCTGGGATCCCCTGCAGATATCCTCAGGACTCTCCTGATCCCCTGCAGTACCCGCAGATCTTTGCTTTACAGCATGTGGATCTCTAGCAGATTGGCTTTCCAGTTGGTTTTTCCCCTGGAAGTATAGTATCGGGCGTTTAGTTCCGGGACCTGTTTGTGTTAGATATGTCTGTTTTGTCAGCATTCATCAAACATAAATCACGCATATTCATGCATATTCATAAAGCATTCAGATATTCATGTTGCATTGTTTGCCATATATCTCTCGATTGTTGTTCTCCTGCTTTGGGTGATATAGATCTCTTTGTAGATCTTCCCAAGCAGATGTCGGGTGTTTAAATCTCTCCATATAGAGTCAGTCCCGTAAGCAGAAAGTGTCTGTATTTTCCTTCTGCAGTTCCCCACTGAGATATCTCCTCGTGGACGACGGTTTCTTCCGTTTCCTCCCAACACATATATTGGGACGGGTTTTCCTATTGAGTTATATCCTCATAGGACGTGTTTTGATTCAGTCTGTCTTTTCAGATCAATCCCGAATTGGCATTTTGTCAGCTGTTTCTTGTGCTTCCCTGTGGAAGAAATGAAGAGTTTGCCCAGTAACCGGCACCAATTCATTCATCCCCAGTGGAGTTTTGTTGGGCCTCTACCCAGTAACCGGTAGTTGTAAGTCCTATGTTCTTGCTTCTTGGCGGAATTGGTGGTTATATACCTTTTATTCCTCAGCAAGAGTTGTTGGTCTTCTACCCAGTAGTCGGTAGTCGTAAATCCTGTTTGCCTGCTCTCCAGCAGTTTGTGGTTTGTTACAAACCCTATTTTTGTTTCCCGTGCGGATTTGTGATTCGTCCCATCCCCACGCAGAGATTGTTGGTCTTATACCCAGTATTCGGTAGATGTAAACCCTAATTTGTGGTTATTCCCACCAGAGTATGGCTACTACCCCGTATTCGGTAGTTGTAAGTCCTATCTCTTTTCCCCTAGCAGAGGTAACCTTTGTGGTTCGTTCTGGTTGATGGTGGATGTTCTGTTGTTGTGATTTTTATCTCCAACAGAGTTTGTGTTTCCCGGTGGTATAAGTTGAATAAGTGCTCAGTATTTGGCCTTCATTCATCCTATCCCCAGTGGAGTTTGTGGTATTCTACCCTGTATTCGGTAGTTGTAAATCCCATGTTGTTTTGTTCTCCCCATCGGAGTTTGTGCCTTATGGTACGAGTGGATAATTTCCGGTTGCTTGCAATTTTATCCCAGCTGAGTCTGTGGTTTCTACCCAGTAGTCGGTAGTGTTAACCTCTTGTTTCCTCAGCCATATTTTTGGTATTCTACCCCGTATTCGGTAGTTGTAAACCCTAATTTCTCCCCTTTGCAGAGTTAACCTTGTTGTTCATCCTAAACGATGATGGTTACTCTTTGTGGTTATCTTCATTCGTTGTTTGATGTTGATATTCCTCCCTTTGCTTCTGGATAATTGCCGGATGCTAGCAATTTATCCCCAGCAAGTTGTCTTCTGGATCATTGCCGTATGCTCACAATGTTATCCCTTTTTGAAGTTGCCAGTGGGTCTTTTCACCGTTTGATAGTGATTTGTTCCCCGGATCATTGATTGTTTATCAATGTATCCCCAGATAGTCCCTGTGGATAATTGCCGGATGCTTGCAATTCATTCCCAGCGGATCGCCTTTCATTTACCCGTTTGCTCGGTAATGATTGTTGCTCCTTTGATTGGTCATCTTTATATACCTAGTGTGGTATCCCGATGTCTTTCTCTTCGGTCGATTTATCCTTTGTTAACCCAGTAACCGGTTGTGGATAATCTTCCATGCGAGTGTATTATCCACGTTCTGACGGTAATGGATAATATATCTCATGCACTCTTCTGTCGAAGCCTGTTGTGTTTCCTTGGTCGAGTAAGGTTCGTTATTTCCCTTTTGCGGAGTCGAATGTTTGTTGTTTGGATAATTGCCGGATGCTTGCAATTTATCCTCTTTGAGTTGTCTTTCATTTACCCGTTTGCTCGGTATCGATTGTCTCTCTTTGGTTAGTCACCTATTATATACTTCGGTATCTCTGGTGTCTTTTCCTTTTGAGTATATTATTCACGGTCTGCCGGTAATGAATAATATGTCTCTTTCACTCTTTGGTTGGAATCCTTTGTTGATTTTCCCCAGCTGAGTAAGATTCGTATTCTTTGTAGAATCGAATACCCATCCTTTAACCAGTTTGTGTTTTGGATGATGCGTGTTTTGGCATATATACCAATCCACGTTTTCGGTAGATCACCTATTATATACTTCGGTATCCCTGGTGTTTCTTGCCATGCGAGTGTATTATCTACGTTCTGACGGTAATAGATAATATATCTCATGCGAATATTCTATCCATGTTCTGACGGTAATGGATATTATATCTCATGCGCTCTTTGGGTTTGTGTCCCCAGTTGAGTAAGGTTCGTTTTCCCGTTGTGGATTCGAATGTCCATCCTGTAAGTCGATTTGCTTTTTTTAGCCTCCTTTCGGACGATGAGTGTTTTGGCATATATACCAATTCACGTCTTTGGTAAGTCACCTATTATATACCCCGGTATCTCTGGTGTCTCTTCCTTTTCGAGTATATTATTCACGGTCTGCCGGTAATGAATAATATGTCTCATGCACTCTTGGGTCAATCTTTTGATTGTTTTCTCCGCAGAGTAAGATTCATATTCCTTGTGGAATTGAATATCCATTCTATAAATAAGTCTGCTTTTCTAGCTTTTCTTCAGGATGATGAGTGTTTTGGCATATATACCAATTCACGTTTCGGTCGGTCACCTATTATATACCTCGGTATCCCTGGTGTTCCTTCCTTTCTGCTCCCTATTATGACCTTGGTCTCCTGTGGAGTCAGATTTGCCGGAGTTGATGTACCTTTTTCAGGTCCTTCTCAGATGTTTGGATTGATTGATATCTCTCACCCTTATACCGGTCTTAGATATTCATTCTTCCTGAGCTTGTTGCCCTTATACCGGTAACATCTCACCATTTGGCTTCCCCTGGAAAGTCTTTTCTTGATTTCCCCAGCGGAGTTGTATTGCTATCCGTGTTGCTGTATTGGTGTTACCCCAATATATGCATTTTGTGAGTCAGCTTGAATCTTTCCAATGGATTGTGTTTTCCTTTGGAATCGATTCTTATCCCCATTGTGAGTCCTTCACTTCCCCAGTGAGGTCTCCAGTCTGATTTCTGTTATCCCCTAATCAGAGTCGTGTCTTGCGCACGTTGTGTCAGTTTTGTTTTCCCCAACTCAAAGTCGTGTCCTGCTCACGCATTCTTTTTCTTTTATTATCCCCATAAGAGTCCCGTTAGAGTCTCTGTTCCTGGTGAGTGCATTACTCCGATGGATCGTCTTTTCTTCTGTGTGAACCATATTCCTCACAGAGCTTGTGTCTTTTGCATGCATACATTTGCATCATGAGGTCTCTTAGGGACCAAAATTTGTCTCATTACTGTTATTTAAGCCCATTCTACCGCGTCGAGATGAAGATTTCTAAACTTCACTTCTCCGGTTAGAATGACCTTAAATAGGGGCATCTGTAAGACCCCAATTTTTTCCCTAAGATCCCTCATGGCCTCAAGGCATCATATCATGTCATATCATTGCCTAAAGGATCATTGTGCACCTTTGCTTGCCTCCTAGTGGATGGGTATCTTGTGAGTGTGGTTTCTTGATCACCAAGCATGTATTACATCTGTATATCATTGCTTTTCATTTGTTTACAAACCAAAAGTACAAAAATATTGTCATCTAACCATGTTACTTGCAGCTGAAGCAATCATCAGTCAAACAGTCAAATCAGCCATTGAGCAATAGATGGTGACCATTCTTGAAGAATTTGGGCACCATGATCATTCATAAGAGGTTCATATGAGTTGTGACATCATTTGGTATCAAGATCTCAAGAGAAAGAGGCTTGAAATTCATCAGAACATGGCTCAGTCAACCAAAACCCTAGCAAAGTCAACTGTGGTCAACTGTGGTCAACTGTGCATTTAATCAGGAATTGGAAGGTGTGAGATGGTTGGAAAGGTCTCATTCATGTCCATATAGGTCCCAATTAACATTTCAAAGATCTAGGTTGAAGGATTTGGAGTCAGGCAAAAAGTTTCCCAAAATGGAAATGACCTGTAATTTTCACCTGCCAAAAATGGAAAGTCATGCTCCTCAAAATTACATCATGAACCAAGCTTCAAATCAAAATTTGTCCAACATGAAAGTTGAAGATCTTGTTCTTGCCTTTCCAAAAAGTCCAAGAACACTCATTTCTCATTTATGGTTGGCAAGTTATGATCAAATCATTTTCAGAAAAAGTTGAAATTCAAAGTGGCATAACTTTCACATGGAATGGCCAAATTGGATGGTTCTTCTTTGAGCAAACCACATTTGATGTGTACTATCCAAATCCATCATCACATTTCACCAAAAACCTTCACATAAAAAGGTCATTTTTCAAGTGGACCATTTAAAAATTGGTGGGAAAAAAAGGCCAAATTTCAAATTACATGGAATTTTCACATGAAACCAATTGGAATAGCTTCTAAATGTGATTTATGGTTTGCTTGAAGTGAAAAATTACTGTTACATTGCATGGAAGTGCATGAGGGCAAATTGGCCAATTTCCATAACAAGCTTCATTTTGCTAATCATCCAAATTATGCTAAACATGATTAAGGCATGGATTAAGTGAGGATATGAAAGCCTAATCATAATAGAAAACGAAATCAACAATCACAATTGAGATCAAAATCACAAAATCTCAAAATCCTCTCAAAAATCTCACAATTTTCACATACACTTTTTTCATCAATTCATCAAGAATCCATCAATCTTGGTGCCATTTCTTTGTTGAACCTTCATGTGCAGGTAATTTGGGAGATCTGTTGAACAAGATTGAAGAGGAAATCGTGCCAATTCTCACTGTGCAACCTTGAGCTCTTCAATGGCAGTTGAACAATTCTTCATGATCGTGCATTGCTGAGCTGAGAAATCATCACCATACACCTTCTTGAGCATTATACTCCATCTGTTTTCATCAATTGAGGTCAAAAACACACTGAATCACGAGTTGCACATCCAAGAGGTAAATTTTCGATTCCTTCAATTCATGCAATTAATATGTGGTTTAGGTAGTGCCTTGAACATAGAGTAATTTGGTGCTTGAATCGTGTAATTTCGTCCATTATTCATCAGGATATTTGGAATTAAAGATTGCATGTCAAAACTATTCTTGATCGTATCTCTTTGTATGTTAACTTCTGGACATTTTCATTACCATATCCATGATCCTCGTTGAAAGACGAAGAGAACCATATATAATTTGTGCCATTCCGTGAAATTTTGTTCATCGTGAGTTCTGGAGATGATGAACAGTGCTGAATGCGAAGAACACTTCAAATTTCCGTCCAATTCGCGATTTGATCCGTGCTGGCTTGGCTTCTTTTCAAATTTTCTGTTTGCCGCGCGTTTCAGCGAATCACGTGACGCCATGCAGTTTAATGAAACTGCAGCGTTTTGCCCCTGGCCATGCGAATTACAAAAATGCCACGCCAATTCACTTAATTCATTTAATTAGTTAAATAATTATTTCATTCTTAATCAAAACTTCTAAAAATCATAACTAAATCAATTCTAATCCAAATTGCATGGGGATTTTTTTGTTGAGCTCCAAATTCCCTCTAGTTTTTTTTAGGCATGGTAATTAAAGTTGTGCTTGGTGCATTTTTTAATTTGCCTAATGATCTTGATCATGTATGATATGTGCATATGTTTTACCATTTCCTTCATAAAATAATCATGCATTATCCAAAATGAATGAAATTTCACATGCCTATTCTTGACTCTTTCCTGGTGATTTTGATGTATAGTTTGCTAATTTTGAGTCCCTGGTTAGAGAGATATGATGTGATCTTTTTGAGTGTGACAATATGTGTCACACTATGCTATGCTGTGTTCATGAATTTTGTTTCCATGCCTATGCTAGGTCTTTTGCCCTGGATTTTTGCATGTGGTTACATATACATGTTAGGTTTAGCCATGATTTTTTGTAGGAATTGTTGATACATTGCCTATTTAATTGGTATTTTTGTTTGCTGTTTACCATTTTGTGAACCTTGTTTGAGTGATTGACTTCCATAGCTTGTAAAATGCTCATTCCTTATCATATGAAGATGAAATTTGGTGGAGTGTTTATTAACATGTCTAACTTCACTTTGGATTTAGTCCCATTCATTTCCAATGATTGATTTTTGTTTTACACTTGCTTGAAGTTGGTGTACACTTTGTGACCTTGTTTGGGTTGATTTTTGCATACCATGACTTCTTGGATTTAATTCCCCTACTTCCACTTGTCCAAATGCTATGAAATTTGATATGCAGCTCATTGAATGTGTTCTGTTTAAAATGGAATTTTTGTGGAATTTATTGAGCTGTTTTGGTATTTGTTTGATTGTAATCATTCTGTTTACTCATATGTGGTTCACACTTGCTTACTTTGACCTAAATTGTGCATGAAATGAAATTGGTGTATTGTTTTGATATGAGACCAATTAGACTTTCTTCTTAATTGAATTATCTTGGTTTTGATCATGTTTCACTTGCTGTTTTAAGATTTTTCTCTCCTTTTGACCCTAGGCTTGTCCTAGTGGTCTTACTTCTCATGTTTGAGTTTGACTTTGACTTTTCAGGTTAAGAAGCAAAGTGCTTTAAAGGAATTAATGCAAGTTGATTGAGTTGTTTCATTTGACTATTGTAAACTAACTTGTTTGTTTTGTAGGGTGCTTAGCTCATTTGAGCTTTGAGCTTTGTGCTTTGCACATTGCATCGTTTGATTGTACATTATCTGTTGGTTCATTACCTTGTTGGTTTTGACTTTGTGATTGGGATACTGATTATATTTGATTGATTTCAGGTACCATAGTCGCTTTAGTTCCTTGAGAACTAGCTATTGCTTTGCTTTGCTTAAGCATTGAGGTAGACTCTCTTGTCTCCATGTAGTCTGGAAGACCTGGCTTGTTATTTAGCCAGGCAACTGTCTGAAGTCCTCCTTAAGAGGCGATGTTTGTGATTGTTTAACTCTGTCCCCAAGCAGGTAAAGACCTCATGTGAGGCAATTGGTAGACAAAAGAGATATGTAGCCTATCTCCTACTATTCTGTGAGTCACTCACATTGCTCACACTACTTGTGTTTGATGCATGTTGAGTAAATACCCAAGATCTATCGAGTCTAACTTTGGGGAGAGAGTTCCATCTTTCTGAACTCCCCCACCTTCTGATATTCAATGCTCTCCCTGACCAGGGATAAGAGTGATGAGGCACACCCCTCATATCCTTTCATCTGCTTCACCTTGGCTCTCAATGTCAAGGTTAAGAGCACCATTGACCCTATTCCAGTGGACTCTTAAGTCTAACCCTTTGATTGAGCCTAATTGTTTGGTTATAGAGTGTGCTAAATGTTTATCTGATTGATTGCTTCATATGTACATGTTTGCATGCTTGCCTTTGTGCACTTATCATCATTAATTTGTTCATTATTGCATGATCATCATTGCATACCTTTTGTGATCCATGTTTGGGTTTACCCATTGAGGACAATTGTAAGACCATATTCTTTGGCTATTGTTCCTGTGATTTGGAAGGGACAGAGTGTAAGACCATCTCACTTGGTCACTCATCTCCATTGCTTAAGTGCATTGATTGTTTGTTGTATGTGAGGATGCAAGTGTACGTCCATGTTGTTGGCTCTTGTATACCTATGATCATCCTTTGGAGGTTGGCATAAGTCCAGATAGATTGGCATCCGACACCCAAGTTTTGTTTTATCTTAGGAGATTGGTGTAAACCCATTTATTGGTATCCGATATCCACTTTTTGCTTTGTGAGATTGGTATAAGACCATTGATGGCATCCGGTATCATTGTTTTGTTTTAGGAGATTGGTGTAAACCCATTTATTGGTATCCGATATCCGCTTTTGCTTTTGTGAGATTGGTATAAGACCATTGATGGCATCCGGTATCACCTTGCTTTTATGTTGCTTCTTTGTTTTGTTGCCCATTCCTAAGGACACACTTGAATCATCTTCTATATGATTTCAAGAGGTGAACCTTTCTAAGAAGTTTTACATTCCATCATCCATACCCTCATTGTCCTAAACCTTTTCACACTTTGCTTAAAAAAAAAAACTTTGACTTGTTGTGCAAACATCTTCATCCCTTTTCAAATTAGAAACTTGGACCATAAGTCCTTAATTTTTCAAACTTCACTTTTCATAACACTTCTTTGAATTAATCTTAATCATACCTTGACCATATTTTGTAAATAATCATAATCAATTAACTTCACCCATTCAATTGTTTTGGCTTTGTCCATTGTTAATATGTTTTCATACATTAGCCGTAGGTTTTAATTACCATAGTGGTTGATGTAAATCTTACCTTATCCTTAGTGAGTTGATTGTAAGTCTTCCATACTTATTATAGGGTTAACCCCTCACTAGTATGTTGAAGCCGTCCTCGCATGGTGGATTGTTGATATTGGTTGAGTTTTCTCCCATTGGTAATGAAAAGCCTTAGTGCTTGTGTTTTAAAATGAACTCACTAATTTTTGGAAATCTTTTAGCCGAACTACGTCGTTTTGATCCTTACCTTTGATGGAAGGTACGTAGGCAACGGGTTCATCCGTTCGAACACAAAAATAATTAACTTGTATATTCTTTTCTCATCATCCCATTCATGTTTGCACAATATGTCAAAACAAATAAACATTTTTTATACAACAAGTGTGAAAAGGGCTCCCTAGGAGTACCTAGGACGTGATGGGTGCCTAACACCTTCCCATTGCGTAACTTATCCCTTACCCAGATTCTCTGATCTTTTTCATTAGTTTTCTACGTGTAAAATTTCTTAGGTTTTTGTTTGCTTTTTAACCAGTCCTTAGGATAAATAAAAGTGCGGTGGCGACTCGATTCATTGTATGCTTTGCTTATGGTTTAATCAATAAATCATATAGCGACGAATACACCGCTACAGAGCTGCCTGGGGGTTGCTCTGAGTTCTCTGTCAGGTTTCTCTTCAGATTTTGTCCAGGGTTTTGTTCTAAGGAAACCTCAGAGTATTTTGCTTCCCTTCCTTTTTCTGTCTGATCTCCCTCTTTTATAACCTGATTTTCATGGTTTTGTGGGCTCAAATGAGAGAGGTCCAAGTCCAAGTTTTTCTATTATATTTTTTTTTTATTATTATTATTATTATTATTATTTTTTTAAAAGTTTCTTGGATCTAATTCTGATTGACATGATGAAATGCAATATGAAATGCTAAATGAATGCATGAATGAGGAGGGCAAATTTTGGGGTGTTACAGCTGCCCCTATTCAATCATCAGCTAACCCGAGTAGGATGAAAGCGAACAACTTATCAGACAAACGGGGTGAGCTGTGATTGAATACCAAAGACAGACCGAAAATTTGCGCTCCGAGAACACCACAAAAACGCGGAAATACACCGCGCTGTTTATTTTTCTTCCGATCCTCTGGCTGGATCTGAATCAGTCTTCTGACTTAATCTGGAGTTTCGATCCTCTGACTGAACCTATATTCAATTTAGTCCTCTGGTTGGATATTAATTTTGATCCTCTGGTTGGATACGATTTTGACCTTCTGGCTAGATCTTCTTCGATCTTCTGGCTAGATCTCCTTCGTTTCGATTCTCTGGCTGAATCTATTTCCTTTGATTCTCTGGCTGAATCTACTTCGATCTTCTAGCTAGATCTGAATTGTTGCGATTTTCGATCTTCTGGCTAGATCTTCTTTGTTTCGATTCTCTGGCTGAATCTACTTCGATCTTCTGGCTAGATCTGGATTGTTTTGATGATAAATTCCCATCATTAGGATCCCGCATCTGAGGCATGCGCTGGTTGACCCTCTTTTGAAATCTACACCTAACCTTCATATTAGATATGCAGCTTCGAGAATATTCCACTTTTGGGCTTCGTACATATTCTTCAGGCTAGAACATGTTGTAACGACTCCTCAATTAGACTTGGGCTTGCTGGGGAAATAAAGCTTGTAGGCGACTTCATTGGGGAATCTTCAAATTGAGCCTTAGGCTGGCTTACTGGAACACGATTCTCAGGCTGAATCTTCGAAATGACCCTCAGGCTGGATCACTGAAACACGATTCTCAGGCTGAATCTTCGAAATGACCCTCAGGCTGGATCACTAGAACACGATTCTCAGGCTGAATCTTCAAAATGAACCTCAGGCCGGATCACTGGAAAACGATTCTCAGGCTGAATCTTCGAAATGACCCTCAGGCTGGATCACTGGAAAACGATTCTCAGGCTGAATCTTCAAAACGACCCTCAGGCTGGATCACTCACGCTTGATCCTCTGGCTGGATCTCATGACCTTGGTTGTAAAGTAATTCTTCAGTCTGCTTGGAAGAACCTGTTTATCAGCTTATGTGTATGCTTGATATGATATGCATGCAAATGCAAATGTTATGCATGGTGTAAAAAGAAATCTGCTTGGGGAAGCAAACTCCGGTAGGGAACAGATCGCTGTATCAATCCTTGAATGCTCTGTGGGGAATGATCCGTCTGCCGGGACCAATGAGCCACCAAAAATAAATTGGCTGCTTGAAAAGTTGACCTTGCGGGGGGAGTATCAACTATGGAAACTTTGTTCGGCGAGGCTCTGTGAGGAGAGTCTGTGGGGAAAACACTTCCTGGGGAAATGTCGTAGGAAACGACCTTTGCTGGGGATATGAACTTGCTAATCGCCCTCAAGCTGGGGATTAACAAATCTGTTAAAAATAATCTGCTGGGGAATGAGATGAACACTGGGAACACCACCCTCTCATCTGTTGGTTATGCAACCACTCCGCTGTTGCTAGGAAGATACAGTCTGACACTGTCAACTCCGCTGGGGATATATGGTCTGGATACTGTCAACTCTGCTGGGGAACATGCTCTGCTGAGGAGAGACTTTGTCAACCGCTTGGGGATGAGGATTCATGACTTGGCATCCGGTTCCTGTGACCTGCAACCAAAAATACACGTATGCCTCGGGGGAATTACTCGGTTTGAATTCACCGTCCGGGATTAAGCACATTCAAAGCAATTTTAAATGTTTTCCTGTGCAAATCATCTGCAAAAGCCACCATTATGTTCATATGCAATATGTTTTATCAAAAATTCGGACATTTTTGCAAACAAACTGATATATGAAAAATAAAGAGGCTCTTTAACTGAATTATTCGACTCTTACTGGGGAGAAAATTTGTGCTAGGAATAGGCGAGGGTATCAGGAAGGTGATCCCTGAAAAGAGGTGATCGCTATAAAAAGAGAACTATCCTAATGGCAATGGGGATACGGGTGTAGCGGTGTATTCGTCGCTATATGATCTATCGATTAAATCATAAGCTATGAGATACATTGAAATTTCGAGTCGCCACCGCACTTTTATTTATCCAAAGGACTGGCTAAAAAGCGAACAAAAGCCTAAGAAGTTTTACACGTAGAAAACTAATAAAAAGATCAGAGATTCTGGGTAAGGGGTAAATTACGCAATGGGAAGGTGTTAGGCACCCACTACGTCCTAGGTACTCCTAGGGAGCCCTTTTCACACTTGTTATGCAAAAATTATTATTTGTTATGACATAAAGATTGTGCAAACATGATTGGGATGATGAGAAAAGAATATACATTTTTATTATTATTGGGTTATTGGGTTCGAACGGATGAACCCGTTGCCTACGTACCTTCCATCAAAGGTAAGGATCAGAACGCCGTAGTTCGGCTAAAAGATTTCCAAAAGTTGGTGGATTCAGTTTTAAACACAAGCACTGAGGCTTTTCATTATCAATGGGAGAACACTCGACCAAAAACAACATCCACCATGCGAGGATAGCTTCGACGTACTAGAGGGGTTAGCCCTGTTTGAAGTACGGAAGTCTTACTGTCGACTCACTAAGGATAGGCAAGATTTACATCAACCACAAAGATAATTGAAACCTATGGCTAATGTGAAAAGATTAATGGACAGAGCCAAAACAAGTGAGTGAGTGAAGTTAATTGATTGTGATTATGAAAGTGAGTCAAAGTATGATTAAGATTGATTTGAAAGAAGTATTATGAAAATGGAGTTTGAAAAAGGTCAAGGACTTGAGTCCAGGTTTTTAGTTTGAAAACATGAAGATGTTTGCACAACACTTATGTCAAGTTTGAAAAATAAAGTGTGAAAAGTCTAGGACATAATGAATGATGAATGGATGAAGATGGAAAGTAAAACTTCTTAGAAGGTTCACTTCTTGAAATCATATAGCAGATGATTCAAGTGTGTCCTTTGGAATGAGCAATGGATAATAATAGACAAACAAAGCAAAGAAAGGCGGATACCGGATGCCAATCAATGGTCTTATACCAGTCTCCTAAAACAAAATGGGATGTCAGATGCCACTCAATGGTCTTACACTAATCTCCACAGGCAAAGAAATAAAAGGCGGATACCGGATACCAATAGATGGATTTACACCAGTCTCCTAAAACAGAACAGGATATCAGAAGCCACTCAATGGACTTACACCAATCTCCTCAGAAGAAAACAAAAATGAAACATGGAAATTAACTGCCAATCTGTCTGGACTTAGGTTAACTCCACAGTATGGTCCTAGGAAATCCAATGCCACATCACAGGGACTTATAATGGATCCTCACATACAAGAACAAAAGCAACAATATGATCACAGGAATGCAAATGCCAACTTACAGGGACTTATAATTGCAACCTCTCACACAAACAGATGAACAAACTATGATCACAGGAAAGCAGATGCCAACTTACAGGGACTTATAACTGCAACCTCACATACAAACAGATAAACAGAAGATAAGATGAGTGGCCAAGATGATGGTCTTACAACTCACTTCCACATCATAGGAGCAAATGCCAAAGCAATGGACTTACAATTGTCCTCAATGGGCAAACAACAATGATAGCATCACAAAGATAAATGATATGATCATGCATTAATGGCAATTGATGATGATGAGTGCATAGTATACAGGCAAACATGTGCACATGAAGCAATCAATCAAGCAATGAATATCAAACAGCACACTCTATAGCCAAACAATGGGGGCTCACACAAGAGGGTTTGACTTTGAAAGTCCACTGTAATGGGTAAAGGTCGCTCTTAACCTGGCCATTGAGGGGCTCAGGTGAAGCAGATGAAAAGGAGATGAGGGGTATGCCTCATTGCTTCTATCTCAAATCAGAGAGAGCATCAAAGAAAGTGTGGGAGTTCAGAAAGTAGGAACTCTCTCCACATTATTGACTCGATTAGATCTTGGGTATTTATCTCATTGCTTCAACCATGTAATGGGAGCAAAGAGAGGACACACTGAATAGTGGGGGATAGATTGCTTATCCCTACCTTCCACCAATTGCCTTACTTGAAGGACTTTTCCTGCTTAGGACAAATATAAACAAACACAGGCATTGCCTCTTAAGGAGGACTTCAGACAGTTTGCCCGGTCAAATAACAGACCGGGTCTCCAGACTACATGAAGAAGAAGTAATTATACCTCAAAGCAAATGCTAAAAAGCAAAGCAAGCAAGCAAGTTCAAAGAACTTAAGCAACTAAAGCACCTGCAAAAGTCAAACTCATTAGTAAACAAGTCAACAGTCAAAATCAAAAGGAAATAACCCAAAAGTCAACCACAGAGGGACCAATTGTGCAAGGCACAAAGACTCAAGCATATGAGTCACCTACAAAACAAGTGTTAGCACATGATAAACAAACCAACTCAATCAAAATTGAAAGGTCTTTGGGGCATGGGTGCTCAACCTGAAACAGATGAACTCAACATAAGCTTAGAAGACCACTAGGACTAGCCTAGGGTCAAAGATGAAAGAAAAAGTCAAGGCAGCAAGAAAAAGTCAACCCAGACCAAGTCTAAACATTTAGGAAGCATTCTCAATTGGATTCACAACCAAATCATGCATCATGGTCATTTCATATGCAAAAGAATGCAAAGCATGGCAAGAGAAGCATACAAAAGTCAACAGCAAAGACTTCATTCAAAAGTCAACTCAAACATTTCCAAAAATTATGAAATAAATCACACCCAATCCTAACATCTAACATGGTACACATGTCAAATTTCATGGCATTTGGATGAGAGGAAGGCAGTCAAGTAAAATCATGAAGTCAAACCAAATTCAAGTAAGCATGGTGAAAGTCAACAAGCATAGGTCAACTTCAAAAAATCATATCAATTTGAAAACAGAAGAGAAATGAATGAGATTAACACCAATGCAAAGCTTGAGATGTCTAGTTATCACATATGAAATTTCATGGTCATACAATAAGATTTGAGAATTTCACAAAAGATTTGGCAAGGTATAGCACAAAGAATCAACAAATGACCAAGTATGGAAGAAAATTCTCAATTAAATGGAAAACAGCAAGATTAATTCCAAGAAAATTCATACCTCAATTAGACATACAAGGGATCATTCATGCAAAATTTGAAGTCATTTGGATGTAGGGAAGTGTGTGAACAAAAATTGTGAAAATGCATGATCATGGTGTGACACCAAATGCAACACACAACTTCAAAAAATCATAACTATCAATCCACAAATGATAAATGCACAAACTTTATATGGACATGAAGGTCAATGTGTCTAGTTTTACCACAAAAAATTTCAAAGGCATTGGATATAACATGAGTATTTCACAATTGAAATGGCAAAGGGTGTCATTTTGGCATACATGTCAAGAAAATAATTATCAATTAAAATCCAGCCAATGGAAAATTAATTAAAAATCACAATCAAATACTAGACATCTTCATGAGTTTAATGCAAAAAATCCCACAATTTTGGAGTTGAAATGAATTCAAAATGAATTGTGGAAGTTTGATGAACAATTGATGAAATATGAACAAGATGACATGGTATAAGGAGTCAAACAAAGTCAACCGATGGCACAGATGTAATTATGGATTTCACTAATTGAAACGCACAGCTTTGGCAAACAAAATGAAATGTTCTCATTGGCTGTTGCCAATGGAACAGTAACTCAGCCAGATGAGTTCAAAAGCTGGGTTCTAAAACCCTAGGGTTTTAACAGCCAGGCATGCTTCAAACTTATGTTCATGAACAACAATCAACAAATAGCATCAAAGATCCAGCATGGCACGAAACATCATCATCTAGTCAACAGCAAAACACACGTAAACATGGAATTCTAGGCAGGATGTGTCAACAGGGCATATGCATCAAGTTTATCATCATCATGCATTCATCATAAACAAAAGTATAAGCATACAGCATGGTATTGATACAGCAAAACCATTCAGCAACAACCAAGCACAAACATGAAAATCTGGAAATGATAGAGTTTAAACACAGCAGTATGGTTCATGGTGTCTATCAACATCCAAACAAAATGACTCGACCAAAAAACAACAGCAACGACATGGCATTGGCAATGTTTACACATCAAACAATCAATAGCATACCACATGGCATGGAAATAACTGTCAGGGTATTGGTTTCAAAAACAACAGCAACAACCATCATCATGTTAGCATTATAAACAAACATTAAGCAACAACATAGTATGGGTAATGTTCCTACTGCAATCAAACAACAACACGCATGTATACATGGTTTTCAGGACAATGCTCATGGGATTTCAAAAAATGCAGCATGGTATTGTCAGCAGTAGTGTCATGTGTGCATTAATATCCAAACAGAACAGGCAGCAGCATGGTAATGGTATGGCAACATCAAGCAACATCGACCAATCGACCAAGCAAACAAATAGCAGCATGTGGATTTTATGAGCAAGGTTCAGGAAGTTTCAAACAGCAGCATTGGCATATTCATCATCCAATGTCCATCACCAAATCAAGCAAAACAAAACAACAGCACATAGCAGCATAGCATTTGGCAATGTGTAGCAACAGGGTTTATGCATCATTCTACAGTATGACCAATCAGCATAGCAGCAAGCATTTGGCAAATCACATGAGCACGACTCATGCACCAACAGACCAACAGCAGGAAGAAAATACTGGACAGTTGAGGTTTAACAGCATGGCATTGGTATTTTCACACATATGCAATCAACATCCAAGCAAGTCCAAACATTAAACACACAACAGCATGGTATTTTATGAGCAAGTTTGAAGTTTTTCCATCAGCAGGGCATATGTAGCAATGGTATTCATCATCATGTTTCATCATCATCAAACCCAGCAAAACAAAAATTAACATGGCAATGGTAATGTTCATACTGCAACTCAAATAACAGCATACAACAGCAGTCATCAATTCAAGCAAAGTCATCATTAAACAAGATACAAACCTCATGGCAAGCAAACAAGGCAATGACACAGTATGCTCATACACATCTAAACAGCAACACACCAATACAACATTCAAGCAAAAGTTTGAGCAGGACAGGTAGTTTAACAGTAGCATGGTATTTGCAGCATCAATTATCATGTCAAATAGAACAAACAAAAGCAACAACATGTTTCATGAATTTTTCTGGTGCAGGGTAATGTTTAACAGCAGCATGCTTCATCAATAATGTTTATCATCATGAACTCAATTAAAACAAACATCAAGCAAGCAGCATTTCATGTTCAGTTTCATGATCATCAACCAAGTTCAGCATCATCAAACCAAACAAAACAAGCAACATGGCCATGGAAATTAATCATAAGCAACAACATCATCCAAACACACATTCATCATGAGGAAATCTGGACAGAATTAGGGTTTAAGGTTGCAACTTGGTTCATCAACATCATGTCATCATCATTATACCACAAATCATGAACAACAGCATATACCAATAATAGCAGCAGGGCATAGCATAGTATTGGCAAGCAAACAATATCATACAACACAGACATATGGATTTTTCTAGGTACATTCCAAACAGCAGCAAGGCATGTTCATCATCATCATGTAGTCAAAACAACAGCATAGCATCAAAGCTCATCATCAAAGAGAAAATGAATTCCAAAAGCACCACATAAACAAGCATTGCCCTGAACAATCGTGCAACCATCAAACAGCCACAAACAAAACTAAATTCATGCAAAATTTGGGCAAGACAGAATTTCAGCTGCAGAGTGTTATCATCATCATGTTCAATCGAGCTTAACAACAATATTTTCCAGAAATGAAAATCAAATGCGCACAACTGACCAGCAAGCTCTAACTAACATGAATCTACCTGCCATTTCCACTAGAACTCATTGATTGTCACAAATCGAGCAAGAACATAAACCAATTCCAGATTTCATTTCAACATAACTAGCATGATACTTAATCATTTTTAGTAATTTCAAGCTTAATGTAACCACAAGAACATACTCTACACATGGCATAGCATTGATTTAAGAAATTAGAGTTTCGAAAATTTACTTGGATTTGAAGAAAAGTGTAGAGCAGTGATTATTCGAAGG